>NW_026087544.1:0-480131 GCF_022539395.1 Myiozetetes cayanensis
GGGGTCGCTCGCTGCCGCGCTCACTGGCGCCGGCCGGCCGGGCCCGCCCCTCCCTCCGCCATGGCGGCCGAGAGCGGCCGGCAGTTCTGGAAGCGGAGCGCCAAGCTGCCGGGCAGGTGAGCCCGGGAAAAGGGTGCACGGGCCGCAACTCCCGCCATCCCAGCTTGAGGCTGTCGGGAAGGGGAGCTGGAGCCGTCCCTCTACCTTGGGAAAGAGCTGTCACCCACACTGACTCTGGGACAGAGGGTCCTGCTGTACCTCCCTGCGAGACTGGGGGGACCAGGCATACGTATCCTGGCTGCAGGGCAGAGGAGCTGGCTGGGGACCCTGGGATTCCCCCCTCCAATAGGGTGGATGTCAGGGGCACCCCAGGCTATGGGACAGAGAAAATTTGATGGAGGAAGGGTTACTGTTTAAGAGACGAGGGTAGGACCAGAACCGTTCCCTTGTTTGTAGGACAAGACAGGCTGTGGGAACTCCTGTGTGCCTCCTCTGCCCCACGAGAAGCGGGATCAGGGCCTTGAAGACTCCTTTGGGGTGGCTTTGGAGCCAGGACTGTACCATCTTTCTTTCCACAGATACTGAAGAAAGCTTATCCTTTCCTGAAGTCCTTAGAGGTATTGCCTTGAGTGGCAGCAACTCTGTCCTAGAGGGGTGCCCCTGCCAACACCAGTAACCCCCCCCCCGTTATCCTCCCTTATGTGGAATGTTAATTCTCCAGCTCTACTCAAGATGGAGGACTTAGGGGGGCTCTCTGTTTGCACCTCCCCTCAGTTCCTCTGGCTGTGGTGTCCTGGTTCCTGTTGAGGCATACATGCTCACCCAGGGATGGGAGAAACAAGCAAAATGTCTGATTCACATGTATTTAGGAAGATGAGGCTGGTGGTGACGAAGGAGGTGCTCCCTAAAATGCCTTCGGAGCGAGGCTGACATAGGAGATGACATCTACCTCTCTGTGAAGGCTCTCCCAGGTGTTTTTCCTATCTGGGGGCTCTTCACGTTTGCTCTTGTTTTCCTTACGTGAATCCTGCCCTTCCCCTCCTGGGGTACACACGCAATCTAAAATGCTTAGTTGGCTCTAAATCCTGCTAGGCCAGTTAAATATTTCTAATGTGCTTTCACTCATGTCTTTGTCACTGTGCTGAGTCCTTCAGGCCGGACAATCTGGGTCTGTGGCAAGCGAGGGGAAAGCAAGGAGCACTCAGTGTTGCTCCTCTGCTTCTCATAGGGGAAGAGAATGCTGTGCTTTCCCTGGGTTAATTTGTCTCCTGATCACTGATGTCTGTTATTTGAAGGTCTCAGATTTGTGCTCAGCTGATGGTCTTGGACACCATCTCTCTTCTGCATTTGGTGATTTTTGAGCTTTGACTTGGAAAGCTCAAACCAGGTGAACCGGTCTGGGAGGCAGCAAGTCCTACCTAGACAATACACTCCATCATAGAGTTTTTGGCAGTGTTTTCTCCTGCTCCTGACTGCCTCCTTGGCAAATATCTGGCTATGCAGGAGCTGTGTTACCACCTCCAAATACCCTGTGTGCCAGTTATTTCCAGGAACAGTTATCAATAGGTCTTGGGCAACATGACCACAAAAGGTGGAGGTGGGATGTGCTGCATCCGTGGTCACTAGGCATGAAGCTTCCTTCTTTTTTGTCTGAGCTTTAAGAGGCCTTCCCATACAGATTCTTGGCTCTCTTCTTTTTTTTTACTCTGACAATCTGGCAAAAGACAGCTCTGTAGAGATTTGGACTCCGTGTTAGCTTCCTTTTCCATGACAGTTTGTGCATTTGGTCACTTAGTTGTATTAGCTTTTATTTGGTGCTTTTGGTCCCTCTGGATTTAGGGTAGCAGAACTGGTAAATATTGTTTTGTTTTTCCAGTGCTATCCTGTGGTTTTTGCATTGGAAATTCTCTCCCCAGTAATTTCCTGAGGATGCTTTGGCAGGGTGGTCTAATGTGTTGTCATCTGTGGTTTATTTCCTGCTCTTCGGGGAAATGGGCAGCCGGTGTCTGGTTGGGGCTATTTAAATGCTGTTTTAAAAGGGGAGAAACAGTCTGCTAGAAGTAAATATGTTCTGTGTCCAAAGGGGCACTGAAGTCTCATGGATATGCTTTCCGTTGCGGTGTCGATAACCCACACCCTGTGATGATCTCGTGAGCAATATAACACAGCACAGCCATTGTACCATACGCCATTAGTCACCCATTGTACCAGGTAACAAAGAGCCTGTCCCAAAGAACTTAAACTGAGACTGAACAGGGGAGTCCAGTCAGTCTGGCAGCACAGTGTCAGCTTAGATCAGCTTGAGATTCTTTGTTTGGGAGTGTCTGGGTTCTGAGTCTTTAAAAAGCTGTTTGGGAGGCGGGACCCTCCGCCATTGTATCAGCCATTGGCCAATTGCTTCAGAACCCCAGGAAAGAGTTTCCTCCCCCAGCTGTCACATCCCCTCCTCTCTCTTTACTGTGCATCATTCACCGGTCTTGTGAAGTTCAGGCCTTTGCAGGCAAATCAAAGCAGTTGCCCACTGGCAACCTGTGGGTCCCAGAGCAGAGAAGAGCAGTGGTGTTCTGGCTATCACGAGACAGTGCGAGTTTGGTACTGGTTATGGGAGAGGCTCTGCTGGCTCCTTTTCTGCAAGGAGCTGCAACAAGTTATTGGGAAACAATGCTGATCTGGAGGGGTTGTTTTTCTTACTCCTGATTATCTGCTTGCTATGGCCATCCGTGGAGGTGCCTCTGCTTAATAGCTGTCCTGACTTCCAGATGCTCATCAGTCATCACACTCTATCCTGGGCTTAATTGTTGGTGGGTAAACACAGTGAGCCATTTTAGCACTTCCAGCCATGAGGGACAGCTGCTGCAGTGGTGAGAGGGCTTGCTGGGCTACTCTACCAGGATCTCTCTATGCTGTGGTTGTTTCCAGCCCCTGCACTGGATCTCTGCATCTTTTCCATGCCAGCTGGACCTGTTGCTTCTGCCTCCTCAGCATCATCTGATTCCTAGTGTGCTTTCCAGCTGTACCAGGCTGCCATCCCTCTCCTACGTGGCTGGGCTCTGTTCGTTTTACTGCCAGGCACCATCTGCAGCTCCTAGGAACCAGACCAGCTCTATTGACCCAAGAGGAGTTTGTTTCTTGTATTCCAGCTCAGAATGGGCCTTTGTCTTTGCCATGGCTCATGGGACTAGGCTGTGTACCAGAGAGGATGGGGAGGACTTGTTTTTCAGAGATGGTTTTCCAGGGTGAGTTGTCTGTGAATAATTGCCCAAATGGAGGTAATAACTCAGAATTCCTGTCTCACATCCAGAGTCTGTAAAACCAGCGATTAACACTTGTCTAGTAGCTCTTCTCTGAGGTGATGTTCCCCATGCAGTGTTTGGAGCCCTCAGGCTCCCTGTTCCATTAGTCCCACTCCACAGAATGGGTAGCCATGGAACCGAGTTGTGGTGACTCATTTCAGGCCACATAGGAAGTAGTTGATTAAGCTGTGATTTGGACCCAAGTCAAACCACGTACTGTACCAGACATTCCAATGCTGTAGCATAGGCTATGATCCTGAGAGCCAGCATGGGGTTCAAACCCTCAAGTGTATTTGTGGAGGATCCCCAGTGTCACTGTCCTTCCCTGTCCCACAGGCCTTGGAAAGGTGAATTCCTGAAACTGGAAGTCCCCTTGATGGAAAAGAGAGTGAACATCAGCAGGGAGGCTGAGACACACGGTCACTTGGAGTGAATTGATGGCGCAGAAAAGAGCAGTTCAGGGCGGAAAGGCCCTCAGAGTTTAAACAAGGCTTCTCTTTGCTGCTGCAAAGAACAAATCTTCATCTGAATTTGGCACTTTGGATCTAAGGCTTTTAAGTTAGAAGGCTTTTGAGGTTACTTTTGGTCTTATATTCAACTCCTGAGTGCAGGCAAGAATTGTGACCCCAGCCTAAGCTGAGATTATTCATGGGACCTCTTTTGTAGTGCCTTGGTTTGTTTTTTTTCTTTCCCCTTCCTGCAGCATTCAACCTGTCTATGGCGCTCAGCATCCTCCCCTGGATTCCCGGCTCACCAAAAAGTAAGTGTTTATCTCCTAGATAAGGTTTTTGACTCAGTTCTGCAGTAGGTGGAGGTCTCTAGCATCCCTGGCAGTGTGATCTTGCAGCAAAGAAGGACAGCAGTGGGGTACTGTGCTGTCTTGAGTGCTGTGAAGGCTTGCATGGAAAGCTTATTTGCTGGTGCCGTTTATGGCCAGAAATCCATACAGTAACAGCCTCATCAAAGGAGACAGACTTCTTTTTTGTTGTTGTTGTTTTTAGCAATGGTGTCTGATTCTTCTGCTCCTCTTTGGAGCTCAAAGAATTAAGGGAAAATGAGGTAAAGCTGAACTGCAGCACCCTTACTGGCAGGAAAAGGCAGAACTGATCTGAACTGGCTCCTTATCCCCATCTCGTGCTGTGTAGAGGTGAAAGTTCCCTGCTTCAGGTGGTGGACTTTGACTCTTGTAGCTTAAAAGTAAATGCAAGGGCTCCTCCTATGCCTGAGGAAAGAACTGGGCTGGTTTGGCTGCTGGGAACGATCACAGCTGTTATTGGGACTGTCCGCAGGAGAAGACCTGCTCTGTCTAACCTCTGACATGCCTCTCTCCAGGTTGCAAGACTTTTTTTGGGTGTTAATGTACCTGTTTTCTGTAGGGTGAGGGAAGGCAGAGCTGGAGGAATGGTATTTGCCCTTTTGAGCCATGAAGCCTGGCTTCTCTCCAGCTATCTGCTGCCACTGCGGCCTCTGTGACGGCTGTCAGAGCAGCTCAAGCTTTGCCTCCTAGCAGTGGGCAACCCAGACAGACTTAACATATTCCTTAGGTCTGGGAGGAGGAATGGGGAAACTGGATAAAGGGATTGGCTGATTGGAGCAAGGATGTGGGGAAAGGAAACAAAATGGACCTATGTAACAGCATGGCTCTGATACTATTCCTCTCTGGCTCGCAGCTTCATCAAGGACCGCTCCAAGGCCAGTGCATTGCCTATGAAAAGCAAGAAGGCCTCCAGCTTTCATGAGTTTGCCCGCAGTACCAGTGATGCCTGGGACATTGGTGATGACGAAGATGAGGACTTCTCTTCCTCCTCTTCCTCTTTGCAAACTCTGAACTCCAAAGTGGCCAAGGCCACGGCGGCCCAGGTTTTAGAGAACCACAGCAAGCTGCGGCTGAAACCCGAGCGGGCCCAGTCTACTCTCAGTGATATGCCCACCAACTGCAAGGTCATCAAGTCCAACAGTGAGGCCCAGCTCTCCAGGACTTCTGGTAAGAACCATCTTCGGGGGCAGCCTTCTGCTCTAGTGCTCTTCTGCTTGACCGCTGAACTCAATTGCTTATTGCTACTCACAGGGTATGGGCAAGAGGCTGTGACACAACCTGTAAGCATAACAAAGGCTTTTCCTTCTTTGTAGTATCCTGTACTTCAAGCATTTTTAGAGGCCTAGTCTTAATGCTTCAGTGTCCTCTGCTGCTCAGTATTCTGCTACAGACATCTGTCCCAGAGTACCCCATGTTCTGGATGCTAAGGGATTTTGGAGATCTGTTAAGTTCTTGCTTGGGCTTACTCACTGTCTGCTTCCTTTGTGGCCTAGAGTGTGCTGCTCTTAGTAAAGATCTGGATGAGGTCCTGTTGACACCAGGTTGATACAGCTTGGGCGGGGAATCGGGCAGCATCAGCCCCTGCTCACTCTGCCTTGTCTGCCTGTGCAGTGAAAGTAACCCAGAAGGTGGCGCTGGCAGCCCATTGCCTCCTCTCTATGTACTAGCAATTAGCTTTGTTGCTCTTTAGATCAGTGGAGCGCAGACCAGATCTGATGGTCAGTTCTGGGATTCCCACAGCTGCTTCTGCCTTGTCACCTGTGTCCTGTCCTGCCCATGCCTTCCCATGTGCAGAGGGAAGTCTGATCCACTTGCAGCCGGGTGTCTGGATGCAGGAGGAAGAAAGGGAAGGAGAAATGGGGGGAAGCGATGGAAGAGCTGCAGCAGATGCCTGTGAACCAGCCAATCCACTGGAGTGGGCCAATGATGCTGTTTACTGGTGCTGGGGAAGAGAGGGGTGAAATCTGCGGTGGCAGGTCTCTGAGAGTGGCTAGAGGAGTGAGGGAAGGGTCGGAGAGATGCAATCTCCTTCCGGTCACCTCAGTGCAGCATCTGGTCCTTGCAGAGGAAGCCTGTGTGCGGACCCCCCTTCAGAAGCAGCAGTCCCTTCCCCTTCGACCTGTCATTCCACTTGTTGCCCGAATCTCTGACCAAAATGCATCCGGTGCTCCCCCCATGACTGTGAGGGAGAAAACGCGGCTGGAGAAGTTTCGACAGCTCCTTTCCAGTCACAACACAGACCTGGGTGAGTGTGGCAAAATG
Source organism: Myiozetetes cayanensis (assembly GCF_022539395.1). Taxonomy (NCBI): domain Eukaryota; kingdom Metazoa; phylum Chordata; class Aves; order Passeriformes; family Tyrannidae; genus Myiozetetes; species Myiozetetes cayanensis. Next base: position 6,373 of record NW_026087544.1, read on the forward strand.
AGGGTGCCCCTCTGGGTGGAAGGGGAAGGCAGAGGTGACCTGCTACCTGCATCAAGTTGTAATTGGGTCTGCTTCAGAGTGGAAAAAATTACTATCTGCAGTTGCACCAAGTGGGATGGTTGCACAGATCACTCTGTTGGCAGATGATAATGTCTTCCAGACACTTCCTCTGTGTTCCTTATCTTTCTCCATCTTGTATATGATGGTTGGGATCACTGGGGGCTGTTGGACTCTGCACGAGAACTGAGGTTCTGGTTCAGTGGGGCCCCTGCAGCTACCAGTTCTGTGCCCAAGCTAGGCTGAAATCATCTCTACTCCCCTTGCAGCAGAACCACATGCCCGGTCGTTGCTAGTGTGGGAGCCTTCCTGGTGGCTCAGTGTCTCCAGAGCCTGCAGGAGCAGACTGGGCTTTCCTCTCCTTCTAGGTACAGTGGTGCCTGGACGTGCCTAGGATCTAATCCATTGCCACCACTGTCCGTTTGCAGATGAGCTAAGAAAATGCAGCTGGCCTGGTGTACCTAGAGAGGTTCGGCCTGTGACATGGCGTCTCCTCTCAGTGAGTACTTGGAGCTCTGACACAGGAGTCTGGGGGGATTGTGCTGAGCCAGGGACCTACTCCCAGACCTTCATGTGTCCCATAACCAGCTTTACTTGTTTTATGTGTGCCCAGTCTACAGGTGAGCTGTAGCAGTTTTTTGATTGGGGAGTGTAATTGTTATGTCTTCTTTGAGCTCAAGGCCCAGACTGATGTGGGGAATATGTGGTTCACTCTCTTTAGGGAAAGTGAATCCAGTGAAGTTGGGTTCCTCCAAGATCAGTGAAGACATTGGGCTCAGAAAGCCAAATGCCATGAAAGCTCTTTCCCGAGCTCCTGAGTTTGTGTGCCTGATGTTTCTGGGTGCACATCTGACTGGCAGGATTTCAAGGGATGGTTTGTGGTGAGGAAAGAGGGTTTACCCTGATACGGGTTTTCCTGATGCAGGGCTATCTTCCTGCAAATTCGGAGCGTCGAAAGCTGACTTTGCAGCGCAAGCGGGAGGAGTACTTTGGCTTCATTCAGCAGTATTATGATTCCCGGAATGAGGAACATCATCAAGACACCTACCGACAGGTATGAATCTTCTACGTGCTACCCTTCTTTCTGCCTCGGTTATATCTCTTTCCTCTCTGTTGCCACTGCTTGTCCATGTGGTTAGGGTCATGCTAGAACTTTCTCTAGTTGTAGCTCATAGGAGTCTTCTCCTTGGGGAAAAAGCACCATGTTTCTGTCCTTGTTAGTTAAGCATTCCCTAAAATGATCTAATAATAAATTTCAGACCCCAGCTCTTTCCCAGCTTTCACCACCTGCCTGCACCTGAGCAGAGGAGTCTGGAGATAAAACTGTAGATGATTTTCTCAGTACAGCTATCATCTATAGCCCTCACTGTGCTTCTCAGCAAGTGCAGCTCTCGCTTGGTGGCACACTGAGGCATGTTAACCTGTGATGAATTATTGTGGCCCTGGAAAGCACAGTTGGTGTGTGTAATCCACCCTCTTTTCCAGATCCACATTGACATTCCAAGGACCAACCCACTCATTCCCCTCTTCCAGCAGCCACTCGTCCAGGAGGTAAGGGGAAGCGAAGCTCCTGCTCCACATTTACCATGGGGCATGTGTGTGGAGTTAGACAAGCGTTTCTACTAGTGAGTTAGCTTTTGTGGGGAAACTTCCCTGGGTCGCAGCTCCTGATGCAAGTACCTGCTGAAACTATATGGTCTTGTCCTGTATTTCTGAAAGACTTGGAGCTCAGGGCTTATGAGATCATCTCTTCCATGGCAAGATGTAGCCAAGAGTTGGTAAAAGACCTGAAGCTTTTGTTTTGAGACAAATTGGAGGCATTTGAACCCGGAGATGGTTCTGTTTTACTTCAAAACCCTTTTTGTGCAAAGTGGTATGTGAGCAACCAGGGCAGGGATGGGTTTGAGAGATGACCAGGAGGTGTGGGCACCTCTCCTCTTTGGAAATAAGCCCAGTGTGTGTATGTGATATGTCAGAGCATGGTGTCCAGGAGAATGGGGCAATTTGGGAATAGCACATTGATTGTTGTGGAGGAGACTGCTCTTTGGGAACTGTCCCAATCTGTAATGTTTTGCTGGGAGTACTGTGCTGATACTTCAGCTTTCCACCTGATGTTCAGCAAAGCATACTGCTCTGCTAAGAGGTAGCCCTGTCCTGTGGATATTAAGCTATTTGGTCCTTGAAAAGTTGGGTCTGCATGTCCTCAGGCAGAGGCTTTGATGAGGAGCCTCAACTGGACTGTCCTGTTCTCTGAGAGTGGGCTGGCCTATGTGGGGGATCTGTGGATCATACAGGAGTCTCTCCTAGGACTTGTATGCTTTTTACATTACCTGTATTGCTACGAAAAAGCCTGTCAGTGCATGGTCTCCACTACCTGAGCTTAGCAGTTATGCTTTTCTACCTTTGCTTTGTGCATGGCTAATGCAGGTACATGCTTTCCCTCATTCTTCCCTAGATTTTTGAAAGAATCCTGTTTATCTGGGCCATTCGACACCCAGCCAGCGGCTATGTACAGGGAATCAATGACCTGGTCACTCCGTTCTTTGTTGTGTTCCTCTCTGAGCATGTTGGTAAGTTACATTTGCTGCTTGAAGCACTCCTGATGGTGGTGTTTGAAATGGTGTGAAATGCTGGCATGAGGAAAACTTGCCTTGCTGGAGGAGGGGGTGATGTGTTCTTCCTTCAGAGCGCCTGTGCCAGGTTGGAGACACATCTTGACCTCTTACTGTATCTCTGTTTGCTGGCTGAATTGCCTTCGGTTTGATAATCTTGCTGAATCCCACAGAATTTAAAGTACTAAAAGTGGGTTTGCATTTGAATGTACTTAACAACATCACAGTTTGGAGGAGAATGGCATCTTCTAGGCACTGAGGGTGTTTGGGCAAAGCCCTGGTATACAGAGTTGCCGGAGGGTCTTGCTTTCAAAGCTTGGACTTGGAGACAATTCTTGCTCTAGGAGGAATGAGTGAAGTATAAAGAGACCCTGCTGAGACTGTAAAATAAGCTGTTTAAGTAAGGATTCCTGTCCCTTGCTGCTAGTACAGGTGTGTTTATCAAACTGAGAGTTTCAGAAAGTGAACTGACTTCATCCTGCTGCTTTTGGATTTCTTGTCAACCAGTGGCTTTTAGGTGGAGATCAAGTCCTTTCCACCCACAGCGCTTTTGTTCTTTCTCTGGTTGTAGCTGTGCTTTGGACTTGATGTTAATGCTGGGATGTTGTAATCCCTATGTTTAAAGGCTCTTCGTTTTCACTGTAAATAGAAGGAAAAAAGAATTTATAGGACTGTATTAGCGACAGAAATCCCATTGAACAAATATTTTTAAGGGCTGATCCAAAACATGTTGAAATTGGTGAAAACCTTCCACTGTCAAGCTAAGGCTTTGTAAACTAGTACTGATCTGCCTCTTCTGAGGGTACTGCGAAGAGATGAACCATCTTACCCTCCACTGTGATAGCCAGTGTGGCCAGGATTGATCCCTAGGAAGTGCTGTTGCTCCTCGCAGCCTGAAGGAGAAGGCACAAAACGCTACCAGCTGGAGCGAATTCCCTTTTGTGGGAGGTCAAGAGCATTCCAGGTCTGAACAAGTTCTCTTTGAGTGGCCTCTCCTGTGCCGTATTGCTTGAGCAGCATCAATGGCACATAATCCTCATGGAGGCTCAGGATTGATTTATTTGGGTAAGCAGTAGAGCTGTGCACAGTGAGTTACCTATGCAAGAAGGGAACTGGTCTGAAGCATCAGCGCTGCCTGTGGGTATGTGGTGTGACTTCTTGCATTCCTGTTCCATGTTGGTTGTCATGGCTTAACTCTCTCTGCGTATGGCATCAGAGTTCATGCTGCATTGGCCCTGTCCATCTCTTTGCTGGCCTCATGCTTCTCACCATCTTCCAATGCTGTTCTCACCCCTGATTTAAGCTTCCTCTGTGGATGTGACCTTCCTTTTTCCAGCTATCTCTGAAACTTGTATTGGAGAAAATCCTCTGCGTGAGACCGGTTGAGTAGAATTTGGCCAAGCAACATCATGCATCCCCCTTATGTCCCCAGAGCCTGCAATTTAAAAACCAGCCTTTAGGTCACGAGCTATCTTGGTGGCTACCTGCTCCCTAGTCTGGCTGTGTAGCTTCTCATGAAGTGATCTCAGCTCTGCTAACAGGGTGGTCCCTGTTGCCAGGGTCACTGAAGACTTCTGACCTATCATCCCATGCTTTGGGCAGGCATTGCATTTCCACACAACAAAGCATCTTTTCTACAGATCAATTAAAATCTCTCCTTGGTGCTTATCAGCTGATTAATGTGTCTGGTTGATAACGTTTCCATTATATATGTTACTAGACCAAGACCTAAAACATCCTTCCATGGCATGTGCAGAGGTTTTTTTCTAAGTTTCTGAGGACTGGAAAGTGTCTATTGGGAAAAGGTGGGTTGTTTGGGTAGGGAATGGTTTGTAGCTTATTGGTCACTTTCAGTAAACGATTTGGCACCTTTCTTTCTTTGAAGTTGACACGAGCAATGAACCAACAGTTGGCCAACTGCATGAGCAGTTACCCAACAAATTCCCAGGCTCCTGTGTGCAAAGGCATTAAACACAGCTCCTTTGCGAGTGGCTGTAGAGAAGTCAGCAGAAGAGTCATAGTCTTGGATGATGATGATGTGCAGCTGGAAAAATGCTTTACTGCTCTTTCTGCAGTACAAAACTGCGAGATTATTGTAGGGTTAAGCTCTTGTTTGTCCCTAAACTCCTGGTAGCAGTTTGCTCTGGAGCTGAGCTTTGCTTCAGAGCTGAGCTCTCCCCTGGAGGAGAAGCAGAGGTGGGAGCAGTGTTGGAGTCACTGGCCCTGCACTTCCCTTCCTCCTTTGGGCAGGATCTGTTAGTGTTGGTTTTCATAGCAGTACCAGTCTGTGACAGCTGTCCTGCAGTGTGTCTAAGTCAAGAGGGTGGCCTGGCTCTCACCTTGAACCCCATCTTCTCCCTCTCTTGCTCTTTTGCAAGGAACATCAAAGGTGCTTGCTAGTATTTTTGAGCCTCTGAGTTTGGAAATGGGCTAGTTTAGCCCTGGCATTTGTTGATCTGATTTACCAGCATGATAGAAACATGATGAGTGCTTTCTTCCCAAGGAGAAGAGGGAGGGAGCTGCTGGGAGGGAGCCAAGCCAAGAGGACCAGACCTGTGTCTGCTGACTGTCTCCTCACCTATGTTCCACTGCCTTCCCATGCCTGGTTAGGGTGAGCCTGGCTTGGAGCGGGTGATCTCTGCTCCAAACTCAGCCAGCATCGCTGTCATTCCATCCTCGAGGCATCTCTCCCTTACCCCTCCTGGGAGTTCATAAGCCCATTTGAAAACAAGGGCAGCTTTTTGTACTCCGTGAGAACCCTTAACTTTCTCAGTGAGAACCCTGTGTTAGCCGGGCTTTTTTTTTTGGAGGAGAAACTCCACAAAGCTGAGCCATCTCTCCGTCATGTGCCCCAGTTGTCAGGCTCTGTGCTGGATTTAACTCAGGGTCTTTTTGCTGTCCAGGGAGATGTTTGCATGCTTTTGGGTTCTTGCAGCTGTACCCGATAGTCCTGCTCTCCTGTGGAGGTTTCTGAAGCTTTGGCAGTTCTTCCTCATGAGTCCTCAAAGTTGGCAGCCACTTTTTAGGAGCCTCTGTTGTGCTTAATCCTGAACTAATGCTGATGAATCCAACTGAGAGCGGGAACTGAGCTCCCTTGTGCTGCCTCAAGCCAAGGGCAATGTTTCCTTCCCTAATTTCTGGCTGCAGTGAAGAATTTCAGCTCTCCCAACTCTCCCTGTGGTGCTACCAGCTGGCAGAGGCCTGCTGTGACTCAGGGCAGATGCGCTCTGGCTCGAGGGGTTCCAATATGCCAGAGCTTTGTCCATGCACAGCCCCTCACGCCAGAAGGGATGACAGAAATGCCAGTGCTGTGGGATCCCTCCCACAGTTCCCTGGGGAGCTGGGGTGCATTCAGGTCCTGGCTGACAAGTCTTCTGGGGTTCTTCAGCCTTTCACCTGAGTTGGAGAAATAGGGTGCATGGGTACTGCGATCAGTGCCAAGCACACCTCTCACATGCACGGAGTGTTGTAGTCCTCTTGCAATGCTTCGGCTTGATAAAGCCCCTTGATTTGTCCCACGCGCTGCCTGGTGTCCTCCATCCTCCTGATGCTCTTCTCTTTTGCAGAGGAGGATGTGGAAAACTTTGATGTGACAAACCTGTCGCAGGATGTTTTACGGAGCATCGAAGCCGATAGCTTTTGGTGCATGAGCAAGCTGCTGGATGGGATACAGGTGAGCCTCTGGGGCCATGGAGATTTCTCTTCCCTTGCTGGGGTAGCAGTGTGGTTGTCCTCTCTCCCTGTCTGGATGAGTGTTCTGCATGTTCTGGCATTAGGGAGATTTTGCTACTTCACCGAGCTAAATCCCTGAGTAAAATGCTGGGGAGGTGGGTGCTGATGACACTGTCCTGACTAGGGACTTCACAGCAAGCAGGTGATCCTGGTGCTCAAGAGCCATGACTTGGCTAATGACAATCTCATCTCCCTGTCGAACTGGTGGTCTGGTTCTGATCATTTCTAGCTGTTGTTAGAGCTGCTGCTTCTGAGTTGTGGCCTCTCCCCACAGGACAACTACACCTTTGCACAGCCAGGGATCCAGAAGAAAGTCAAAGCTCTGGAGGAGCTGGTCAGCCGGATTGATGGTAGGTGACAGGGGAACCTGATCATGTTGCCTCTTTTGTCATGACAGCAGGAGGCCTTCTTTTTAAGTAATACTCTCTTTGTAAGTAGGGCAGGGGTAGACGCTTGCCTACGACACGTATGGAGGCATGGTAGGGTGGGGTCAGCCAGAAACTTCCTGATGACAGGATTTGCTGACTGGGTAGCACACGGTGAGGAGTGGAGGAGTTTGGGAGGAAAAGGTCTCAGCCTGAAAGTGGCTGAAAACCAGTGTGTTGGGAGCAGTGTGCAGGAGCTGGGACACTGTGGTCCCCAGGTGTGTAAGTGAAATGTGCTGTTTCAGAGCAGGTACATAATCACTTTAGGAAGTACGAGGTCGAATACCTGCAGTTTGCCTTTCGCTGGATGAACAACCTGCTTATGAGAGAGCTGCCTCTTCGCTGTACCATCCGCCTCTGGGACACCTACCAGGTACACAGGTTTCCACTGACTTCCCTGCTGGGCATGTCACTGTGGAGCCGATTCCCTGTACGTGAGAGGACAGAGGTCATCTGGCACCAACTGGGGAGATGAGGGAAACAAAGCAGTGTGTCATTTATAGTGAGTCGAGTGATGGGTGGCCCAATAGGGCATCTCTATCCAGGGAAGTTGTTCTCCAGAAGAACTGGAGGAGCTGACCCAGAGTTTTGCTCTCCACAGTCAGAGCCGGAAGGATTCTCACACTTCCACCTGTATGTCTGCGCTGCCTTCTTGATCAAGTGGCGGAAGGAGATCCTAGATGAGGAAGACTTCCAAGTAAGACCCTGAGGTTGAGGATGATTCCATGGGGGTAAAGGAGAGGGAATTCCTCTAATTGGGAACCCAATGTGGACAGTCAGCTGTCATTCAGAGCTGGCTCCAAGATCATCTGGTCTCAGGAGCTTTGCCTAAAAGTAACTTTTCAGCCTCAGTGATAAGGACAGAGAACTGAGCTGTTGGACAGTTCAAACATCACATACCAGCTCTTCCCTGCACCTGAGCTCTGATCACAGTGATTGCCTTCCTGTGTCCAGCTGTAAGCCTCTAATATCACCCTTTATCTGAAGGGGCCTGGGGGCATCTGAGATGCTTCACTGATTCAGATCTAGACACAAGCACATCTTAATGCTGTGTCTGAGCCTTTCAGACCTGTGAATGTGGTGACCAGAGCTGCTGCCTCTGGTCCTTCCGCCCCCAAGCCTGCTCTGGATCAGTACTATGCCTTCAGCCTCTCCAAACTAAGCATCTTCCTTTCTTTCAGGGCCTCCTGATGTTGTTACAAAACCTGCCCACAATACACTGGGGTAATGAAGAAATTGGACTCCTGCTCGCTGAAGCCTACAGACTCAAGTACATGTTTGCGGATGCCCCCAATCATTACCGCCGATAGGTGCCCAGACTTGACTCACTCCTCTCTCCCATGCCCACCCCGTCGTCCTGGTCCGATCTGATCACTGTGGCATTTTTGTCATCCCAAGTCCTTGGACACTCCAGCTGGGAGCTGATCCTTGCTGTACAAAGCTCACATAGATTCTTAATGTGTGCCTGTCTGCCACTCCATGCATCTGGATGTGCCATTTTGACAACTGTCAGTATTTTACACCGTGCTGGAGGCTCAAGCCGGGAAGGGAGGCTTTAAGGGGCTAGGGGAGACCATGGAAAGAAGGTGTACTGATAAACCAGAGCTGAAGATGAAGCCTTTCTGTCCTCTCCACTCCCTGTCCTGGGCTTGTCTGCCTCCTGTTAACCTGCACTATGTGCGCTACCCCATCTGCTCCTTTCTCTCTTCTGACACTGCGCCATCTCCCAGATGAAAATGCCTTATCAGAGACCTGCCTGGCCGGAAAATCCTTCCCCACGAGGGTGGCAGGGCAAGAACTTTCTCTCAGGGCCTCCCTTCACTCCGAGGGTCCAGAGACCCCAAGCACTTTGTGGGTTCGCAAGAGAGTCCCTGGTGCCTGCCCTCTCTCCTTCTCTCCATCCTCTTCACCTACCTCTCCCCCAGGGCAATGGGGCAGGCATGACAGGGGCGATGAGCACTCCATCCACATATGGTTCAAATTATGCGTGCCAGTTTGATGGAACTTAATGGTGACTGATGTTCTGTGAGTACAGCCCCCTCCAGCGTGTGGGGGAGGTGCAGGGCGGGACTGGTAGGGGAGCAACATCTCCCAAAACCTCCTTACAAAGCCCCCACTCCTCTGGGGTGTTCTGTGTATATTGTGTTCTTGTGTATATGGGTCAAAGATGTACAATATATGTCTTCTCTTTGTAGCAGATTTTATATTTATAACGTGCACCCGTTGTCTCCCCATCTTCTCCATGCCTGAGAAGGATGCCTGGCTAGGGTGTCACAGGGCTTTGGAACACTCTGGAGGTGGGGGGGTGTTTCAGACCTGCAGGTAATGTCTGTGTCAGTATGTGCTTGCAGTGTTGGGTTTGCCAGGAAGAGGTGCCATAGAAACACAGATCTCAAGGCATCCCCTACAGATAGGATTTGGGTGGTTAGAGGAGATGGGAGCTCCCAGCAGGAAGCAGGGCAGAACTGTGTCCAAGAAACAGAGTATCCAGCCTCATCAGCTGCTGGCAAGTGCCTCTCTGAGCACTGCAGTGCTGGCTGGCAGGACTTTACAGGGAGGAATGATCCTGGATCCAGCACTGGCTGTCCCTGGTGCTGTCCAGCCCTGTGGACACACCCTCCCAGGAGTGCCAAAAGGATCGGGATGGCCTTGCTGCGTCTGCTTTTAAATCAGGCAGGCTGGGAATGTTTTAATGGGCCATTTTCTTCCCATGGTCAGGAACCATCTGCCACCAGCAAAGGGCTGGAGTCAGGAGGGCATGGGGGTCGGAGGGCATTGGGCAGGAGGCCAAATCTGGACCACCTTGGGTTTCTCCCAGCACTCCTGCTGCGTCGTGAGGGCTGTCTTGGTGGGGAGGCTTCTGGTCCCTCTACTTTCCATTTTCTGTTCCCAGTGGGGAAAAAGCAGGGGGCAGCGAGACCGGGGCCCAGCATGTGACAGGCACAACCTTGTTGCCAATAAAAGTCCAAACAGTATCTCAAGAAAACACTTTACTAACCTGGAGTTGTTTCTCTGAGGCGTTTGTTTGTGTGTGCCTTTTGTTGTTTTCTCTGAGAAACAGACCTGGTTGTCCTTAGTTGAACATGAAGTAAAAAACAAAAGAGAAACAAACCAAAAAAACTCCCACCAACACCAAACCCAACAAAAAAATCCGAACAAAAAACCAAATGCACCACCCAAAACATCAGCCCAACTCCAACCCATCAACTGAGCTGTGTGGTCAGGCAAGTGTTTGCAGTGCACCACTGCCTCCAGAAACATGAACCTGTGCAGGGAAGGACAAATGCATCTTAGGGAAGAGCTGTGCTGAGATGAGAAACTCTCCCCAGGTATGTGACAGGGATCAGCCCAGCTGCAGGGTCTGTCCTGCTGCCTCCACATCCCATCTGCTGGCAAGTCCCAATGTCCCTGGTCCAGCACTGCCAGCAGATGTAATTCAAGTTCCAGATTGCCAATTCCCATCCCTTCAGGGCTCTCAGCCAGCTTCCCCATCAGCACACTGCTGTGCAAGGCACAAGGTGGGATCACACCCTGCAGCATCTAGCCGTCACCCATTGCACAGGGAACAACCTCATCCCCAAGAGATGGTCAAGGCAGGATAAGAAACTCCATGTTTTACTTCCCCATTGCTCTTTTCAGGCTTTCCACCTGCATCTGGGACAACTGAGATGATTAAAAGCCATCACAGTAAGTTCTAGATTTCAGGACAACACTAGCAAGGAAGAACACTTTTTGAGGGCAGTGTTTTGGTTTTTTTCATACATTAGAACATTTATTTCTCAGAGAGAAAATATAGTCTCAGACAGTCAGATTATAGAAGGTAAAATTAGGTTTTTCTTTTCTTTACAAGCATAGATTTTCTTATTACCTCTCTTATACCATCTGATATAAACAATTCTAGAAATCAAATAAATTCACTTTCTACAATAAATAGAGCAATCTGTGCTTTACAGCAGACTGACAGTAACATTTAGGTTCCGTAGCAACAGCAGGACGTTAGCCCATTGATATTCTAAAATGTCATTAAAAAAAAGAAAAAAAAAAAAGAAAACAAAAAAGAAAACAAACACGAAAAAAACCCACCTCCCAAGACCTTAAAGCATATACACGGGTCACAAGTCCACAGCTGAGCTACCACCTAGAAAAGTGTATGTTCCTTTAAATAAATTACACTGTGTGCATATAAAAGACCCAGCAACACAACTGAGGACTTCAAGAATAGTGACAATCGGTCTAAATAATTTAGAACATTTTACAACTATATACACAACATCCTTCCCTAGCCACACTCCATAGGTGTTATTATCACTGTTAGTATTTTTACAAACCTATGTCCAACCTCTATATGTTGCAGGAATCTTAAAATTCCTTCAAATGTGGTTCCATGCCCCAGTGTATAAGAAGTGGTATTTTAAAAAAGTAGATCAAATAGAAATGGCAGTGATTACTCCCCACTATTCGTTATCATTCTCTTCAGTATGAAAAAGTTAAAAATAATAAAAAAATATTGAGTTAAAATGCAAAATGATATTCAATCTACAATCTTACTTTGCACCTTTGGTTCTTTAAAATGGGAAAACAAAAAGAGATAAGCAACAGAACAGATCGGAGAAATCATAAAGTCCTTGGCTAATAGAAAAGATTTTGTCATCAAGTTTCCAGACATCAGTTTGTCCCTGTTTTTTGCAATGCAAACACAGAACAACAGGGATGGTCTGCAGACCTGGGTTTACTTGGCTTTGGATGAATGACAACGCTGAAGGCTCACACACCAAGGAAAGGCTATGTCTGCATGGGAGAAGGGGAAATGGGAAATGGTTGTGTGCTCTTGTTAGTGCTTGGTTTCAACCTGAACTGCATCAGAGGAAAACCTTAAAGAGACAGAAAAGACGGAAGAAAGGAAGAGGAGCCTTTACACCAAATGTGCATAAAAGATGTATCTCCGGCCAACCCTGATCAACCTCAGTGCCTGCAGAGCTGCTTCAACTCCGATTCGACACCTCCAAAACTACTTTTACTTTTTCAAAAAATGAAGCTATCCTTGTTTAGATTCCATACTGCACAGTCATGATATGAAATGTAACAGCAGATTCACAGATACAAAATAAATTTCTAGGACATACATATACACACAGATCAGGTAATCTGCTTTCCATCTTTAAAGCTCTGTGCATGTAACTGTGTGCAGCAAGGGGGGGGATGGTCACCGATATATCTCAAGCTTTTCTAAAGGCAATGAGAGAAATCTAAACATGAAAACACTATGTACATAGGCAGGAAAATCATAATGTGAACTCCCAGCTATTATTTTACAGGGGTTTTTTTATGTGATAAGACAATGTCATTTAAAGAAAAATGAAAAGGCCAATGATGGTTTGGGAAAATTTGGCACAAGAAAGTCAAGTTGGAATTTCCATAAAGGAACCTGGTTCTGTTACAGTGGTGGCATGTTCCCAGGAACTACTCCGGGCTGGCCGATGACTTACAAACCCTGGCAGCACGGAGGAGGCAGGAGCAAGGGAGGGTGAATGAGGTCCAAACACCCAAGTGCTGCACTCTGCTCACTGCATCAACTCACCGTGGCCCCCATCACCCGTCAGCTTTTGCTAACTACCTTACTCCCAGCCCTGTAGACCGTACATTTCATCTCTTGCCACCTCTTCAGTAGACACATTCAGAAAGAAGCTGGACAAGGCTTTTTTGGCACATTTCAGTGTACTTTGAGGACCGCTGAAAGCTGCTGGGAACGGTGTTCCCCTGCCAGTCAGTGCATGAGATGGTCCACTTTGCCAATGCAGTGAACACGAGGTCTGGGGGGAAAAGGAGGTCCAGTCACCCCAATCCTTTACAGGTAACTGGATGTAATGAAGGGATGGTCTCCCTGTACTCGGCTCATGTGGATCATGGCTCGGTCATATGCCACCTGCACAGACTTGCGGATGCTGGTTTTTCGTCCTTCCATCATCTTTAACTTGTCCACTGTGTCATCAACACCAAGGGGATACACTTTGTCACGTGGAAGCCACTGCCTGCAGTAAAGAGTGCAAAAACCCGTCACCAAGGATATTGAGAGGGAAAATGGGGAAAGAAGAGCAGACACCTGGAGGCCTCTCGCCCTTGCAATACCTGAGCAATCAGCAGGGGTGTGACTGCTTAGCGTACCTGGCTCATTCCTACTGCGTGGTTGCTACAGGCCAAGGACATTCTCCCATGAGTTTCCAAGACATGGCCAAGTACTCCAGCTCCTCAAGCTTTCCCCACATATCTCAGCAGCCATTAGTCACTAGCTGTTATCTCCTCTCCAGGAGCAGTTACGCTTATGTAATATATATGTTCATCATTAACACCCACAATGATGCTACAAATGTTTAAATGCCCGCATTTGACATAGAAGAATCACCTGTAGCCAAAATGCCTTCCAAGCACAGTCTTCTCTCTCCTTGGAGTCCTTGCTCAAGGCTTTCAAGGCTCCTTTGAGCTACAGAGGAAACTTGGAAATCCCTGTGTTCCACAGAGCAGAAAAGAATACAGGGGCTTCCACGGTGGAAAGTAAGTTTTTATCCCCAAGCAAACTCTGTCTTATTCCAAGAAGTTGTAAGCATTAGAGGTTAGGTGGGTACAACTATCTGAGCATCACCCAGAAACAGGCAACTTCCAGCTGACATGTCCGAAACCCAAGCTAACCCTAATGGATTACTTAAATTGCAAATGCCTTGTCTGTAGCAGGTTTTTATTGTGTCCAGATTAAACAGTACACTAGGAAATATGCCACCTATCTCTCTTAATGAAGTCCAGCCCCTAGGAACTCAACCTCAGCCACTGCTAGCATAGTTCAGTGCAGCTCCCAGCCAGCCAACATGGACGACCCAGGGCAGCTCAGCTTATCTTAACCACAAAGATGAGGGACAATTTCAGTGTTCGTGACTCTTCTGCAACATCACTGAAGTCAGCAGAAATTTAGGACTTTCCTGAGATGCCTTATCTTCCCACAAACTACAAACAAGGCTCTAAGGGACCACTTAAGAGTGTAAACATGCAGCAGAGCTGTATTCAACAAGAGCAGGGAAAAGCCAGGGAAATGCTTGTTTTTGTTGGAAAGGTAGTTTCAATTACAAGCTTGGATTTATGTTTTTCAAAATGATGACTACAGCATGGCACTGCCATTGATTTTCTGCTAAAAGTCACTAGTACCTCTTTGAAGAACATGCTCTGTATCAACTAGTTCTGGTAATCAGGAACAGTGAAACAATGCAGTGTACTAATAAAAAGCCTCAGGAATTTGTCTCTTGACACCTCTTTTCTCCAGAGAACACAGAAATACTCCTCAAGTGATGCATACGTGATCACCTTCTCAACTTCTCAAGCAGATGGTGTATACTTTGCCTGTGTTGCCCCTCGTCTCCATCTCTTTAGACTGCATAAAACACTGTTGCAGCCCCAAAATGTAAGGGGGAACCCTCTCTCTTGCTGCTTTACCCCACTATATGTTTGGCACTGCTCTATTCCCAATGGTGTATCTTCCCTCCATCCCTGACACCACCCTCGGGCAATGTCCACCTCCTTCCTCCAGCCTCTGGCCCTGATCTCATGCTTCACTATTCTTCCAGGAATGCCAGCAAAAACCTTCCTCAGGAGATTAAGGAGAAGGGCTTTTGAAACAAGGCTTCTTTTAAACTCCTGATACGTTATTTTATAGAGGCAGCAGAAGGAAAGGCAAGCCCATCTACCTTCTGTTCCCACAGCATCCCAACACTCCAGCATCTGCTCTGTCTGCAGTATAAGCTCTCTGAATCTGTGATCCCAGCTGCACACAGAGATTGCCTCCTGTGTGACAGCTTATTTGCATGGTTCATGCTTCCATGTGGTACATTCAGTGGGCTCAGCATGTGGCTGTCGCCTCTTCCAGAATAATTCTCCAATTTTACAAGTTTCCCATTCTTTCATACACAGATTTCAGAGTCTTTTTAGTATTTTGAAGGCATTTCACTTGTTTATGCCTTATTATATCTGGCTGGTTTATTGTTACCATGTGAGCATGGTCAGCAATTAATGCGAAAATCAGCAGATTCAGTCTGTCTGAAGCAGAACAACAAAAGGCCTTGAGATATTTCACTTGCTTGGAACCTATGTGCTTACACCTACATTTTCCATCTTAAACAAAGATCTTGATTTGAAAACTGCAGGTACTCAGCACCTCTGAAAAATCAGCCAAGTCTAAATAAGAAATAAACCCAGCATTTTAAAAACGTTACCCTGGAAATTTTTGGCAAATCTTTTGTGCAGCATTGGAACAGGCTGCTTAGTCTGCCAGTGTTTTAAAGTCAAATGCTCTCTGTAATTTGCTGCAAATTGACTCTCAATGTACCTCGGTATTTTCATGGTTGATGTGACTACTGAGTGTAGAATGCTAGACTGTTCACCGTGGAACTGTGAGATGCTGTGTGACTGCGCCAGGAAAAGCAGGCTGTCTTCCTTATTTAGACTCTTCTTGACTGCTGCATGTTCAAATTCTCCAATTTGCATGTAATATCATCATCATCATAATCCCTGTGTGCTCCCATATATCAGAGATTATGTTAAATCTTCCTTCTCTGCAACAGCACTGTGGTGGTTTTAATCTAGGCCTTCCTTGGTTACCAGTTTGTAACCAAGGAAGAGGCAGTGTTCCCAGTATTCCATACGATTTTTACATAAATCGGGGTATAAATAAGAAGGGAGGAGAGGTCTTCTCTCTCTTCTCTTCCGGCGGGGTACGGGAACAGTGGGTCCTTGCGTTGGTCTCGCTTATCTAAGGTTGAGGCCTGCAGCGACTGCTGGCCTGCCACACAGAGGATAGCAGAGTGCTGGTCGTGTGTGCCAATCCTGTTTTTTTTCTAAGGGACGTGGTGAGATTTGTTTTACTAGTTACTTTACTAATTCTCGGGTTTGATTGCGTATATCCGCTCGGTGTCCCTTTTTGTTCCCTTTTGTTCCCCTTTCCCTATCCCTTCGGGGGGTGTTTGAATTCCTTTTTGTTGTGTACATAGCATCTTAACTGTAATATACATCAAATATATATTTTTTTTTTATATAACTAGCTTGATTTTCGGGTTCTTCAATTTGCATCGTTTTTTTTCCTTTGCCCTGGGGAAGAAGGGAGGGGGAAGGGGGGGGGGCTGCTACTGAGTCTTTGGGCATTTGGCAGGGAGCCAAGTCCGAACCATGACAAGCACTCACCACAGGTCCGTCTGCACACACTCACCAGGTTCTCTTGTTGTCAAAGAAAAGGACAAGGAAGAGTTTTTCTCCTGCCTCCGTTTGCCTCTGCTCCCCCAACTTCAACACATCCACAGGTGGGACAGGAATGGGGACTCCATTGTGAAGCAAACCCTCACGCGGCATCTTGGGATCAATTATCTAGTGACACAAGGAAAGGATATTTAAGAACAGAGTCTTTCCGAGTAATGAAGAGAAGGCATTTTTTTTTCTGTTCTTTCAGTCTATCCAAGCTAGACAAATAAGTCTACTTTGGATGGTAAGCAAAATTGCTTGTTATGTTTCAGTGGCTCTTTCTAAAAACATTTTGTCCTCAAGCCTTCCCCTGAAGAAGGGAAGCCAGTCAGTTCAAAAGTCAGGCACACAATCTTTAAAAAGTGAAAGGATCTACGTATGTTGTTCTGTGCGGCTGTAGATGCATCTACACTAATTGTTAATTCAGTACAAACTCCATATCATGTTCAGCAAAGGATCTCCCTCCCTCACTCCAAAATCATACAATAAATGTGATACGCACAGTCTCACAGCTCTGCTGCTTGGATGTAGAGACCCTTCTAATTTCTGTGATGGTCACTTTCTTTTAGCCCTTACAATTTGTCAACAGTCGCAAGAGCTGTCTGTCCTTGCCATCCAAACCAGTAAGGTAATTAAGCACATGGCTGCAGCCACGTGGAAATTGCATGGAGCAGAGATGGCAGGAAAAGCCATATTTCAAGGAGTATATTTAAAAGCAGCAGAAACAACAAAACATGGTCAGCCCATCTAATGTTCTTACTCATAAACTTACTTTGGCAATCTCTGTTGACAACTTAAGCACTGCAGTGGTAGTGCACTTCCTAGCAACACCTGCATGCCATGTTTTGCTTTGAAACCAAGTATGGTGCTCAATGAAGACAGGTTTATGGATTTCGTGTTTATAGAAAAACATCCAAAGACAGATAAGTATTAAGGTAGTATTGTTCAAGGGACTAAGTGCAAACACATGAATATTCCCGTATTTAAATCAAATTTATGGTTTTATACATATATATATATGGTTATTATACATGACAGGGCCAGCTGGGCACCTACATATGGAGTTGTACTCACTACACAGGAAAATGTGCAGACACTTAAAACACCAGTGGAAAGTGGTGCCTGCATTTATAAAATTTACGTCTTCTCATCCCAGAAGTACTGATTACTTTCAGGCGAGGGGAGGGGAGAGAAGGGAAGGGGAGTTCCTATCCCTGACAATGAGAGCCCAATGTTTTATAAATTCTCTGCAATGCTCTGAAACAACGAGCACAGGGAAAATAAACTGCGCAAAGGGGAAAGAAAAAAACCCACATGTTGCATTATTTTGGGAAGTTTTCCTTTTCTGGCTGGTTAAACTGCACACCAGCACTGTGTTCTGGGCTACGTGCCCTGCAAGTACAGGTTGTGAGAGAGCAGCAGGGTACTTACCAAGGCAGGGTAGGAAGGATAGCCACGGCACTTGGCCCACACAAGCTCCAAGGGCTCCAACTCAGCCTGACTCTCAAAGGACATCAGAAGAGTTCTGCCTAAGGGACAGGAGGACACACAGCTTAGGAGGGCTATTACTAGCAAAAGGGTTTGGTAACACAAGAAATGACACTGTCATCTAACCCAGGCATGATGGCCTGCATTGTCTCAGTAGCAATCAGCTAAAATAGATGAATTACTGTTGTACTTAAAACATCTGACAGAACAAAATGGAAAGCCACTTATTGTTTGTACCCATATGCATTGGGTGACCAAACGAGATGTTTGACACATATCTCATCTGCAGTAGGTTTATGATACAATTTAGTGTGCACTGAGCTGCAGCCTTCTTTATGCTCTGTCAGTACAGTCATGTTCAGCATTAAGATAAAGCCACAGCCTCTTAAATCATGGGTCCAAGTCTATGCGTGCATGTAGCTTCATATGAACTCTTCAATATGGAAATATTAATTAAATTGAGTCACTGAAATCAAATGGCTACACAAGAGACGGGTTTGGTCATACGCATGAAATCTATCAGCTCAGGGTCCTGGAAAAAGAGTAATCTTCATTAATGCAAATTTTATAGCAAGTAGTGCTTGCTGTGGGGAAAATGATCAAACAACTGGCATTGAAAACTGAATCTAGAAAATGCTGAGTACAACCCAACTGAGCACCCTGTCAAGACAGATCTGACGTGCCTCTCCACTACTGCATTCCAGACATATTCTTCCATTAATTAAATGTTATTCTAAAACACAGAATTGTCCCACTGAGTCTAATTCTCATGTTACCAGCCCAACTCCGTAAGCTTATCTCCAAAGAAGACTGCAGAACACATAAGGCCCAGGATAATAATGGTTCTCAGAGAGCCACGACAAGAGCCTGCACTCGGGAGCAGGGCACAGGCGCTCCAGGGAATCAAAGCCGAATTCTGATTTCAGCACAGACCTGCAAAAACTCTATAGTTGACACTCCATAAAAAGGACAAGAATCTGGTCGTGTGAGCACTCAAAAAATAGTGTAGTGCCTTGGGTAGCATTAGAGGAGTGTGACAATTTTACAGACATATAGCACAGTTTGACAAAGACAACTTTGTTATGAGGACCTTGCAAGCAATACAAGAGGGAAGAGCTATGAAGTCATCTCCAGAGAGACCCCTCTTACAATTAACTCTTTGTACTGCAGCATCATTAAAGAGAACTATTCCCAAAACAGGAGAAGACAGTGCCAGGCACATTACACACACCAGCCCTACAGAAAGTATCCTTCCAAGGAGAACACTGGGCATAGGCAATCGGCAAAGGTGAAAGCAGGAAAAATCTTTTATGCAATACTCTAAATTTGTAACAAAGCAGGTAATAATGCCCAGGCTGGTCAGCAGCCTGATCATAAAACCTGGATAGTTTGTGCAGGACTGGTTCCTGGTGTGCTTTGGGATGTGCTCCTTCTGGTTTAGATGGATGTCAGCCCTACAACGCGCTGGGACCAGAGCAGTGTGGGCAGTGCAGCAATTCTCACCTGAGCCACTGAAATCAGGATCTCCATTCACACCTTCCACGAAGGGCATCCGAGAAAGAGCTGGCTTTCCTCGACTGCGCTTAGGAGGCATCAAACCACTGTTAGAAAGATATGGAAAAGAAGGGCATTAGGAGAAAACAGGTTATCCTTGAGAACAAAGACAAGGAAACAGATTCCCCAGCTCTGTCTAAAATACTGAAAAATTACTGCACTGGTGCCTCACTGACATGAAAAGAAAAGTGAATACTTGACCAAAATGTGATCTCTTCCAGTGAAAGTGCAATGGACATCATCCCAGCTTTCCCAGGAACTACGAAAAGGCCTAACAGAAACCAAGCTGTAAACATGAGAAAGAAACCCAGTCAAGATGTCACACTTGACAGCTGATGATTTTGGAGCTTTCATGAGCTATACCAGTTGTGTATACACTTAAGAGATGACACAGCAGCCCTCCAGTACAACTCTAATATGCACCTGGACTCCTACAGCCCATATCCTGAATTCCCTTTCACCTCATTACTACAAACATTTCAGAAAATGGACTATATCTCCACCTCAAGCAATTGTATTTTTTCTTATAATGTAATTATTTTTTTCTTTCACAGTTTCCTAATAAGCAACCTATTCTGAGTGACTTTGGTGCTCAAAAAGAAAGACTGGAGAAAAAGCAGTCAACAGAACTGTTACTAAATAGAATAATTGTACAAGTTATCCATGAGCCATCAGTTTTGGGGGTGTCACATAGCTCTAATGTAATTTTTACTATGTTAATTGCTTGCAGTTCTTGCAATAAGCCCTTACATCACAGTTCTCATCTTCACAGTACTGTACAAACACCAACTAATAAGTCCACACACTCTCTATGAATTCACATTTATGTCCATCACTTACAGATGGAGAAATGGAGGGAAATACGGTGGGGCCATAAGGCCAAGACATGGCTTGAAAGGCCATTTCTGGCTCTTGGTCTTGTTCTGAGAGCATCCTCATCAAAAGATTTCTGCATGACTCAAGGACCCTCATTTAAGTGACACTATAACTATGTGCAAATCCAGGTGTCTCCTTCTGTTTCCCGTCAACGCAGCTTCTTACTTTACGATAGTTTATTGCCATAACTTCTTGTACGATCTGCACAGAGGTCATGGTAGCATCCAACTTACAGAAGAAGCAATGACTGAGATGAAGATTTGGACACACAGCCCAGAAAATAGGGAAGAGATGAAGCGGTGCGTGTGTGTCTCATCTCAAAGAAGAACTGAGGTTCTATGCCTACACGGGGCTCAGCACGAGCAAAGAGAGATAATTTACTGGGGTGCCACATGCTGCCCTTGGGTTGCCCAGCACCTGACGGTGGAGGTGGGATCCCTCTGTGACAGGGAAAAGCCCTTGCCTAAAAACTGCTCCTCCAAACCCATGGCCTTGCCCCTTGTCATGGGCACGAAAGACTTTGCAAATAGATTTACAATGGTAACACTAATCAAACCTTAGCTACAAGTGCAAAATTATACGCCTCTTTGGGCAGCTAACATTTAGGATCCCTCTGCCCAGCAGAGCAGAGTTTTCATTTGAAAAAGGCTCCTGGGATTCAACCCTGCTGCAGAACATTTTATTATTACATGGTTAACAGTTTTGATCTGTTGTTCAGCCCTGAGAACGGGTGTGCAGAGGCATATGATTTTGAGTGCCCAAATAACACTGCAAGCTTGAAATCTTACACAACTAACTGAGTACATGCATTGTGAGGAGGCACAAAATGTTCAAACGTATTTCTCTAGTGATGGGTCATGTTCAAGGCACTGCAAACATAACCATAAATATCAACTAAAAACATCTTGCTTCTGTCTGTCCGGGATGATCTTACCCATCCAGCTCAAATGTGCTCAGCCTGCCACTCACAGCACACACAAACGTGATTCTGGCATTACAGGTTTTACTGTGCAGTGAAAGGACTGTGAAATAACTTAAATCAGTGTTAGGAGGGCTGGACAGATAAATAAGACTGGAAAATTGACATGATACCCATATATACCTACTGAAATTGACCAGAAGATATCAGGTGTTTGCTCTAAGTCTGTTCTAAGTCACGTTTGAAGCACCTAGTTCCACTTCTAAACTTCTGAGAGGAAGAAAGTGGCAATTCAGGTGGCAAAAGTTCAGCTTTACCTGCAGTGCTCAACTGAAAATCTGATTTCAAGTTTTTTCCAGTTTTGGTTCTCAAGGGCTGCAAAGCATTCATCAGTAGAGAGGATGTGTATACATTGAGAGAGACAAGTGTAACAGATACCCACTTGCTTGGAAAATCAAGCCCTGCTTTTGGGACCTATAGCTTAAAAGAACAGGACAGAAACACAGTAGCTTTTTGTCTTTTAGAGTAGGCACAGAAGTAACAGTTTAGGCTGGGTTTAAAATGAAGAAGCCAAAGAACAAAAGCAGAGAGATAAATTCAGACACAGAAGGTGTTCCAGGGCACAGTTTTGCATGGAGCACTTACCTGCAGGCTTCAAACACCAGTCCACTGCCCAGGGCCGAGCTGCACTCAAAGTCAGAGCCACTTTCTGCATGCTTTGCAAAGCCATTAGTCACTCCTGCCAAGGAGACAAATGGGAATGACAGGAACTGACTCCTGAAAGCATTCCCAAGTTCAGAGCAGGCACAAGAAGCCAGATAACCATGGCCTTCCCCCATCCAGGCACCCACCACCACCAAGTTCCCATGGGCTCTCCAAAAGTCCAACAGGCATACAAAGGGCAAACTCATGGCAAGACCACTATTGTTTTTTCTAGGTGTAAATATGGAATTGCCACAAGGCGTAAATTTCTGGGAAACACCTTGTTATGAAAATCCTGATCACAATGACCGGCTTCTACAGTAACACAGATTCATCCTACCAAACACCTGCTCACGTTAGGAGAAATCAGCTGTGTTTAAAATCACGGAGGGAGCTGGGGTTGTAACAAAAAAGCAGTGCTGCAACTTGAAAAAAAGCCAGTAGTGCTGCTTCAGCCAAGGAGAAACGTAGTTATCAGTGATTTTTCGGCACCCTGCCTTTATTTTTCCGGTTTTTAATTTCAGCCTCTCATTCTGATCTGTGTCCCATGCAGATGACAACTTTCTGCTTTAATTACCAACAGATGATGATGGCGAGTCCCTCAGCTCTTTGGAGAAGTCATTTGTGTTTCCCTTAACCTGTCCTGGTAATCTATCTCCACATTCAACTGCTTTCCTCCCACTCTCAATATGCTAGCAACCTTATGATAGCCTCACAGTTATGAGATAATATTTGAAGTGTAGGCCAAGTCAAACCTTACAGATGGAACTGTCCCAAAACAGCTGTTCACACAGAATTAAAAGAAATTACAGTGCTGTCACTCAGATGTCTCTTTCCTCTTGTGTCTCTCCAAATTTCACCTCAGCTGCTTATTCTTATTTGCAAATCTAATTTGAAAAGGAATTTTCTTGGTATTCCCACCAATTTTATTTAAACTCCAGAACTGAGGGTACAGCCGATTTAAAAGCAATGTTTAACATCTCATCTTACATGGGTGCTGTGTTACTATACACCGTGCACAGTTGCAACCAAATGCAAGCAGCTGGGCACATTGGCTGGCCTTACACAAAATGGAAAACTCCCTCTTACAGCAGCCATGTAGACTAGCAAAGAAAAGAATCACTAGTGACTTCCCTGGGCTTCATCTTGGTACCTTTAAATGTCTAAAACGGAGGTGACTAGAGCTGAACTAAGATACCAAAAACAACATGTACAGTCAGTGGAGAAGTGCAACTCATTATGGACATGCCTTGTTTGCCCTATTTTAGAAGCATGTGGAAGAGATGCAGCTTTCACCAGGCACATCTGGTCATGAAGCCTATGTTTTCCCCTAAGCATAAAGTCAGTTCCAAGTGTGTAGTTTAGATGCAGAAGTTTTTACTCAGCCCCTGGATTTCTATGTCCTCGGTCCCATCTCACAGTTTCCAAGGGTTCAGGGGGAAAAGAAATCCCAAGGAACTGGGATTTCCAATTAGGTTGGAAAAGACCTCTGAGATCATCAAGTCCAACCTATAACCTAACACCACCATGTCAACTAGATCATGGCACTAAGTGCCATGTCCAGTCTTTCCTTACCTCTCTGTCCTGCCTGCCTGGGTGACTTTTCTCGATTGCTCTCATTGCAGGTTCTGCTCTGTGGCCGCTTCCGAGCTTGTCGCTCCCCATCAGGGCAGGAGGGTGAAAGCTGCCCGCTCTGCCTGTGGTCCTCCCTGTTTTCCAGGGAGCAGTCCAGACCTCTCTGCAGCTTCACCCCGTTCTTAGCTTTTTTAAAAAGGACAGATGTTCGTCGGCCCACGCTGCTGAAGGAGGGGCTGGCAGGGGTGTCTGCAGGCGACAAGGCCAGTCCATTCAGGCTGTTGTTGGTGAGCAGGAGCTGGAAGGCTTGGCTCTCCTGCTGCAGAGCCTTCTTGTCAAAGAGCTCCCTGTCCAACACCACCCTCTTCTGCAGCTGATTCAAGGACTTACTTTCACTGATGGGTTTGAGTGTTGGAGGGTCCTGCAGAGAGTCCATCTCCGAGAGGGAGGGTGCAGGTCCTGTGGGCTCCAGGGTTGGAGGTTGCGGGGGCTTGGCATCATCTGCTAAAGGAGTAAAGAACCTTCCTGAACATTTTACAAAGAGTTACTCCCAAAACTACCAACAGCCATTCCCATCTTTCACCAGGGCCAATGACACGAGAAACAGCAGGTCTTGACTGCTGACATGCACTTGAGAGACGGAATTAAAATCCTGATGCAACCTCTCACCTTTCTCCCTTTCCTCATCCCCATCCCTTGATGTTTTCTCCAGCCTCTGGTCCCGCAGCACAGTCTCCCCCTTGGTCTTGTTCTGCTGCTGGGCCAATTTCTGCCGAACGGAGTTGATCTCCCGTCTCAGGAGCCGGATGCGTCGTGTCCGTGCACCACTGGACCGCATGGTGCTCACTATGTCTAGTTTTCCCAGTAGCTCCTTCAGCTGGGCCTCCAATGACAGGTGAGCCCGGTTCTCTGGGAGGAGGATGTTATCCACTGCATCAAAAGAGATTGTAACAGTGAAGGGAAGGAGTAAGGCCCCTTGAAGAAATATCTGAGACCACTGCCATGCCTCACTCCCTTTGATGCAATTCATGAATCAATCGCTTTAGTCTGGAGATTTAGCAATCATTAACCTTGGAGCACTGACTTCCTTCCTTTGGGCAAAAAGCAGCTGATTTAACTTGCACTGCTCTTTTAGTTCCCCTTACTGTCCCAGGGGCCACAGTGAAAGGACATGTGTCTGCACACAGAACAGTTCACAGTCTAGGTTTTTGTCATTGTCAGATTAAATGACAAAAACAGACCACAAACGGAACTGGCCAAAACATAATGTTTGCCATTCTTTGGGGTCTGTTGAAGGGCTGGCCTCCAAAGGTGCAGGACAGACAGCTGAAAGACGTGCTACTGTACACCAACACAAATTTCATAATGACTCTCCATCAGTACCCAAGAGAGCTTCAACATTTAGGAAGCAGATGGCAGACTGCAAGCTCTGAGTGCTTCATATTGGCCTCAGTGTCCGGTACTAAGTTTAGCCAAGTTATTCAACCAATGCTTTGGAGCTGCATCGCAAGAGGGCTGTAGGAACGGATGCGATCATGTTGGGAATGGGAAGCCTCAGCTAGAAGGACTGACTGGGTCCCAGTACTTTGACCGCCCCATCACCCACTCCCAGACCTCAGTGTTCCATCTAACCCAGTGGCTCTACACCTCGCCAATTTACAATATAAAGAAATGCATAAGGTTTCCCCAGAGCAAAAAATCCTCGATCCACCTCTGCATTGCTTTGTAAAATAGCAAGTTTGTACTACAGTCACAGCACAAATCAAAGAGCATGAGCAGTTTACAAGGCTCTTCCAAGACAGACATGCCCTAAGAGAGCTGGAGCTAAGCTGCACCTAGCTCAGAGTGCCCAGCTCACCTGAAATCCTGCTCTCTGAGGCTCTAAAGGAGTTAGATATATGCCTAGGTAAATAGGTGGATAGGAAAAGTCTTGTATGTAGAATGATGGCTATGATTTCCATGCAGGCTCAAAGACATGCTCAGAACAAAAATTATGATCTGCCTGAGAAAAAAATGTTAATAATTACTCACCATCCTCCCAAGAAAAGAGGTAAAAGTCTTCAGTTTTGGGTGACTCAGGCAGGTGAATCCCCACACCAATGTCAAAGCCAATGCTTTCAGCCTGCCGCCGTGCGTGACGCAATATCGCTCCTCCAAAGTCTCTGAGCCGGACAGCTGCTCGGTGGAAAATCGTGTCTTTAGCATTATACCTCATGCAGTTGGTAACTATAAGGTTAAAGTCTTCCTCAAACTCATCCAGTGTTCGGTACAGATGGGACTCCAGCTTCCGCCTCATGGTGGAAAAATCCATTGGGTTGGAAATGAATTCCAGGTAATCTGGAACCTAAACATATAAAACCTGTACAATTACAAAAACCATTTACTAGTCAACTAGAGTGCATCCAT
This sequence comes from Myiozetetes cayanensis, assembly GCF_022539395.1. NCBI lineage: Eukaryota > Metazoa > Chordata > Aves > Passeriformes > Tyrannidae > Myiozetetes > Myiozetetes cayanensis. The sequence continues at coordinate 31,989 of NW_026087544.1, forward strand.
CATAAGCACTCTTAATGCCCTTTCCACTGGCAAGGGGCAGCGTCAGAAGTTCATTTCTGTGTCACCCAGTCAAGGCAGACATACCCTGGCTCTGTAAAACATGACTTGTACAAGATGTGCTAAAGCTTCCAGAAAAAAAATGCCTTTTTTTGGCCCGGAAGGATACTCACATCATGAGCCCTTTTTGAGATATTCTTTAGTCCACCAGCAGCTTGGGACAAGGTAGTTTGTGTTTCTAGGGTTACGACTTCTAGGTTATGAGCCTCTGCCCAGCAATACCTTATCTACAACCCACTAGACACCTCTAGGAAAGAGACTTGCCTCATTCAGGTTAACAGGCTCTGTGAAGATCTGGGCAGCATCCTTCTCCTGAAGTAGATCCAGTGTTGTGCGCAGAAGGACATTGAAAGGGGTCAGCTGTAGCTCCATAGCAGCCTGCTGAACCTTGACCTGGGAATGAGAAAACAGCGATAAGCACAGTTACGGAGGACAGGATATGTGAGTGGCGTCTCCCTCCAGTTTCTTCTGATCATCACCCCGGTTCTGAGTAGTGGTGGAAACCTCAGGTCAGCATCCAACTAGCCTGGCAGACTCATTGCTGTAGAACTTCTGTGAAACAATTGTGCTCTCCATGTGCAGGATGTACATCAGTAGACAGCACTTTACAGAGTCTAACTGCACAGTCCAGTCCTTTTATATATGAGGAACTCCTGTTTATTCAATCTCATCAAGTCAAAACAAGAGGAACCCCCAGAAAGTTAAAAGATACTACAACTAAAAATGAAAACAAGCAGAGGCTTTTCACACCTAGTAAATTATCCTGTAGAACTCCGTGCCTTAAGATATTATTGTTATGCTAATTAGCAACATTATATAAAAGTTGAACTTCCACAAACAACATCATAATTAGACTATAGAGCACGAACAAAGTTTAAGATATAAACTCTCAGACTTCAAGGCAGAAACCAAACAACAGTGGTTTGATTCTGCAAATTCCTAATACAGTTTCTTATATCCCTTATGAAGTCTCTAATACTGTTTGATTTCAAGCAAACAAGTTGTAGCACTGAAAATCTATTCAAAGGAGACTGGAACAGGATAAAAGTATTTATTTGTCTTTTAACATTTTAATTTCTTTGATCTTATAATCGCTCGTTATGTCATTAAATCAACCACTCCAACAGCAAAGGTAAGCAAGGATGTTTACACAAAGCAAACTGATGTGCACAAGACAGCATCAGTGAGAGAATGAATGAAGACAAGATATAAAGACCACACTCTTCCGCCAGAACATGAAAGAAGTCACACAAAGATGCATGATTCTGGAGCATCCTTCTCCACTCACCTAAAAGCTGGGCTGGGATAGAGCTCCAACTAGACACACTTTTCTGTGATATTTTATCATTTTATAAAAAACGTCATAGTTTTCATAAGCTTTTATGGATTTAGCCAGCTGTGACAGGGATATGTCAAGATATCAGATGTGAACAAAGTCCAAGAATGATTTTTTTTTTTGATCCTCCTACCTAAAATATGTCCACACAGCAAGCAGGGCTGAGCTACTAATGTAAATCAAGGACAATGCAGCAAATGAACCAGTGCTGGCATCAAAAGAGCTCCAGAAAAGCTATGGGTAATTTCTGGCCACAAAAGAATTGCAGAAGAGTTGTGATCATAGAGGATGCTGCTTTCCCTCTGCCTGGCTTCCTGCAGACAGCCTGAAAGCACCCAGGCAAGGCCTGAGGACACATGTAAGGGCTCACTGTATGCAAGGCGAGCCTTTCATGAAGCTGTCCTTGAAGATACTCCTGCCACAGAGCATAGTCGTGGGTGCAGCAACCAATTAGGTAAGGCAAGCAAAGACCCTCAACAGGAAAAGCTGGCAAGCGTATGGGAAGCAACCTTCACTGGTGCAATGTCAGAGATCTGCACACAGCTCAAAAAGCAAACTGGCAAATTTAGTACGTTGTCTCCATCGTAAAACTTTTTCATCTAAAAAATGTACAAAGAGAACAAATGACAGGAATTTTTAGCTTACAGATTAAAAGCTGACTTGTGATTTAGACCTTCCTCTGGAGTAGGTGTTAGCAAACTCCTGAAATAATCACGAAGGGAGATATAACTTCTACTCTGCAAAACACTTGCCCAGAAATAAAAGGGGTGTTGTAGGTCAGAAATCAAATCCACTATTAATTATGCAAATACATTGTCCCAGCACTTTGCAACCCAGCCCTGGTTCTGAAGGCAGAGGCTGCACCGTGCGAACCTGTGACTGACACAGGGAGAGAGAGTTCTGCACACCCAACAGTCAGACTCTATGAAAAGAGGAAAAGGCTCAAGAAAAACTGTTGTGTTCCTCTTCTGCCTCCTGCAGCACAAAGTGTTTGCATGGGACTGAAGTTACTTGCAGCAACTCAACAGCCAAAACTACTCACCTGCTCCCGTTTGAGTTTTTCCCTCTTACGGATCAGCTCAATGAGCAGTCGAGCCCGCTCCAAGTCATGCCGCAGTTTTTGCCAGTACTTCAGCTCTTCCTTCACTGCACTGGTCTTCTCATCCTGCTCCTTCTGTAAGATATAGCAGTGGGGTGAGATAAAAAACACAACCGGTTTCCTGTGTTTCCTTCTTTTTCTAGGTATCTCCACTGAATTGTTCTCCTCTTCCTCCTATTCACTTGTCTCTTGTTCAGCCTATGCCCCTTCCTTTCTACAGCATTTAGCTGTAACAAACCAAAAATCAGCCTTTCTAGATTTTATATTATCTGTGAAGTTAGCCTAAGTTATACTGCAGCTACACTCTGGGAACACACTTCAGTGCATGCTCATTTACACTCTCCCAGCTTTTATATCCAAGTTTATTACAGAGGTTGGACATTTTTCTGTTGGCTGCTGTGCATTGAAGCAGCAGCCCAAAGCATTTACAGTATAAAGGCAAGGTGACCAAAAGCAGGGGAGGAATTATCCTCCTTGTAACCAATAAGAAATAGAGCCACAGAAAGACATTTGCCAAAATACAAAAGAACAGTCAACACTGGGAGATGAGCTTGCACCTTCCAAGACACAGTTCAGTGGCTTCTCAACAAAATCACCCTTCCTCTCCTAAATCTGTAGCTTTCTTAATGGCTTGGATGATATACCTGAAGTGCATACACTTTCACGCCATTGTTAAGAAGACAATTGCTTCATAAGATCTTCATGGTTTACATTAACAGGACATTTGTTTTTAAGAACTTACTTATGGTAAATTGCCGATGCAATACACCAAGGAAATGCTGCACTTTCCCAAGCTCCACATTGATAAGTAGGAAATAATTTTTTTATTTATTACCCAGAGCAGTCTTCTTGCAAATGAAAAGTCTATAAATTCCTCCAACTATAGTGAAATTATATGTGCACACTGTACACAATACCTACTGACAGGCTATGTTAGAGGGTAGAGTCCAACTGCTTCACTGGTTCACCAACTACGTCTCATGCCAAATGCAGTGTTGCTTAGTACCATCGAGATCAAGTGGCTCTAGACACCAGCTCAGAGGAGGAAGCAAAGGAGTCCAGAGCTGATGATTATGTCTAAACTTCCATATGAATGTACACAGGATGGGCAGAAATTGAAGCTGCAGGAAGAATGACCCAAACTGGAATTTGGCCAGAACTCTGGAGCTAACACCTACTTTCTTTAATCACTCGCAAGAAATGTGATTTTATAAATCGTCTAAGAGATCAGTCCACCAAGGGTCCATCACACCCTTGCGCAATCCTGGGTCTCTGGACTCAAGGGAAAAACTCCCACTTGCAGTCTCATCAACACAAATTTTAGTGGCATGATGTATATCCCACTAATATACTAACTCAGTTCTTCAGGCATGAGCATACCAAGAGAAAACCAGAAGACACTTAAATCAGGCCTCTGATTCTTTCACCCTTAATGCCCTTTTCATCCATGTGCCGAGCACATCTCCTGGAATGCGAGCTCTCCATCCTCCCATGGGTGTTCAGCTGGGGAACAGTACCTGCTCTGTGTTTCGCTGGGACTGGAGGTGTGAGTGCAGGCGCCGGATCAGGGGCACCCCGTTCCTCGCCTGCCGCTTCAGCAGCCAGTAGTTGTGGAGCCTCTGCATGAACTGGTTCTTCCTCTGGAGGGAGAGCCCACTGCAAATTTTGTTCAGCCTGAAGGAAACAAAGAAGTATCATAGAGCCAAGTGCAAAGCAATTGTGACTCTGCGGACCCTTGGGTTTCCCGATGAAGCTTTGCGGTGTTGTGTCAAGCACACTCCGAAATAAACATAAAGTGGTATGATCTGGGTCTCCTCAGCATGAAGACATATGTGCCTACTTTTCACAGTATATCCCTGTGTCAGTAGCAGCTTGGCTGGAGAGTCTCACCAAGCACTTGCCACAGCACTGTCAAAGTACGCAATCACCAATTCAGCTCCAAGCCTTAATTTCAAAACTTCTTTCTGTGTTAAGAACTTTTTGGCGGCCACTTAAGCCTGATGTTATTAAGCTGGAGTCTTGGCAGGAGTCCAAGAAGAATATATCACCTATTTTAACCCTTGCTTACCGTTCTTAGGTTCTACATGGTGCATTATAAGCAGTTTCCAAAGCCTATCTGCTAAAATACCAGCAACACATCAACACACTTCCTAAGGCACCAAACAAAAATTCAGCACTACCTAGTTCTGCACAAGGGAGAGCTGGGAGGAAAAATAAACAGTGAAATACAAAGATGCTCACAACACTGACAAGTTCGACGTGCTCTGTAATCAAAGGAGGAATTAAGAAGCCATGAAATGAGACTTAAAAAAGGTCGATAGTGGCATGACCCCAACCTGTAATGCCTGAAGTATTTTAAAAACACCTTCATGCTAGATGGGTGTTTGCTGTTAGGGACCACCACAAAGTCTGCATTACACAACAGTCTAGGGTGGCTGTTTGGCAAAGCAAGAAAAAAGCACAATATGCCAGTGACACTCACGTAGAAGAAAGCCAGTCAGGAATTATGCTGCAGAGCACTCTGAACACAGCAATATTTATTGCTAGGTCCTGACTGAAACACCTCAGTGTTTCCAAGTTCAACAATGACAGGGACTGAGTCCTTAAAACAGATCCTGTGCAGCTCCAACTGTTCAACTCCTTTCCTAAACCTGCAATACTCACCTGTAAGAGGGAATTTGCGTGATGGTCAACATGGGCACAGATGAACGGCATTTGGTCACATCTCCAGACTCCTTTTTGATCTTTTGCTTCAATTTCACTTGGTTCTTTTTCAGAGACCCTTTGGGAGGGGCAGAATTGGCTTCCTCCTCTCCCTTGTCCTTCCCAGTGTCCTCCTGCCCATCACCACTAGCAGCTGGAGACCGTTTTTTTACCATCCCAGGTGGGGAATGGCTCTCACAATAGGCAGTCTTACGCACAGTGAATGTTGTGCCGTTGATGCTGGTCTCCCTCATGGGTTCAATCTTCATGAAGAGACCAGCCCTCTGGGCACAGGTGACATGGAAAGCAGTGTAACAGTTCACCTTGTGGCATTGAATAGCAGCTCCCATGCCCTTCTGCTTGCAGATACAGCATGTGAGCTTCCACCGAGCTGGAGGGATGTTATTGATCCCTTCAATGGGCTCCAGGAAAACAGTGTTTGCAAAGCAGACCTCTGGGATCCAGATGGCACAAACCACGTGAGCCCAGCGGCCATCACTAGTCTGCTTGAAGGCTCCACCTTTGTTCGGGCAAAGGACACAATCCACAGGGCGAGAAGGGGACTGTAAACAGCAGCGGCAAAGCCACTGCCCCTCAGGGATATAGGGCACACCATAACACTCCTGGTGCACGGCCAGATTGCAGATATCACAGAACAGAATGACGTTACTGTTGTGACACTCATCGTCCATGCAGACGCAGCAGAAGGCGTCCTCATCAATGAGGGACTGTGGAGCCCCGTTGTTCCGGCTCTCAAGGTACGACTCCTTTTCCAATCGATCCACCAGTAACTCAAAAGTGTCAGCAGAAACTGTTCCATAACCATCAGCCCTTCTCTTCTCGTTGACCATTTCCAGCCATGCCAGATCCTCCTCATCCATGTCATATTCCACTTCTACATCAAGGTCTTCAGGAGGTTTTTCCATGTACCGGTAGTAGGCAGCAGGAAGAGGAGGGGCATCTGGCTGGCTGAAAGAGTCCAGCACACGGAAGTTGGGCTGGGGTAAGTGTAAAGGCGTCCCTGGTGCATATTTGGAGCAGGACTCCTTCTTCTTGCCTTTAGAAGGCGTTTTCTTAGATTTCGAAGGCAAAAGGGGCTGCTCGCTGTTTTCCTTGTTGCTGTTGCACTCAGTAATGTCCTGGGCAGTCAACTCATCCTCTGTGATGAGTTTTAAGGGATCGTAGATGCTGATGCGATGAAGCCGCCCATCGATGTCCACCTCCACAATCCGCTGGGCCTGAGCATACGTCAGCGTCTCCCGAGTTGGGGAGCACTTGAGGCTGTAGGGTGAGGGAGAACGCCTTCCCTCCAAGTTCTGTCGGGACCTCCTTCGAGGTTTCCTCATCACTGTGGTCTAGAGACCCTGTAACAAAACAGGACAGAGGACAGTGTAAGACAAGGAGAGAAGCAAGAAACAGTGTAGACTGAAAAACTCACTCAACATTGTAACAGAGCAAATTTTTACTAGAGACTTCAGCAGTTTCAGGCTTGCTGAGTCTTTACATCTGCTTAGATTCAAGCAGGTGATTGATATATCAACCATTTCTTGCACTGTGTATCAGAGTAATGCACAGCACCCTCTAACTTTCTCTATTTGCAACTCAGGAGATGTATGTACCACCATAGCACCAGTGAGAAGAGCTCAAAATAATTTTACAGCACAGTATACAGTCTGTTGTGCATTCAGATCAGCAAACATTCAGATCCTCTGAAATTCAAATACTACTTATCACATATGCTTGCAGCATTCACATATTAAGCTCACACAAGCCAATGAGTTCTTCTCTGTTCCTTTGCCTGTGACTTTTCTTTTATATCCCCAATAGCACACAAAATGTGCTGGATGTTTTCTAGTTCAAAAGGAATGCACTGTTCAGGTCTTCTGAAAAGCAGTTCCCAATTTTTTTGTTGTTTTGGTTTTTTGTTGTTTGTTTTTTTGATTGTTTGTTTGTTTTGTTTTGATGTTGTTTGTTGTTGTTGTTGTTTGTTTGTTTGTTTGTTTGGGTTTTTTGTCACTGAGCTCCAGATGAGAAAACTAGTAGTTTTCCTTCAGTCCAGGAGGGAGCTCCTCCAAGTTTCACACCTAAGGGTTGCCACCACCAGTTCTTCTGTTCCAACACTGCAGATGCAAAAAGTTCTATAATGAAAAATCATCCTCCAGCTTTGCTTTTCTTTCTCTCTCAGATGTAGCTGTTCCTTACACCGCTCTTCAGATAGTGTATACTGAACAGACTGTGTCCTTCCCAGCATGCAAATGGGTAACAAACAGAACCAGAGGATGATCCAAGCAATATATCAGATACCAGATGTGTGTCCCTTCTGCTCTTCAGTGGGATCAAGGACGAAGCGAAGCGGAATGAGCACGGCAACAAGCAGCATGGATCCAAATGGATTTGGTAGCTCTGCCTCAGTGTTAGCCCCTCTGGAGTCATAATTCACATTCACGTGCCTGAGCTGGTTCTGCATGGAGAATCCACAGGGGTACAAGCAGGTAAGCAGCAAGGCAGCTTCCAGATCACACCGGGAACCATGTAATGGTTGGTATTTGCTCAGAGCCTTAACAAAAAGCCCAGGCCATCTCTGTCCTCGCAAACTGCTAATCAGCAACCCAGATAATTAGTTGAGAGTTGGTTCCTGATGTTAAGGAGGTGCCTGTCAAAGGGGAGCAGAGGAGAAGCCTGAAGCTGGTGAGATGATCTGGGGGAGGATGCAAACATGGCAGAGCTCAGTGATCTGTGGGCAAAGAAGGGAGCTAGCAAAGAAGCAAAGCAAGCCAAGTGAGTAACTCAAGCAAGAAGGGGGGGGTCATCAACAGAAACATGAGTTAGGGGAAGAAATGAGCTGAGTCTGAAAGTAGACAAAGAAAAGCAAAGGTGAATTCTCCTTGAGAAGATAGGCCAGTCCAGAGCTTATCTACTGCTATGCAGAGGCCTGAACCTGCACCTCACCCTTATTTAAAACAATCCCACATTCAGACCCTTTCTCTGGGACCCACAGACAAGAAAACACACTATAAACCCACAACTTGTAGTTAGCCAATGCATTATTTGTGCTCTACGAAGGGCATAGCTCCAGAGACTGTCAATCACAAGTCAGAGCAAGCAGCACCTCACAGGAGTAGGACCTACAAGAAATCCAAGCTTATTCCAGAAAGAAGCAACAAATTCCGGGAGTAACACATTTTTCAATAAGCTGCAGGTGCCAGTTTCAGTAAGCACACCCATAATGATGGAACTTGTAAACACAATTTTCAGGCGTAAAATACGGTATGATAATTTCTACCTGCAAATATAGGTACCACAAATTTTGGGATGTTTGCCTTAAAACTTCAATCAGTCACTTGACGCACAGACTGCAGTCATGCAACTGCACTTGTCCTAGCTGAGCTCCAATGGTTTCAGTGAGTAGGAAAAAACAAGTTTAAAACAAGGGCATAAAGGTATCTTGATCATCAAATGAAAAAAAAACCAAAACAGAAAATCCTGCTGGCAAAGAGCTCTCTTCTAATTCAAGCAAAGAAGATATTGGAGGCAAAAAGATATATGGGCAAAAATATATTAGAGGATGAAGTAATTATGAGCTGACTGCACTCATTATAGATATTTTATTCAGGAAAAAATGAGGTATTAGCCACCTGTTGAGGGACAAGCAAATTTCACTGAAACAGGCCCCTGAAGGAAGGGCTATTTTATCTGTTGACGGGAAAAACAAAGGTACAGGGCTCCTTTAGCAAAAAAATCAATGCATTTCTAGAAAAATTACTCTAAGTGGGCTTTCCACCAAATGCCACAAAACAGCCCATTTGTAAAATAACACAATTACTTAGCACTATGAAGAAGCACCTAAAACGGCATGGAAATTGCTGCCAGCAAGAGATGAGCACCTAGGATAAGACATGCACCTGGATATCAGGAGAGACATGGCTACCCACTTCCAAAAAAACCTGAAAGCAGCAATGAAATGAACTCAGACACACTGAGCTGAACACTACGGCCTTGTCTACAACAGAAATTTCTAAGCAACAACCCAGGCATGTTTTGATCTCCCTGGCACACTTGAAAACACCTCCCAGCCACATAAAAAAAAAGAATCCCTCTGCAAACAGCACCCATGCACACTGAAACGCTAAAGATACTTGACATTGGTGGGGTTAAATGCTATTTCAGCCCATGCTGATTATGTTGTCCTATCACGGGCAAAGGTTGCTGATGTGAACGCAGAAAGTTCAAACAGTCATGCTTTTGCTATTGCCATACTATGCTCAAAGCTTTCCAAAACCCTCCCATCACCCATTTCCGCTGGATATTGCACCAGGAGCAGGGTGTGAAGTTCCTAGAGAGTACAACTGAGCAAACAAGGTAGCTACGACACATAAAGCTGTTGGGAATGAACTTCACCCCAGGAGTTCATTCAGGAGTGGTTCAATTCTCATGAGCAGCAGCTTTTACACCTGTAAGCAAGAGATGCCTGGGAGGGCTGCAAAAGGTAACCAAGCCCATTGCCAGGACACTTAAATTTACTACAAAGGGGTCAAAAGCTCCACTGAAAAAAATGAAGAGATCAACATGTATCAAACAACACCACAATACAGTCCCCTATTATACACACAGTCTGGAATATCTGAGTCCTGTAAAGGAAAGGCTAAATGTTGCTGTGATTTACACCCACGCAATTCTGTGTTAGCCATTTCCAAGAGTCAGAGGCACCGTCTCACACTGCAGAAGGCCTCAGTGTCCTTCCAAACTCTCCTTCATGCTGCAGTCCTTCCTTCTAGCCTTCCCACACTGAACAGACAAGGATTTACTTTATAGCATCAGGTTTCTTTGCTAGCATGCAGAGGATGTAAGGCTGGAACTAAAGGCAGTGGGGGAGCTTCCTGGCCCCTTCCAGCATAGCTTGGTGAGCCCAGTGAAGAACTGGGTCCCTCAACAATTAAGAACTTCAGTGACTTGCAGCAGGAAGGCCACCTGGACCTTACTGAGCAGCAGCAGATGTGAGCAATGTGGCTCTCATTCAACTCTGGCACGCCATGACTACTGGCAGTGGCTACAGCTCATACAGTCCTGAACAGTTTGGGGTTTGTTGTCACCAAAGACTGCCTCTCTTTGGGACATCAAGTCAAATACGAGATCTGGAGACGTTCCTCTGCATTCCTCTCCTGTACCACCAGCCACCCAACTCTGCCACTTGTGGCTGTTTGCTGGGATTTAAAACTCACTTCTGTGCAATGGGGAACAGACACCTATGGAGCTATTTAAGAAACACATCTGCAAAAGAAAAGCAACAGATGCCAGAGGAAAGAAACAACCTGGAACCATTGCAGTCCGCTTTCCACCTTTTGTCAACCACAATGTTGTTTAAATTCCTGCCCCTCTCGACAACACCTCTCCACGATCCTGCAGTGTCCATGCTTACAACAGGCTCATATCCCCTTCATGCACCTGCCGAGGGTTTATACTCCTGACACCCACATTGATGCCTACAACAAAGTGTGTCAATGCTCAACAGATGTCAGGAGAACTGCCTGCCTGTAACCAAATCAAGCTGACAGGAGAAGCACCAGGCTGCAAGAGAAGACCTCCTTCCAGAGTGGAGAGAGTTGAGAGACAGGCTGTGGATAAAGTTTAAGGTAACGTCTCGGCTCAGCAACAAATAGTGTGTGCCATGTGCTGTGTCTGGCCTCAGCAGCAGCTGAGGGAACTATGACGTGCCATGGGCTGTCAGGTGCCGACGGGAGCTCCTCTCAGGAGCTATCCTGTGCAGCGAGGGACACAGGATTCCTGCAGGGAACTCCAGTAGCAGCCAGCGATGTGGGTCAAGGCACAGCAGGATCTCGGACAAAAATGAAGCCGATCTCGGAAGAGGAAAAGTCACGGCGGGTGCGTGCGACGACCCCCGCCGTTGCCCAGCACCGGGCCATGCCCAGACGGGAGCGCCGCTCCACGAGGAACGAGAACGGTCTCCAGGGAGAGGGGCCAGGGCGGAGGAGAGTGAGAGACAGGGCGGCAGGGCTGGAAGCCGATTGGCTGTCGCCACCGCACATCCCAGTTCCAAAACCAACAGCAACGCAAGACTTTGCGGGACTAAAGGGGGGTGCGCTTGGCCCCGCCTGAGCCAATAGCGTAAGAGAAGGTGGGCGGTGCCCCCGCGAAGCCGCGGAGAAGGGGGGGCCAAGATGGCGACAAAGGGGGGGGGGTCGGTTGACACAGCGCTGTCCGTTCCCCGTCTCCAGGCGCTCGCCACTGCCGCCCCCTCCTCCGCGAGGGTCCGTGGGCCGCTCCCTCCGCGCGGGGGCAGAGCGGGCACGCAGAAAGGGCCCGCAGGTTGCGGCTCACCGTCCTCCCCCAGCTCTTTCCCGCCCGCCCGGTCACCTTCCCGCGACCCTGGCGCGGGGTTGTGAGGGAGGAGAGACCCCCTGAAGGAAGGGTGTCGCGGTCTGCCACGCAGCGCTTTACCTGGCCGGTTCAGCGCGCCGCGGGCGCGGCGTCTCCACCGTTGCCGCCGCCTCCTATGAGGAGAATTTTTTTTGTTGTTTTTCCTTTTTTTTTTTCTTTTTTTTTTTTTCTTTTTTAATCCTCTCCGCCTCCCCCTCCCCTCCTCCCTGGGGCGGACGGGCTCACCGAGCTGGCGGCGGGAGGGGAGGGCACAAGATGTCGGCTCCGTCCGCTCCAGCTATCGCCGTCTCTTCAGCGCCGCCTTCTCATGCCGTTGCCGCCGTTGCTCCCGCCGCTGCCGCTCCGGTCCCGGTGCAGCTTCGCCCCTTACCACCCTCACCTCTCCCCCGGGCTCCAGCGCCCCCGACGCTCTCGGTGCTGTGGAGGCGGAGGGGGGCCGAGGGAGGAGGGAGCAGGGGACACACGCTCAAGATGGAGGCGGCGGTGGTGGTGGCGGCAACGCGGGCCGGCCGAACGGTGGGGAAAGGCGGCAGCCAGCGGCCAGGCAGGGGAGAGGGCTCCTCGCTCCGCTTCCCTCGCGGGCAGGCACTGCCCGCCCCTCCCCAGTCCCTTCCCACGCTCGGGCCGCACTGAACGGGAGGCCCCCGGCGGCTTGCGGTGACGGAAAGGTGGGGGGTCCGAACCTCGTGGCTTAGGAAAGTGCTGCCGCCCCTTACCACCTCCGCGCCTGACGGGGCAGAGAGTGCCGGGGAACCGCGGCCTCCCGGCACCCGCCTCCAACGCTCCAGGCGGCCGGAGACCACTGCCCCCGCTCCGCGCCTCCCCCTCTCCCCGCAATCAGCCTCGCAGTTGGAGTTTGTCTGGGAGCTAGGGTATCATCCTAGGCGGTGTCTTGCAGCCGGTGGCCCCAAGGCCACGGGAGATGGATTTTTGTCCCAGACTCATTGGAGTGTCTTCATCTTACACCCAGTTATTTGCAGGAGGCATGGGATCCCATAAAACGTCCTGGAGCATTACCAGGTGCCAAGGAACCTGTGGCTTTGTTTCTGCCACTCTTCGCCTAAACAAGCAACATAAACAATGTAAATAGTAAGAGCCTGTATTTATTTTCTAGACCAACACTTAAGGTCCAGAAGGCCTCCTAACGTGCAGAAGTGTGAGCGGGTACAAGGACGGAGAGGAATGAACAAGCAAGAAGTTAAATTTGCAGCTAAGTGGGGAGAAAGGAACTGCAGAGGCTCCCACACTTTTTATAGAGTGTACCACATACTTGGGCATATGTATGCTCCACCTCCCACTCTGTGCAGAGTATTGCATAATATTACCATCTGAATTTATAGAATTAACTATCTTAGAAGGAAAAAATGCTGTTTTCTCTCATGTACAGTCCAACTTTAGATCTTTTGTCTCTTAAGGTATGTTAACCGTGGAATCTGAGAGCAGCCAGTCTATGACAAGCCTGTTTTGCAAAGTCTCAGGTAGGACTAGAGCTTTTTGAAGCTTTAAAAGCATGGGAAAACATGTTCGTTACTGCTGAACAATCTTACATGTCTCCTTTTAAGTGTATACTATGTACATAAAGTGTATGCTTTTTTACAAATCTACGATTCCTGTATCAGAACTTGAAAATAAATAATAATCTGTTCTTGTCCTGCATGAAAAATAATGTATCAAAGATTTAGAAATAAAGTCCCAATACTCTCACTGTTTTACACAGGATCTCACTTAACCCCCAAAAAACAGTTGTGCAACAGTATGGTCCTAGCCATGAAGGATTAAAAAAATCTAAACCACAATCTATAGATGCATTTGCTTCCTAGTTAAACAATAAATAAAATCATTTCAATAAGTGATGAGCAACTTCAAAGACTGAGAGAACAGTATATAGCCTGGAAAAGAGAAGCTGCAGGTGACCTCATTGTGGCCTTCCAGTACCTGAACAGAGCCAACGAGAAAGATGGAGACTTTTTACAGGACAAGGGGGAATGGCTTCAAACTAAAAGAGAGTAGGTTTAGATTAGGTATTAGGAAAGAAGTTCTTCTCTGTGAGGGTGATGAGGCCCTGGCACAGGTTGCCCAGAGTGACTGTGGCTGCCTCATCCCTGGAAGTATTCAAGACCAGGTAAGATGTAGCTTTGAGAAAGCTGGTGTAGTGGATGGTGTCCCTATCCATGGCAGGGGGATTAGAAGGAGTGGTTCTTTAAGCTCCCTTCCAACCCAGGCCATTCTAAGATTCTATGATTTTCCTTCTTTATGTGAGAACTTTAACAGTGGGGTTTACTTTATTTTTTTTTTTTTAGCACTTTTAGTGTCTTTCTTAAATATGATGAACTTTTGCAAACTTTCATTTTGACCCCAGTTTTGAAACTTTATACTCTTAGATTTGTGCTGGAGTTAGCTTATTATAATCACATTAGGTTCCATAATAAGTTCAGTAGGATGACTCATGCACAGAGATGTCCAGACATCTCTGATGACTGGGGACCATGTGTTCCAACATCAAAACAAGTTCTCTGTCGTTTAGTTTTATATTAAAGCTGGGGAACTACTGTGTTACTTCAAAAAAAAAAAAAACCACAAAAATTCTGAACTTCTCTCAACTCCCAGAGGCAAGTTAATTCAATTTCTTCGCTCTCCTAGTTTTTAAAGGGTACAAGTGCCAAACGAGTGATGTTGCTTCAAATGAAAGCAGCAGCCAAGACACCTCAAACATGGCAGCCAAGTCAGACACCAGGTTCAAAAGGACAATATTCCAATTGCTGTTTGACAGATGCAGCTAGAACTTCTCCCTCTGGCCATTCAAGGAAAATGCAGGTCATCTCACACTTAGCAAGAAGTCCCTACTTAAGAGACAAGTGAGGCAAAAGGCTTGTACAATGATCCAGAGAGATATGAGGCAAGAGAAACCACATCCTATCAGCAGGGACCATCTGTGCAGCTACAGCAGGATAACATCAATACTGTCCTATCAAAAAGCTGCAGGCACTGAAGGGTTATCCCAAGTGGTGCATGGCATGAGCTGCAACAGAGAGACTGCCAAGGAACACAACAACAGTTTCCTGTTCCCAGTGAAGAGAGATCAGAAAATTCTGGTAATGTTGCAGTTTTCCCTTCCTTGAGGTCTGTACAGCAAAACCAAACATTACTTAAGAAAATTAGAGAGTACTGAAAGCAACGTCGCTGAACCAAACCAAAATAACTCAGCGGCTACAGAAGAGGAGGAGATCTGAGAAACACTGCATGTACTACTGTGTTTACAGGCCCCCTCAACAAATACTTTTCTCTAGCCCTGGGGACTATGTGCTCTGAGCCCTGATACTTGAAGAGAAGACACTTTTCTCTAATCCCTTGGGATGGACTTTGGAATGACTGGCTGAACCTGACGGATCATCATAGGGAAGATGTTGCAGTACAAAGGGGTTATCACAACCAACAGATGTACCTGCCTGGCACTGAACTGTCTAATGACTGTATCAATAAGCCATGGACCTGCAGATACACCAGTTTCAGCAAAGGCTGGAAAACTTCCTGCAGACTCATCTTCAAACTAAGTTGTATAGCTCCTTGGGATACCCAGTCTACCAGTATGGGAAGCAGCTTTGAATTCCCAGGCTGTGCTTGCAACTAGCAGTGAGGAGACAGCACTAATCAAAACCCAGGGAATGAAACAAGCGGGGGTGGGGGGAGGAGGAAGGGGAAAGGGGAGAGGAAGCGGCAGTGGCTCTCCAGAGGGGAAGATCCTGAGCAGAGTTATAGCATGAGTTTGGAGCTGCTCTGAACACAGACTGATCCCATGATCAACTGCATTCCCACGGTGGCCTGAAGCTGACACTATCCTAGCAGCCTTGCTATGCTGGATGCAGTGTAACTGCTCAGGGAAGGAGGACACAGTCAGAGTTAGATTGGATTAAGTTTTGTTATGCTGAATGTCACTCTTTCTGGTCGTTTTGCTTGGGACTCACTTCCCAATCAATTTTAACTTTTTCTTTACCTTATTGTACTAAACCCTGTGCTTGAAAAGACTAATGAGAAAGAATGAAACCCCTTCTCTCTCAAGTGGACAAATACACAAATACAGGGGTAAAAACAAACAAACAAAACCCCAAACAAACAAAAACCCAACAAAACCAAACAAAAACCAACCAGACAAAACAACAAAAAAACCCGCATCAGGTAAAATTCTCCCACTTAAAGTTTCAACAAGACTATATTTATCTTTTATGTTGAAAACTCTCTGGAGTGCTTCCCTTTTGGTAGAACAAAGTTCAATACCCACAGCGTAGTGCCATCCTTGTGTTGGCACACAGAGAAGTCCCACAGGCCAAACGATGGCCACCAGCAAGGCAGTGTGGAATAAATCCCATCTGTCATCAAGGAGAAGTGAATCCCAGCCACAGCTGCATCAGTCACTATAATGACATCCCACTTTGCTTCTTGGAATCCTTCCGTGCAATGGGACTGAAGGACAAGATCTCCTTGTAAATAAGCTCTTGAAAAACATAACAAAATAACCATGAATGTGAGATTTTAGAGGACCCAAATGAAAGCTTGAATGTTATATGTGTAGAAAGGAGGTATTCACTGACAGGTACGAGTTGGAAGAGACCAATGAGAGAGGCAAAAAAAGTCCACCTGAAGAGCTGAAGGGATCTTTGCTGAATGAAGAAAAGCAACAGCAAGGTAAGAGATGTGCACTACCACTGAGGCATGAGCAGGCAATCACAGCCTTACTCAGCACGTGCACAGGAAAGAGAGAAGGGGTAGGAAAGTCCCATGCTAGACAGGAACTTCCAAGAAAATAAACTTCTTACTTTTCCACTCATCTATTGAAAGCTTTTCATGTTCCAGGGAATCATCATAGGACTGTTGTGCTTCTGTCTCCTCCTCAGCGTCTCGGAACTGGTCAAAAAAGGGATGAGCCAATGCCTCTGTGGCTGTAAGGCGCTTTTCCACATCAAGCTGCAGCATCTTGTCAAGCAGGTCCACAGCTGTAGGAGAAGATGGCAACAGGGCTAACCAACGTGCTATGGAGAAGAGGAATCATGTGCATGAACCCTGCAAGTTGATGGGACTAGTATTTCCAGTACAGCATCTCCAGACTGGAAAATGAAAGAGATTCCTCAACCCAGTCAAGGCAGTGAGGAGCTCCTGTCAGTGGAGTTGCAAAGTTTTGACTCTGAAAATTATAAATTAACATTGCCTGTCTGTTAAGGATCACTAGATTCAGGTATTCAACCACCAGGATCTACACTGTACTAAGAAAAAAAAGTACTGGAGTGGACTGTGGGGGTCTTGTAGCACTTTATCAAAGCCCACGGTGCCTTAGATGTTAGGCTGGGAATTAATAATGAACAAAGAAGAGCTGGCTTGTTTATCTAAGTGCTACTGATCATATCGTCACCTGCTTGGCTACAACAACAACAACTTCAGGAAGCTAATGTCAGCGAAAATTCATCCCAACTTTCATACTAATTGGAACGGATATATGCAACTGCCCTAATTCTTAAATTGCAACCCAGAACCAGGACATCCTGTTATATCCAGCATCTGCTTTCTTCTGGTTTGTTAAGACGGAAGTCAGAAGTTTATCTCTTCCATAAATATTGTATGTTACAGACTGTCATTTTAAAATTTAAAAAAAAAAGTAGTAAATGGCCAAGAATAGCAAAACATCGCTATTGTAATAAAGAATCATTTTGTTTTTAATGGATACATATTTGCCCTGGGAGGGGCAGGGACACAACCTGCAAGGGAGAAATTATAAGTATTATAAGAAAAAGGAGAAATAGAGTTGAGGCTGTGGTGATCAGCTTGCCTCTTTTCCAACTGTGGAAACTCGTGAAAAATGCTGGAGATGACTTACCCTGAGGATTTGCTTTAGGGAAAAGCACAGACAAATCCTTCTTGGGGATTTTAGGAAGGGACTTGATATAACTCTTAGCCTGAAAGAGCAAGGAAAGCACAATTATTGCACAAGTGTGAGGGGATGTGAAATACAACTTTCAGATCTCATGGCTCCAATGAGCAAAGGCAAGTGGAGAGAACAGCAAATCATCCCAGATGTAACATTTTAGTGAGAAGTTGACAAGGAAGTATTTTTATCACTTGAGATACAGAAATACTTCTGTTTTAAGAGCCAAGCTAGAGAACAGAGAAGCTTGGTGGTTTGCTGGGGCATCAGGCACCTCACACAGGAGTTCCTGCAATCCACACCAAGTCCATCAGATGTGCCACTAGCAGAGAAAGGTCTTCCTTGCCAAGGGGAAAAGGCTGCTGTTGTGCTTCCTCACTGCTGCTGTAGAGGCAGCACCTCTCCCATCTTAAACACAGACATGTTAACCTCTTCCCCACCACATCTCTGCCAGCAGGACCTAAATCCATAGTGAACTTTTTTACCGCTTTATCCTCCAGCTTCTCCAAGAAGTCTTCTCCTGGGTGTCCCGTTACTTTCAGGATTTGAGTCAGTTGATCCAGGTCTGGCAAGCTGTGTTAAAGATCGTCCATAGAGGACTGAGCCCTGGACACCCTCCCACAGCTCAGCTCAGTTTGTTATAATACCAACCCAAGAGGCACACAAGTTCATTAGACTGGCAAAAAGCACTCCAAGGCTTTTTTTCCTAGCATGCCATTTTCATCAACAGATAATTTTTCTGGCACAGCTATGCCAGGACACATGTCCATGGTCTTGGGGGGATATGCAAAGGTTTGGGAATGGAGCTACAGCCATGCAAAGTTGAAGTGGTAGACCTCTAACCGCAAGGTAGGACACACATGGCCAGCACAGAGGTGTATTTCTAAGGTCCCCTCTTACCTTCTGCTTTCCTCACCAAAAAGATTGGTCCCTGTGATTACCTCCTGGTAAACCAGACTGACACCTATTTTTCTCATTCATTAAAAAGCCCTTTTGCACACACCAAGAATTATTACTCCCCTCAAGGAAAAGGTTCCGTTTGAAAGGATACAGTCTTTTCCTTTAAACAGCGTTTTCCCAGTCAGCATTTCTGCCATAATACAGCCAATAGACCAGATATCCACTGTTCAGAGAGAAAAGAGGGGGGGGGGCAAGAGCGTGGGGAAAAAAAAAAAAGGAAAAAAAAGGGCAATGAAAAGGTAGCAATGATTGCTGGGGCTGTTGCTTTTGTTGTTGCTTGCAGCAGGGACTGATTTAAATGTCACTCCCATTCTCCTCCGTTCTTTCAATGCTGCCAAAATTTCTGTTTTCATCATTTCCTGCAAGCACTAGCTCTGGGAGTTGTGCAACACCTTTTGGATCTGCTCCGCTCCCAGAACACTGATGATAAAGAAGAAAAACAACTGGACGATTACTTGAGGTTTGACCCAGCAGGATCCCCAGGCTTGTCATCAGATAGTCACGCTGCAGAGGCAAGGCTGCTCACCTGTCTGGTTGTAATGCATCCAGTTCAGGATGACTTCTGGGGCTCTGTACCATCGTGTAACCACATAGCCAGTCATTTCAGCATCAGCATGTCTGGCCAAGCCAAAATCCAAAATCTGCAGTTGCAAAGGAAGATGAAGAAGGAAGGGCAGGAAAGAAAAAAGAAATCCTATGGGCAAGTAAGACTCCACTTCTAAGAGAAAATTAAGCAGATCCAATCAGATAATAACAAAGCTCCAACTACACCACAGCCAGCCGCCGGACGGTTCAAAGAATTAACAGGTTTGTCTTGATTCCACTGTAAATTGCAAGCCAGTTGCAAAACCAGTTGTGAGAAGACTCTGTTGAAAGGATCAGGGCTTTGTGCTATCTGGAAGGTCACTTTCTTTCTTGAAGCTTAAGTTTCAAGTCTGTGCTTTATTTGAGTTGGTCTATGACCTAGTGGTGAAGGCATGCTCCCAGGCCACCGCAACTCACCCTTTCCTATAAGAACACCTTGCAGCTGACAGAGGATACTCCCTCAATACTGAAGATGAACAAGCTTGACCTAACCTTTACGGGCAACAAAGCCACTCCCTGTAATATACATTACAGAAAATACATGCTAGAGCACCACACCAGCAAACTGCAAGCAAACCCTTCAGAGCAATACTAAAAATAACTTTGTCTGGAATCACAACCATAATGTCAATAAGAACCAAAGGGCAACTGTGGTTGAATCCAGTTACCCTTCAGGGATCATTCACCTAATGCAAGTGTTGCTCATCAGTATTGAATTTATCTAGGAAGTCATTACAAACTGCCATGCCGCAGGAATTACAGTGACAGGATGTTCATTTGAAGTTTTGTGCCTTGATTCAGCAAGTTACATCAGGAGGTATTTCCCACTGCCGGCAGTTGCCAAATAACAAAACACCTTGAATTGAGAAGGCAAGAGGAAACATGACAGTACCAAGTTCTTGCAGGCAGAGCAGTTCCTCCATGATCTGATATGCTACATGCTTCCCAAGTGGTGTTTTTCCACCTACCTTTAGCTGACAGTCTTCGTTCACAGCCAGGTTACTTGGCTTCAGGTCCTACAACAGACAAGAGCAGAAAAATATGTCTGCTTTGAGTTGCAACACATCAACACAAGGCTCAGCTGAACCTCTGCTTGCCTTTGATGGGGTCCCATAACATCCCAAATATCAAGTATCCATTCAGCAAAGATACCATGCCTGCTATGCTGTACGGCTTTAGATTACTGTTTTATTTTTTCTGAAACAGTTTTAATTCATGAAGCATCATAAAATGCTTCTGAGCTCATCAGAAAATATGGCATTTCCTCAAAATGCTGTACAAATGAGCAAATTCAAACATGTATAGGGTATAGGATGCAAGAGACTCCAGAGCAGACAATGCTGTTAGTAAAACAATGTTTAAGAATTTATTAACTTCATGACCATTCTGTGTTTCTCAAACAGACAAAAATCAGAGTAAGAGCAAACATGAACTTACCCTGTGTATGATGCCGGCTGAATGAATATACTGCAATAAAAAGAGGAGCCACAATGTGATCACCAGCAGACAAGACTTTCTGTTCTCCAGCAGAGAAATGAGAGCTACAAACCAGAACTTACTGAGAACACAACTCTGCATCCTGCTACTGCAGGGCAGCAGTTTAAAAAGCACTCTCTGCCCTGAATTGCTGATAGTATTTGCAATGCTATTGGCAGTCTGAAGAAGCTGCATAGAGCAGAAGAGGAGGAATGAAGCAATAGTTCCTTAGAGCAAGTACAACAATAGCTTCAAACTATCAAAGGCATCAGGTTTACAGCAGTCAACATGAAAACTTTCTGCTTTCTGCTCTCTCAAAGCCAGTTACAGAAGCATATTCCTTCCTTATTCTACTAAATAGAAAATCAGTCCCTCTGTCTTCTCCCCTGAGAGCCTCTGTTATGAAGAAGCTCCTTCAGCAGAAGCTCCTGTTGCTGCCAGTCTCTCACTCTCAGTGTAGAGTTTTGCTAGGGTTTTGGCAAGTCAAAGAGCAATGCAATTGCTGCTGTAGAAAAACAATTGCAAGGTGTATGGCTGCTCATTGCTTTGATACCCAGCTGACGTAAACAAGCAGTCACAGTGTGCAGGCACAAGAGCAGTTCAACAGCCAATATCTGTTCTTAGGTGATGTCATAACACCCCCACATCTTCCTATACAGTGTTGGGAGTTTAGTTATATATCTATAGATATATCTATAGATATACATCTATACATCTATATCTATATATATCTATATATCACCCAGAGGTGATATACAGAGGAGACAGAGGAAGTCACTAAAAACTCCTCCAGACCCACCTACCTTCAGCCCTTTCAGCATTTGGTAGACCAGGTACTGGATCTTTTCGTCACTGAATTCATGTCCCATGATCTTCTGTAAATCTGTCCGCATGTATGGCATCACCAGGTAGCTAAAAGGTAGTAAGAAAGGCCCTGAGTCTAGAAGAAAAACGCAGGGGACAAGGATAGCCTTGGGGATTTTTTGGCTATGCAATGAACTAAAATGAGTTCCTGTGACAGTGTTCCTGGCTAACTAGCACAGCCTGCAGTGAAGCTGGGATTTCAACCTGCTCAGAAAATTGCTCTTCTTCCTCCTCTTAAGTCAGATATCTGACATCCAGTAAGAACAAGGATCTTCATAATCCTGAATTAGTTTACTTTAGACCTCAAGTGATGTTCAGTTCCAGACAGCCTTTCACCACCCAGAAGCTGAAACATCTTACACAGCAAAACTGTACTGTCTCCCAAATTTGTCTTTGTAATGTTCTCCTGCCCTGACTCAAAAGACAACATCTAGCTTTCTTCAGTATCTGCCTGCTGAGACTGCCAATTAGTTGACAGTCTTCCTGCAGGAACTGCTCTGAGAGAACCTTCAAATGCTTTTCCTGCAGGCTGCTAAATACCCAGCCATGAGACAAACCCCCAAATCCAGGCACATGGTGCTCATCCCCAATAATGGGGAAGAGAAAATGACTTGTCCATCCTGACCATAAAGACTGAGGGAAAAAAAAAAAAAAAAAAAAAAAAAAAAACAAAAAAAACCAACCAAAAACGAACAGCTGGAATCAAGATGAAAAGAAAGCCAGATCTTTAAAATTCCCAGTTTAATTGCCCTGGGGCCTGATGAACAAACAATACTTATCCCATTTTGAGTGCAGCCAGTTAGCTCAGCAGTCACACAGCATGGATCACACTGCATGTGATAGCCATGGAATGTAACACATCCTCATTACATAGGTTGGTCTGTACATTCTGTGGTCTCTCAGCTGTGAGCATGGCATATGATCTATTTATGTATTCTGGGTGTGTTAGCCATGGGAACTGACATGTGCTTTTGATTCCCTATGTTATTTGGGGATGTCTGGCTTTTAGTCCAGCCCCCTTGCAGCTCAACCCAATCTGTTATCCTGCTGCTAAGACACAGGTGTCTTGGGCAATGGCTAAGTCCAGATAGAGCAAAAAACTCCAAACTTACAAGTCCTGGAATCCCTGGTAGGAGGCAGTGGAGGTAAAGACATCAAGCAGCCCAATGACCTGATGGAGGAGAGAAGTCCACACTTAAACCTGGAAAGCATTTACTGTGCACGTGGGACTCAGGTAGTAGCTCTCCATTGGCACATACATCTGGGTGAACACAGAACTCCATTTGAAGAATCCAAGGACTCCTCACTGATGCTGCACAAATGTTTTTCTTTTACTAATACATGGTAACATCCATTACACATCTGCTTAAGCCTAGTGACAACTGGGTACAGCACAGTTAGCACTTGAACCCCAAAACTGCCTGCACATGCCAAATGTCAGTATCTCTGCCTATATTAAAATAATCCATACTTCTCTCTATATATAAAAATAAACATGATGCCACCTGAAAGGACTTGCTCCCAGGTGGCAAGAAAATACCCCTCATATCAGCAGGAAGAGAGAGAAATGAGTACTTACGTTCTCATGTTGCATGTGCTTCAGCAGCATCAGCTCCCTGTATGCTCTCTTGGCAAAGATCTCTGACTGGAATGGGCGGCAGAGTTTCTTGATAGCCACTTTCTCCCCTGTCTTCTTGTCTATGGCTGAACTGCAGCAGACAAATAAAAAACAATTCTGACATTGGCAGTATGTTCTAACAAATTTTGTAATCCCACAAGTCATCTAGAGAACTTGTGCTCACAGAAGAACAGCAAAGAAAGGCCTTTTGAGAAACCCCGTGGAGCTCTGCACAGGAGATGTGATGCTGTGGGGCTTTGGGCAGCAGACCACAGCCTCTGCTCTTTGGATGACTAGGTGGGATACCTAGGCAAGTATAAGGGGCTCATCTTTATTCCCTATAACCTGCAGAAAGAAGCTGGAGGTGACAGAGCTGTGAGAAGAGGGAAACACAAATGGCTGAAGTTCAGAATTAGTTCTAACTCTGCCTTCTTCTCTAATGCAAGGAGATAAGGGAATAAAGTAATTTTTGCTTTGCCATCTGCTTGGAGGCTCTTGTCTTTTAATGTAGGCCAGTGCCTTCACTGTATCCTGGAGATAGTGGATGTCACACATTAAAAATACAGGCTTCTGGAATTAATTCTGCTGTATTCAGGATCTTTGATGCTACACATATGCTTCTGTGTAAAAGCAGGTCTGGCTGAAAATGAGATTCTTCTGTAAAGCTAAAACAGGGTACAACAGCCATCACCACAGACATGATGTGTTATTCCCTCTGGTCTCATTTGCTGTTTATGGCTAGACATGGTAATCCTGTGACAGTTTCTCTTCTTCTGAAGGCTTTTTGCTCAGTCTGCAAAGGAGGTCCCAGGTTCCGAGTGGGAAGGGAGGTCCTCAGAGGTCCTCAGATGTAATTCAGGATTCTCAGCAGTGCCTCAGCCCCTCCTTGACCCCTCCCAAGAGGCAAACATGAAAAAACATGGAAAAAAGGGTCTTTCCTGCCAAATAGTGCTGTGGATTTCCAGAGCAGTTCCCACAGCTTCTTAAATCCCTATCCCATCTCCTGTGAAACAGAAAGGCTATAAATCATCATATTCAATCCCATGACTTTTAGCTGTATCCTCCAGCCTTGCACAAGCACACTTCCCCATTCAGTTGGTAAAAGCAAAGGAAGTGCAGGAACAGCTACACAAGGCAGTTTCAGCACTGAAGATGCTGTAGGATATCGTAGGAGGCCTCTGAGTGAAGAGTTGTCTCAGTTTCAGCAGATGTCAGCAGAGGGGACAGCACTGCATAAAGTTTTCTGAGGAGCGAGGGAAATAAGAGGAAGGCACTCAGACTAGATAGTCAATCAACTTCTGCAAAATTCAAGGCAGATTTCCTAATCTTCTTACCTGCCTTCCCAGCTGCTGACGTGCAGAGCATCTAACCCCACTTCTCAACACAGGAGAGCGGGGTGATGGAGCTTCAGCAGGCACAGCACAGACAGCACTAGTCACACCCTTGCCATAAGCACAGTTAATTCAGTTGACGCAGCTGAGAGAGCCCGTCATGTTCTTCCCAGCACAGATTTAATGAACAGATACAGTTTGGGATGACACGGGGCAGGCCATGCTGCGTCCTTGCCTCGGCTGGCAGAGATCAACAAGACCAGCATTGAAGGGGCCAGAAGGCTCTTCTTTCCCAATTACATTCAGCTGGAAGCCAAATTGCTACAGATTTTGGCAAATTAATAAGAGAAGAAACAAGACTTTGCTGTTTCTCCTGAGTTACTTTCTCAGTTGCTCAAGAACGTGTAAAAGCCAGCTGCTGAATAACACTGCAATAGGAAAGTTTCCCAGCAATTCCCAGCAGAGGACAGCAAATCCTAACTCCACATGCTTCCACCTCTGCTTTGTACAGAAACTGGCACCAAGCCCTCCGTGCTGAGCAGTCAAATCAATACTACTACCACCACCACGGACACCCAGACTGTTTCAACACCTTTTCCTCCCTCTCTCCTTGGGAGAGGGAGCTCCAGAGCAGCTGAGACTTTCACATGGACCAGTAAAGATTTGTCTTGCTGATGTTTGGTTTTTTTGGGTAGGGAAGGAAACTTTGAAAGGATTTCTCTCCTCCTTTTTTTGTCCTTTGTTTTCCTTCCTGCTTTCCTCAGTGGTAAAAACCTGAGAACACTGTAGAAATATAAAAAAATATAGTCTTTCCTGATTTTGCAGGCCTAACTTAAGCATCTCCGAAGTGTAAACGCACCTGGACAGCAAAAGTGAGCACCTGTCTATAAATTGAAAGCCAGGGGACAAGGACAGAAGCTGGGAATGAGGGTTTCAGGATTAGTGCTATAACAGCAGTAGGACAGACTTTGCCCAACACCTATGAAAAGGGATATACCTTTCTTTTTTATTTTTAGCTCAGCATGTTATGAAACAAGGGCTCTGTTCAGATACTATCACAGACTGCTTCATATTTAACCTATCTTTCAGAGTTGCCTGTCTCCTCCAGTTTGTCAGTGTAAACCAAGCAAGGTCTGACTTCAGCTTGCTCTCACTACAGGCACCTTTGCCCAGCTGAATAATTAACCGCAGCTCATGCTGCTCTCTCATAGGTTGGGGATTATTATCAGCCATGAAGGAAGTCCCTGCCTGTTACTGATCCTGGTTTACAGTAACGTCTATCTACTTCATGATTTCAAGGTGGAAGCAGTATCAGAGCAGGGGTGGTATTTGTCCAGCTGCTTAGTCCAGGCAGCCCAGCATCAGCTATCTTGGACTAAGAAGCAAGGATCCCTTGTTCCAGTACCCACCTCTGTTATCATCTAAAATTTCTTTCAGACACCTAGGTATTCCCTTCCCTTGTGTGGTTGCTTCATGCAAGCTCAAGACCAAAGCAGCTCAAAAAGCTGCCTGACCCCAATGCTGAGGTGACACCCCAAGCTGCTTGGCACCCCTTGCTGCCATGTCTGTGCAGTCCCCTCTCTGCCCACCCGAGATGACCACAGGGGGAAACATTTTCTTCAAGTGACCAAGTCTCCAGCCCACTGTCTGCACTGGAGCAAGAGACAAACTGCCTCCATCACACATGCAAATGTCCTTTCTTAATGGAGAGGTGTTGCTAAGCACCTCCTTGTTTTCCCCCTGGCAGGGAACACCCCTAGTTCGCCCCATGCTGCTGCTGGCAGCGCAAGCAGAACCCCACTCACCACACTGAGCCGTAGGCTCCAGACCCCAACGGGTGGAGGGATGAGTATCTCCTGGGTAGCTCCCAGAGGGTGTTGTTCACCTCCTGTCTGTAAAAGCCTCTTCTCCTTGCGATGTTCATCGCCCGACGGGTGTGGGAGTGCCACCCCCCCAGAGTACTGGAGTACGGGAGGGTCTCTGGGGTAAGAGCACGACCGCGAGGCCTCCTGCACTGGTAAAAAAGGCTCCAGCGAGTTTCCTTCTCTGTTTTCAGCTGTTGTGAGCGTGAAGAGACATGTCTTTTGGCCCTCCTCCCTCCGCCTCCACATTGGCAGAGGTGAGGCATCAGGTTTCCCGACACGCCTCGGTCTTGTACAGGTGCCTCTGGGCTCTGCTATAGGAGTGGAGCACCCAACCCTGCTCAGGCACACCCCTGGGAGCCCCTGTCACCTGGAGCTCTTACCCTCCTGCCTTCACAAGCCAAGAAATATCCTCACACAGCTTGGAGGGGGTCTCATGAAATCCATCCTCCAAACAAGTGGATGAGTAAGGACTTGTTAAGCTGGGGAATCTGAGGGACAAGCCACGGCACCTTGTCAGACAAGCAGGGACGTTCTTCTTTCAAGCTGATGAAGGACGGCTCCAGCCTCATGACAATGAACACACAGTGTTACATCCATAAAAGAGCAAGAAGGCGACGGCAATGTTCTTCGAAGTCCAGCTTCCCAGCAGCGCAGGGATGTGCTGAAAGTAGGCTGAGGTTCTCCACCTATATCCAAGTGACTGTTGGGAGGAGGTTCAGGAGCAGCTGTGAGGTGGGAACATCCTGAGAACTGTTTGTTCCCCAGGCTTTGCTGCGTCTGGTTTCATCTCCCATAGCAGGTCTAACCATTTCTTGGGATCTTCACGGACAGCACAGAGTCCAGGTTCACTGCTATGCCTACCATGAACAGGCCAGACCAGCAAACCCAGTCCACAAGAAGGTCCATTCCTAGTAGGCAGATGGCACCTCAGTATTTTGCTCCAACATTAAGAGGCTCAGGCAGGGCTCCCACACAGGAGGTAGGTGCATCCTACACGCTTCCCAAAGGAAGTGACTAAGCTGTGCCTTACCAAGCCAGCCCAGCTGCTTACACAGTGTTCTACCCCACCAGCCCTCCACCCTGCCTAGAGCCTCTGCTCCTTCCCTACAGGTAATCTGCAAAGGTGTCCCTGCTCCAAGACTATCCATGCAGCAAAATTAGAGCCAAGTTACCTGGCAAATGAAAAATACACAAAAAGCACCATCAGTGGCTTGGGAAAGAGTCATCGTCCCTGCTTACAGGCAACCACTGCAATACCTATCAGCACCGACCCTTATGTTCTTCAAGTAGCCATGCTACAGCCACAGATACAGCCTGCTGCTTTATAAAATACAACCTAGGGACAAGGCACTATGGTAGTATTTTAACCCTGCTTATGCATATCTGTGTAAATCAGCCCTGGCTGTAGCAACAGCACAGTCAGGAAATGAACCATCTGCATGGCTGGGTTCTATAAATACACCTGTGAGCAAGAAGTGTCACAGTAAAAACTCCTGGTCCATAAGCAAACACGTACCTCCTTGGTTATTTGATGAATGCAACTCTTGCTCAACTACTTGTGCACATGAAGCTAATCAGTAAGCAATTAAGGAGTCCTAAATTGCTGCAGCATGTCTGGGCTGTAAAAGGATGAGTTAATTCAAGTGACCAAATCAAATAGCAAATTTTAGAATCATAGAAACCTTGCAGTTAGAAAAGATAGTCTTGAAGGTCAAATCTAACTGCACACCTAACTCCACATCCACCAAAAGAAGTGATGGCATGACCCATACATTCTTCTCCAGGTACCTCTACAGTGCAGCTGGACATGTTGATAAGTTACAATTTTTACCATTGCTTCCCTTCTGGTAATAGACATTTCATCATGGACCTACCCAAACTCCCAGTATGTTGTTCCTACCTGTGATGGCCCTACCATTGACTGGAGCATAGTTGGACAACAATTTGCAAGGGTTGCACGCTGACTGTTAACCTTCATGAGAGTAATTTGATTTTACAGGTGTCATTTATCCCCCCGCCCCCAAATTAAATTCCGATTTTTAGGTTGTTTGGGTTTTTTTTTTGCTAACCAGGATATATTGTAACTGAGCACATTCTAGAATTGTACATCTTGGGTGTTTTGGATTTTTTTCCCCCACAAAACAACAAATGACTGGTCCTGTTTAGGCTTTTTACCCCCTCTCTTCTGTTTGTACCCAGGCCAACAGATGGCAAAAGCCAACAAGAAGGCTCATGGGGCTGAGAGAACACCCCCCTCACCGTTTTTTGTACTTCCTCAAATCAGCTGCTGCACGTCTCTGTGGCAGGGAAGTGAACACACTGTGGGGATCAGCTGCCCGGCTGGGATCAACACAACCCCCCTGGTTCATCATGGACTGGGAACTTCAGTGACTGAGGGTTGTGTCAGTGTGAAGAACACAGCTTTGAGTTCTTCTGAGTGAGTAGCACTGATATACAATAGGAGTTGGAAAAGCTCCACTGTGGTACAGATCTTTCCACCACCAACTAGATGGCAACTGAAGAAGAAAAAAAAAAAAAATCACTTTTAAATAGCAAACAAGCACAAACCAGTAGTACTGGGTAAGGGTCCCAGTGCCAGGTAAGCAGCAGAGTGCTGGTCTATTTGTGTTGAATTATTGCTTCCCTACGCTAAACAGATAATAAAAGGTGGGGGTTTTTTTCTGTGTCCCATACTCACAGTCAGACTCTAAGCTACTTTTGTAGCAAAGAATTCACTTGGGACAAATAAGGACAAGCAACTCTATGTCAGCAGAGTTAGCCACCAAGATATGGCCTCGGCCCCCGCCATCACACACAGGATCTCTTACAGCACAAGGGAGAAATTCACACCATGCTAAAACGAACACTTTAGTGTAAGAGGTTTGCAAGTACCATCAGTGCAGTAAATCTGAAAAATAAATTTTATTTTTAACCAGTGGTATTGTGACATCTTATCTGGCATAACCAATTACAGCAAAATTCATGGATAGAAACAAAATAGCAGATCTCTTCTTTCAAGTGCAGCATCCTGCTCAGTCTGCAGGCAGCTGACCAGCATTGCACTGACAGCAGGAGTGCATTCCACATGGGCTCCCTTAGGGACAGACTCCGAATGAAACATTGCCATTCACACACGCGCACAGACACACACGCACGCACAACATCTATATTTTTAAAAATTTTTAGCAATATTTCCGTATGAACTCACACTATAGCATCTACACATAAAATGGCTGATAAAAATAGTCTTGCTGTAGGTTTACATAGTATATCAACATTTTCATCTGAATACCCAGACTGCTGGTCCAACAGAAAAGGGAGGTTTTCTGTCTTTATTATTTTTAGGCTGTGGAGAGTTTTATCCTAGATATAACTACTCTCTTCATCTCAGCCCAGACCTTTATTAAATATTTGGCCTGAAGAGATCACTGGGAAGTAGCCTAGAAAGAATCAATGGCTTTGTCATCCATGTCCCATCCCTTTGTGCTGCCCCTTCAAACACAGGGTAAAAACAATACAAATGGTTCTTCTCTGCCCCACAGGTAACAAGAATACAAAATATTTCAAAAGCCTTTCTCCTCACATACATAGTAATGTGATGAGTTGCCCATACAGGATGCCTGCAACAAATTAATGTCTAAAAATGTCTCCTCCAGAAGCCCTAAAATTGGACTCCTGAACTCCCCAGCTACAGTTCTAGCACATGAATGTGCTGAGAAACCTCCCTTCTGCCAGTCCCTAACTCTGGGCATTTCACTCATGCAGAGTCCTGTAAAATACAAAATATTTGAACCCTGTTTATATTCAAACATATTCCCTTCTCACATTTCCTTGGGCAGAGATCAAACCGCTAAAAAAACAGCCAAGAAGCTCTTATCTGAGAGGGTAAAAAAAAAAAAAGACTTCTGGTTAATGTTAGTTTTATATATATAAATATTTATAGATATAGACAGTGAAAGGGTGATTGTGTGTTTATGCATGCTTATTTCTTTGCTTTGGATTCCAATACTTCTAAAAAAATTCTTTTCAGGAAATAAGTTAAGTTCTGGCACAAGATACCATAGCTGTTTCTTTAAAGAATGTTTTTTACACTTTATCTCACAAGAAACTCTCCTGCCCAAGCTCTCCTTCTCTGCAAAGAGAAGGTCAGAACAAGGAAAAAGGGGCATGTTTCTGTATGCCATATATTATCTCCTTTCCTGTTGAATGGCAGGTATTTCCCAATGAGCTGCAGCAAAGGAGGAAGGGTGCCGTGATTTCATGGCACCAGCTGAGGTGCTCAGTAAACATTTCACTGATGATTTAACTGCCCCAGTGCCATCCCCAAAAAATAAGGACAAAAATCAAGCAGCTCTACATGCACATTCAGCTACAACATGCAAAACACACCACCTTCTAAGAAACAGAATACACAAACGTGTAGCTAGCAAGAATCTTCTCCAATCCCTGTCTCTTGGGAGCTAATGCTGGGAAGCCTCAGAACAAGAGGAGAGGAAAACAGAAAAACACAGGAATACCCAATCCAGGGGTATTGAGGCTGTTGCCTCAGAAAGTTATTTCCTGATTACATTGACTTCCTGCCTGGCTATCTGGGAGCCTTCACCCTCAAAAACAATGGGTCAGAGATTTCCTTTCCCCTCTCTTCCCATTCATTTAAGGCACAAACCTATTTACAGTTTCAAGAAAAACTCTTTTCATGTTCCAAGGATCAGGCATTGGAAGGCCTCTACGTTCTGCTGTACCAGGAAGATCTGGATGTAAATCAGACACCTGGTACTGAACAAGGATGTTCCTTAACCCCACCTTCAGTCCTGAAGAAAACAGGACTCTCTAAGTCTATAAAACCAACTTTCATTATTTTGAGGTTACTTAGTTGTAGGAGAATTGATAAATGGCAATGATTGTAACCAAACCCTTAAACGTCAACTTCCCCACCTTGCCCCAGCAGTGCACTGTTACTCCGGAAGAACTAAGTGCAGTCAGAACAGGTCTCCAGAGGCTTGCCCCAGGCTGTACACAGAATACAAGAGAGCATGCAGCATGTTTACATGGACTCAGTTTTCTTCCCTCCCCCCTCCCTCCCCAATTCAACACACACAAAACCCTTCCACCAAGGAGAATATTGTTGTGATGAGGCACTTGAACAATAATTGGAGAGTCCCTATGAAAAGGCCTTCCCTTCACAGTGAAGTGGGACAGACAGAAGAGAGCAGTTTCTCAGGACTCCATCTCCTCTTGGTCAAGCGGTGGTGGCACAAAGCTGATTACTTCATCATAAGTCAGGCCTGGTGGTAAAAGTGTGACAGAAACTTAGCAGCAGTACTGTGACAGCAGTACTAAAAATATCCCTTCGTACAAGAAAACCTGCAACAACCTTAAAAGGTTCTAAAAACATGTTTCAATTAAGACAAAAAAGAAAAGAATGGTTACACTACTCTCAGAGACTAACATACACAATGAAAGAGCACTGACGTGAATAAGTTTGAAAACATAAAGACATGAGCAACTATGTTGCCTACACGTTTGAATGCTCCTAGTAATAACTAGTTACCAGGGACTATCCTAAATATATGCATAGCATACAGCAGATTCACCCAGTATAAGGACCTCAGGATCAACAGGATGCTTATATTTTTATCACTTTCCTTTGTGCCTCTAATTATCAGGGCTTAGTTGAACCGCAGCTCATGGGGTGGAGCCAGCTCACAGGATGGAGAAGTCTGAGGGGAGACGCACTGGGGTCTGCAGCTTCCTCCCGAGGGGCAGTGGAGGGGCAGATGCTGAGCTCTGCTCTCTGGGACCAGTGACAGGACCCAAGGGATGGCTGGAGCTGTGTCAGTAGAGGGTTAAGGTTGGGTATTAGGAAGAGGTTCTTCCCCCAGAGAGTGGTTGGGCACTTGGAAGAGACTCCCCATGCAGGAGGGCAGTGGTCATAGTCCCAAGGCTGTCAGAGTTCAAGGAGCATTTGGACAACACTCTCAGGGACATGGTAGGATTGTTTGGGTTCTACAGGACCCCTGTGCAGGACCAGGAGTTGGACTCTATGATCTTTGTGGGTTCCTTCCAATTCAGGATATTCTGTGATTCTATTACCACAAGAGAAGCTAGCTGGCTCTCTCTCCTCTCCCCCAAACTTACTTTTCCATTCTTCAATCTCAAGTTCTCTGCTTTCAAAAGACTGGTCATAGGGGTCTGCCACTGGTTCATCGTCTGGATCATGATACTGAGCAAAGTAGGCGTGGGCCAGTGCTTCTGCTGCAGTAATGCGTTTGTCTGTGTCCAGTACCAGCATTTTCTCCAGCAAGTCCACAGCTGCGAGAGCACCAAAACAGAAAGGATTACACAGTGAGATGTGTGACAGTGTATTCTGAAATGTAAGCTTGTAAAACTCCAACGTATATGAGGAATCTACAGTTTCTCAGGACCCACCCATCACCCACAATTTCTTCCTTTTACACCCTCAGCCCACACATACTTTGTAAACTTGAAAACAGTACATAGCCCTGTTCTGTACTACTACTGCAGTCAGAACAAAACTTTGGGAATGTCTTTGTGTCCCAGGACATGCTAGCTTCAATTTCAGGAAGAACACAGCATTTAATAAACAAGTCTTACCCAGGGGATTGGCACCAATAAACACATTTTCAAAGTTCATTTTCGGCATGTAAGACAAAGACTGAATGTAGTTTCTTGCCTGTGGAAATAAATGCTGTATTGAAGTATAACACAATCCAGTCACCAAGACAAAGTACTTTTCAACTCTCCTGAAGCACTCGTTACTATAGTCTGTTTCCTTGCTTTGCCTTCTCTTTACTTATTCTGACACTTACTAAGTGCATCAGCATTATCCTGTCCCAACTAGCAGGCACTCAAGACAGTAGAGGAAGAACTAACATTACTCGTGGTTCATGCAAGACTGAAAAGCAAAGAGGTACAGCAAGAGCTGACTCCCTGGAGTCCTAGTAAGGCTGCGTGCAGCGTGCTGTTCACTGGGAAACTGCGCAACACAGCACACAGTACAAAACCAACTTACATCCGCGCTCTCCTGAGTCTCAGAAGTCTGTGGTTGGGTACGCACTGTCCAAATCTCAAGACTTCATTTAGTACAAAAATCTTGCTGAAGAGCAGGTAGTTAATTGCCCACCCCATGCCACATGCAAGCACAGAATTTATAGAGGAGGTGAACACTAAGTGAAGATCTGCCCTGCAAAACCCCCTCATCTGCTCAGATCTCACCTCATGGCTGGGCATCCTGTTAATGAGATATGCAGGGGGTGTTCCCGTCAGACGCATGATCTGCTGAAGCTGGTTAATATCTTAAGTGCCTAGTCAAGGGCTTTGTTAAAAACAGTGCAAAAACCATTTTAAACAGAAAACAGTTGCATACAAAGCATCTCTTCTGCAAACCACATGGCAAAAGCCATACAGGCAGGGCCCACTAATTTTTTCATCTGTCTGTGAGAAGTTAAACAATTACACTAGTGAACACTTGAAACAATGGAGAATCACTGATCAGTTGGTAACTGCCAGTACAGGAAGTATTTCTGTTCAATGAAAGCACTATTACACTCCAACATGGTTGCGTTCACATTTCCCTAAACTTTTAAGCCATCAGAGCAGATGTTTCCTTCAGCTGAAGCTATGCCTAAAATTTTTCCTAGGCTGCTGCAGCTACATATAGCTTCAGGAAAATGAACAAAAATTAACACAGAAACAAGACCTGCATCCTCTGCATTGGTTACCAGCTTTTTTTTCCTCCTCACTGCATAGAAAGTGGTGCAAAGTGAAACTGGCCCACAACTGACACCTTCTGAACAGCTTTGAATGCACTTTGATATGTGGGCGAGGTGAGAGAAAGCAGTAAGTGCAAAACTAGCAAAACACTAGCTTTGCATAAGACAGCTGATGTCAGTGAACAGGGAAAGTGAGAGCAAGTAAAGTAATGCAGCAGAAGAACAATTTGTTATAGTGACACACTAAAGGCCCTCAAACACTTAATAGTTTTGCATTCCCCATACAATGGAAAAAAATTGTAGAAACAATGTTTTACTCGGTTTTTTTTAAAAGACTCTTGTTTCAGACCTCAGTAAGAGTTATTTTTAACTATTATTGCACAATAAATATAATAAAAGACCCACTTCAACTTACATACGCAAACTAATCTTTTGCTTAATTTAGTCAACCTTTCAGTTTATATCTCTCACTAATCCTCTACTTCAAACACCAGACTAGCCCTTAAGGTCAGTTCACAGAGCAACCAAAGCAACCTGCATTATTCCGTTCTAACTTCTCCAAAGGTAGAACATCCCAGGGCTTTTTAAATCAGTGGGATATTCAGCAAGTTGACCAATTTATTCCCATTTGTACTGTATATCTACCTTCATTACATGTAATCCAAGGCTAATCTCACATTTTGTATTTACAGTCACCATTACAAGAACAGGAACATAAGCTGCAACACTAAATCTTATCCCCACTCTCCACTGCTCTGATCCTCTGCTGTGCATCACAAACAGCAGTGACTTGCTGAAGTGATCTCTGTGCCAGCTCACTGTGGATTAACCTGCTACTCCCGACTGTTACGGCACCCTTGCTCTAACGTTTATGCACTCCACCTTCACAAACAGGTAAAATTAAAGGCCACTTTTAACACTGTCTTTGCAGAAGTTCACAATTCAAGATTAGTACAATATAGCAAATGGCAATATGGCTGTTTTTTGCTATTACCTTGATAAAAAGGGCCCCATATAGCAGCATCCTACATAGCACAAGTAGTTATATGCTCAGCAGACTGTGCTGTGTGCCCTGGAAACAGTTGCTACATACAGGCATCTAAAAGGCATTTTATGCTACAAAAACAAAGATAGTGGCAGCAGTGTTTCAGGAATTAATCACAGTACAGAAGGGACTGCGTGTGTTTACAGGATAACACACTTGCTTCTATTTAGAAAGATCCCTGGGTATGTAATCTGGAGAAGTAATAATAGAGAGAAGCCTCAAGCTCTTAGCTGTGAAAAATATTTCCCCAGTAATATCTGATCATACAATCAATCCACAAACTGAAAGAAAAGTCACGAAGCAGTAAAATGGGAATATGAAAGGACAAAATCATACCGTGGGCAGAGATAAGAGGAATAAAGAACGCATACACATAGCATAAGAATTCAAAGCCATCCAAGAGCAAAGAATTACAAAAGAATTAAAATAACAGAAAATAAATCCCAACACATACTACAGAGAGACTACAGGAGAACAACACACAAACTTGGGACTTCTGAAAGGGCAGATATCACAATCAAAGTGTAAACTCACAGACTCTGAGGAGATTTTCTTCAAAAGCTCAGGCCCTGGGGTTCCAACGAGTCTCAAAATGAGCTTCAACTGATCAATATCTAATGATGGACCATAAAGGAAAATGCTGGGAGAAATCAAAATGAAAAGTGCAACATATCACCCTATTAATGTTGAAAATTAATTCTTGCCAAGGCCTTGACTGAAAATTTGTTTTAAGCAAACCACATTAATTCCTCTTGTTTACAAATGAATACCCTTTTATAACTCATCTCTCTATCAGACAGATTGAACATCCTGCCTACACATACGTAACATGCATTGAATCGGTCACTGCATCCTTAACTATTTTGGAGCAGAACTCGAAGCTTTTGCCCCACTGGCACAGGATCAGTTCACATGCTCCCTTCACCCCTTCAGGCCCCACACCAACATGGCCGCAGTTAGCAGGATTAATTTGCATTAGTGACAGCTGAAGTAAAGCAGAAGGCTGAAAAGGGTAGGCACTAATATTAAAAAGAAAGTCAAGGCCTTTTGTGAACACCTTCCAAGATAATTTAGCCACTTCTAAAACTTAGAAAGTAAGAACATGATTGGCCCTGCTTGTAACCTCCAGCATTGCTTCACCCAAGCATGGGGCCCAATTTTCCCAGGCCCAGAGCAGCTGGGCTGCTGGCCCCTGCCAGCCCCTGGGACCAGGAGAGCAGAGGGGCCAAAGCACCTCCCTTCTGCCCTCCAGACCTGCTGGAGCAGCAGAGAGAAACAGAACATGGGTTAATGTTTAATGTATCTCTGTGGACAGCTCTCAGGACGTAACACTGCAGATGCAAAGAATGTTTTATCCAGAACAGAGCTTCCACCAGGTCACATACCAGTCTGAGCTGTCCTCTTTAACAAAGCCTAAGTGACAAAATGTACAGATGAGTGGAGGAAAAAATTGGTCCATCAAAGACACTGTTTTATGTCTAAAACTCAAGATAGTAAGGAGACAAAGCACTTTTTTAAAAACCATTAACACATAATCTCCCTTCTTCCCTGAATTATCCTCCATAGTGATTTCAGACTGTCTGTAATGTTTACATTTGCTTTAATTATACCAAACTAGTTACACATTTCCCTTTCAATAAAAGTAGTCTACTTACTAGACAACCTGGAATTTTTCTGGAATCAATGCCTTCCTGATGATTTAAGATACAGCTACCATTTCTTGTTAGAGTATCTTTTAATTTCAGTACTATAAGGAACTTCAAAAACTGTCACCTGTTTAAAAAAACAAAGTGAAAACCAACAACTCTGAGCTCCTGTAAAACTGGCAAACTGTATATGAAGCAAAATATCAATATTTTGCTAAAACCTTCACATTTTGATGTAAACTCTGGTCTAAAGTTTTACATATTACATAAATTAAAAGCCTTGGAAATAGTTCGTCAGAACAGATGAATTAACTTCTCACTTTTCAAGTTTCTTGGTCAACTTCTAGCTACTTAAAGCACTCCTAACCTAAGAGCAAATCCAATGTATCTAGTTGGATTTAGCTTAGCTGAATTGCCAACTCTTAATTGTCAATGCTTAAAATGAAATCAGAATATCCACTGGTGTAAGAGAAACAGCAGAGGGCGCTACACTAACCACAACTGGCTCTTAAATTGGCTTTTCTCCAGTGCCATTTAAAACAGCCCTTACATCTTTCATTCATTCTTGTGCAAGACACGGTTGTGTAAATTTCAGACTGCTAACGTGCCTCAGAAGTCACATGCCATACTTAAATATTTAAATTACTTTAAAGGCATTAAAATCATGTGCACGAGGCATGCCCACAATATTGCTGCCCCATTTACTCCTGGAAGATACTCGTGTAATATGCTTCAGTGACTTCTGAGATAACCAAAACATAGGATGTGTAACTGGCACGGTCACAGGCCCGCCGAAATCCAATCCTGCTTCTAGTATCAGGCCTGCCATCTATAGCCTGCTGAACTGCACCATTCTTTAACTACAGGGCCTAACACTACCCAGAGAAATGAGCCATAACAATTAAAGATAGAAAAACGATGTAGCAAGTAGAAAGCAGAAGAAAAATGCCACCACGTGCATAGAGAAGGAAAGCCCAGCATGCAAACCCCAAGTGCCATCTCCAAGGTACTCCTAAGGACTGATGAGCCTCCAGTGATTCTAAAATTCAGAAAACAACCTGCCATCACCATTAGCATAGGATTGTATGAGCTTATCAAGACAAAGCAAATTCAAAGTTTTTTTAGCTGCCACCACAAGCAAGAATAAGACTTAATAGAAGAATATGTAATTTCAGACTGGTTAGTTATATCATGGGAGCCATACTACTGAATAAAAATAGTAATAAAAAAAACTCTTCAGAGCTTAAGGGAATACAGTCAATTTAAAACATATAGAGAAACAAAATTGGCTAAACCAGTACAAACAGTTCTAGATATTCTTATTTTTACTATATATGATTTTATGCGAGTTGCACTATCAAACAGAGTCAATATTCCTACTTACTTGTGTGAATCATTCACATTACAAGAGTTGCAGAATTTTAATATACATATTTAGCAGAAACTGATCTTGGTATAAGACAGATACAATACTACCAAAAAAAGCCTCTATCTATGACTCATGCTAAAAGTTTAAAGGACTATGATTTTCATTACCTCATTTTTTTGTCTCTGACTAGTCTTTCTCACAATCTCGCTCCCCTTCTTCGCCTCCTGGCAGAGATCTTACCAATACTGGAAGTCCATCTTCCATCCAAATATTTCTACCCGTAGATTACAATACAAATAATTACAATTACCTTACATTCAGTTTTAAGTTAGGGGTACTGTAACAATACTGCAGAGCTAAGCCCATATTAACCATAGGGGTTTTCTTTCTAAGAGTATCTCAATTCTTGCTTTAAGTCAATGACAGCCATGTTCAGAATCTCTACAGATTAGGTCCTTCAGAACATTAAGTTCAGCATTAGTTTATCAGTGGCATAATCATCACAGACAGTACTGAAGATCATAATCTCGGAATACAACTTTATTACTTACCCAATTAGATGGACTGTACAGCT
The DNA here is from genome assembly GCF_022539395.1 of Myiozetetes cayanensis. Lineage (NCBI taxonomy): Eukaryota > Metazoa > Chordata > Aves > Passeriformes > Tyrannidae > Myiozetetes > Myiozetetes cayanensis. The sequence goes on from NW_026087544.1 coordinate 70,557, forward strand.
TACCCACACTGAAGCTTCTTATAAGTAACAGATGCATCTCTGGGCCGCATAAAGAAATATGTGATGGACTGTAAATAACATCATGCCATTTCTGCCAGATTCCTGGTGAAAGGCACCAATACTTCAAACAAAAGAACCATCTGAACAGGACAATCATCCTGAGAAGCTATTACATATTCTGTCACTCTCTCTTTAATTTTAGAAATGTGAAGCTCTAGAGTCGAGAAAATTAACATCTTGAGACCAAAAAGCAAGAAGAATTTCAAATTTTCAGTTGTGAAACAGGAGCAATTTCCAGCTTCCTGAACACACAGAAAGCAGTCATGTTGCCTCCAACTGCAAAAAGAATTTTCTAGAACTGCAGTGGATTTGGATATACTGCAAGAGGCAAGCTTACTTGAGGCAAGCAATACTTACTAGAGGCAAGCTAAACATACCTTGAATTATGTATGTTAATATTATTTGCAAAGTCAGTAAGTCAGCAGTTGTATAGTGACACTGCAGGAGGAACACAGGCCTCAGCAGATCTGCAGGTACAAACAAGTTATTAAGAGCCCAGAACTATCCAACAGCATCTAAACCTGGAAAATTTCTTAAAAACTTTGTTCTAAAATCATGCATAAAAAAAGAGAGCCTTCCAAGACAGGAAGAAACTAGAGCCGATTGTTATCTTACTTCTGCTTGCTGTCTTTAGATATCAGCAAAACTGGGATGAAAGCTGACAGCTTGGGTCCTTTCTAGATCCTTGGATGAGTCTTACATGCACAAACAAGATTCTGAACCAAGGCTCCTCCCCTTATAATTCTAACTTCACAATCAAAAACATATACATTTACTTGAAGTGGGAAACCACACACACAAACTGTAAGAACTACAGTACTACAAAGTTTTGTCTAAAATGGGAAAGGATTGGGCCTTATTTTTCTTAAATCTCACCATATTTTCTTACATCTCAACTCAGAACAGAAAAAGCATTTAATTAAAAAGCATTGCTGCCATTTGCGAAAGAAATTGTGCATTTAAAGTATAAACAATCACAAGCATCTGCTGGGAGATATAACTTAGTGCAGTATCTCATTTTGACAGAGCAAACAATTTAGATCCTAGAAGTAAACTCTATTTTGCATTGCAGATATTATTGGCTGTAATTTACAGCTAAGAACACAGAGAAAAAAATTTTCAGGCTTGGAAGATCACTCTTTTGTTCAAGTCATAAAGAACTCATCATGAAGGATTTGTTACACATTGCAAAGCCTATTAGCAAATATTATAGTTGCAAGTGTCAAGATTTTTAAAATCTAAAGTGCCATTGTTACTAGAGTCAAATAATGGCAACAGCTGAAAGACTTTTGCTTTGTTTCAATACACAATTCTTGATCCCTCAGTTTTTCTTGAAAGAAACAAAAAAAAAAAATCTGTTCAAAGCAACCTACACATGCTCGATCAGTGGATAGAAATAGAGTGATTTTTTTTCTAGCTTTGAAGCCACTTTTGTTTTAGCTCAGTTTCTGTGTGACAACAGAAATATACAGCAGAGATGACTACACAGTGGAATACAACAAATTCAACAAATTATGAGATGAGACAAATTATGAGATGAAGACAACCAGACAAAGAGAGAAGAGGATAAAGTTACAGCACACTGAAAAGGGAGTTGAAACTGCGTCAAAGCTGGAATGCGAGCCTTTTCCCCAAGATGTTTTCCAAAAGTAACACAGTAAACAGAAACCCAGCACTTCTAACACTAGTTTTCTTTTCATCAAGTGCTAACATATTTGAATTAACAGACATAAATACTAATAAATTAATAAAAGTTATTAAAATAAACTGTGGTTGAAATAATAAACTTTGGTAGAAGGTGGGCAATGTACTTTTCTCTGGCAAATAAAGTCCTCTAGCAATGAAAAGTCTTGCCAGTAGTAAATTATCCTGCTGTGCGCCTGAATGGAGAAAAGATGTTAAGAGCAGCAATTTGCATCAAGCCTCAGTTCCAGCTTCCTGGGGAAAATGTGACCAAATCTCACAAACTGTTCTCATAAATTTGCCAAAGTGTCTTACCCCGTCCACTTTGATAAGGCAAAAAATAAATAAATTTTGAAACAACGTTATTCAAGCTCGATTTTTCATATCAATATGAGCGAAAGAAGGCTCACAAATCTGTTTACTTCCAGGCATGGAAGCAGAACCTAAACATTTCAAAGCAATTTTAATGAGAACCTTGACACTAAAGAATCTGCAAACCCACTGCTTTCACAGCACACCCCCAGGACGAAAGAGAGGTCAGAAGGGATGTTTCACATTTGCTAGAAACCCGAAGCATGATAGGATTCTCAGCATACAGCCATGCAGGTATTTTCTACAAACTCAACTAATAAATTTAAATAAAGGAAAGTAACTCCCAAAAACAAACAGTATGTCAGTAGTTCTAGTGATGCTAATAAATAGGAATAGATGTGCAGCAAAATCAAGAACTCACCTCATCATACTGTAATAGAAGCCATTAATTTGAAAACAAACAAAAAAAGTACACAACCAAACACAGAACTTATTTTCTTGTCAAGTATTTGTGAAAATGAAGATCTGTAACTTCCATTTCAAAAAATATATTACTTCTAAAGGATACGGTCTGTACCAGGGAACAACGTCCTTCCAGTCAACAATTCAGCCATAATGCATCCCACTGACCAAATATCAACTAAACAAAATAAAAGAGAAAACAAAACATAATGCATAAAAATACAATCTCAGTAGAATCACCCTGTTCCAACTACTCCAAACAACTCCACCTTTAAACAGTCTTATGTCGTTGAAGCAATCTGAAATACATTGCAAGCTTACTAATACAGTTCCGTAACTGTGTCACCTAAAACTTGTACAAACAACAGAATACTAGACCAGGCAACTCTTCCTTCCAGAGCATAACATGAACATCAAAGAGCTGTGGAGGAATCTATATAATCAGAGGACAAAACCTGACCAAGACAACTCTGAGGAATGAATTTGCATGTCGCCTTACATAAATTCTACCCAAACAACCACCAACTATCTTACCAGAGATATAAGACAAGCCCATATACATGCAAGAGGAAAGAAAAAAAAAAAAAAAAGAAAAAGTATTGATGTATGAAATTGGGGTAGCACGTATGGTTGGTGCATATGCCGTCCTGTACAAGAACCACTCTCAACCTTTGATTTTTCTTCTCTGTGCCTGATCTGCAAGTAGGAAGTGCGGTGTGCTAGACAGAAGATACTCGAAACTGTGAGGAAGATAAAACTCTGAACAAGTGGCTAACAAGAGAGGACAGAATAGATTTATATACTTTCCAATCATTTCTTCACAGTATAACTGCAGACATTTTTCAATGTATTCCCAGTAGCTTCCTAGAAGCACACCTTCTCCTCATCCAGATACATTCCCGTGACTTACTTTAAAACCTACTGAGCTAGAGAAAACAATGGATAAGTGCTGACAATATTTTACTGATTGCAGTTTCAAAGGTTCAAATTTAAATTAGTCTTGTGAAGGCTATCACAATGATTCTTAACTTACATCTGACAGACTGTGGTTCAAATACCAATTCTATGGCTTGCTTCTTTTAAGCTCTCTTACTGAAGCATAATTACCATGACTGCTGACTTACACCTTCAAATGGAAGGAAGCACGTAGAAGGATAATCTTTGTTCCCCATCATTCAGAAACTGAAAAGCCTTGTGTTAGTTAGAGGCATTACCTGTCTGGTTGTAATGCATCCAGTTCAGCATGATTTCAGGGGCCCTGTACCACCGGGTAGCCACATAACCGGTCATCTCGTCATCTGTGTGTCGGGCCAAGCCAAAATCCAGGATCTACAAAAAAGACATAACACAAACTACTGCAGTGGAACAATGGAAACCAGCTAGAGCAAACAACCAAGCAATCACTGGAATGGGTAGAAGAGAGGAAGCGGAGCTGCAAAAAACAGATTATGAAACCAGATTTCACCAGATTATGAAACCTGTTAAAATACACTAGCCTAGAGCGGCATAGGACTCGACAATAAGAATTATGTCTCGATATCTTGTCTCCAAAGCAACTAAACCCAAACTAAATCTATTAACTCTTCACTTTCATTATGATTCATTAGAAACACAGACACAGATACAGAAAACACATCCTTACATCCCTTTACAGCTGGGAAGTACATTAGTACCTTGGGCTACAAAGTATTTTCAAAAGGCATCATTCTGACCCTTTAATTGCAAGGGACTTCCACACAGCATTCACTCAAATCTCACTCAAATCTCACTCAAAGCAATCAGATCTTGTGATTACATTACCTTTAGCTCACAGTCTTCATTAACAGCTAGGTTACTAGGTTTTAAATCCTAAAAATTAAACATCAACAGTGTTATTTCACAAGTCTGAAGTAGATAAAAATATAAATGCAGATAGAAATATAGATTCTAACTGAGTGTAAATACCAACTCTGGGTAAAGTACTTTATGGTAGTCAGAGATATCACATATAAGCAAAACTGCATAAAGGATTATTGCAAAATCAGTGCAATATATGTATATTTAACAGAAAAGCTGCTTCACAAAGATACAAGTTGAACACAGGCAGAAGCTACAGATCTTGATAACCACTTCCCATATTTAATCTTTTTATTATTTAACCAAACTAATTCTTGGAAAATTTCTTCTGGCTTCAATCAGTGCTAGATCATAAAATTCTGTGCTTCATTTTTGAAGACATTGTTTTCTGTACAAAAACAATCTTAGAATTAACACTTACCCTGTGTATTATGTCAGCTGAATGGATGTACTGTAAAAGAAAAGAGGATAAATTTTATATAACAATCCCAGTAGCCTCCTTTTCATTTCTTCAGTAGAAAATACTGCCCTACCCCAGCCCACACAATTCAAATGCTACAGCCTGTCTGCAGAAGGAACTGACTGTGTGTCTGTGAGTTTTAAGTAGGTAGGTGTTCCAGTTTGTCTTTCATTAGGAACACCCAGGAGTGCTGTCACCTGAGTGGAACCACAAAAGTAAATGAAACTGAAGAAAGGGCAAATTCATAGCCAGAGCAGATTAGAGGGCATCAGTTCATAGTTTTCCAGACCCTGGCCACACGAATACACAAAAACGATAGGCAACTTACTGATACAGAGCTCCAAAGAGCTATAAAATGAAAGAACAATAATACAAAATTATCCTATGATACGTTAGGAAAGTTACAGAAGCCCCACTGTGTACTCATCTGAATCTCTGAGGATAAAACACTCCTCAAAAATTTGCGTCTCCTGTTGATGAGCATTGGGGTAGGACAGATGCACGTACCTTCAGTCCCCGAAGAATCTGGTATATGAGAAACTGCACATGGTCATCGGTGAGCTTCTGGCATTTCACAATGTTGTTCAGGTCTGCTCCCATAAGGTGTGTCACCAAGTACCTATTATCAGAAGGAAACACGTGGGCTGTGAAGCAATCTCTTCAACAGGATTAGGATAAAAATTCCCTATGCATCTCCAGTAGCAGGGCTGACTGCCCCAAAGCATGCTAATGAATGAAATATATCCACAATGCTTTAAATAATGTAGCAGATTATTACGCTGATTCCAACAGCGCTGGTCAATAAAACATACCAAGTGAACAAGTTTGACAAGTCCAATAGCTTAGGATGTCCTAGTATCTTTGTGCTGGAATTCAGAATTATTTGTGAATGACGGCAAACAAATTAAGGTGCCAAGTATTTCTGTAATAATGTGGGAGACATAAAGAAGATACAAAAGGTATTTTGTTGCAGTCTTCAGAGAAGTTACCTACACATCATTGAATTCTTCTAGCGACTTGGCAGGGGTGAACACATCCAACAAGCCGATCACCTAGAAAGAAAATAGTAAAGCTGTGAAATATATTCATAGCATAATATGATATAATTACTAAGATCCTTTGTGGCATAGAAGCTACTCCTTCCAGTAAATGTTTTTATTTCCATCTCCTCAGTGTTGTGCTTTAGGCAAGCTAACAAGGCCTTCTGAAACTTGAAAATATAATGCAGACACACTTGAGTGCCCTGCAGGTTCATTTACTTGCTCAAGATCAGAATGAACTAGACTACATACAGGATATAGAAAACCACCTTATGCTCGAGCCCCTTAAACTGCCATACTTTCCATTGTATGAAAAGCCATCTAATTTCCACACCTTCACCACCACTCCTTTTTTCCTCCCTATTTTACCTACAGGAATCTAGTGAACATCTACTTCCCACCCTTCTGATACAGGCAAGCCAAAACAAGTATTAAAAACCACTAAAAACAAACTTTGGGATTTTCTTTCTTTAGGTAAATGCTTAACATAACAAAAACTGCAGTTTACTACAGCAAGTAAACATGAGAATGTGACATCACTTGTGTCCCAAATCCTTAGGACAGCATGAACTGGCTAAACTGTAACTTCAAGATTATATTCTATAGAATATTAAGATTTTTTTTAATACAAAATTGGTATTGTGGGGTTTTTTGGGTTTGGTTTTTTCACTCTGCATGCTTTTTTACAGCTATCATCCCTTGCACTACTGCAAGCTTTGTATTTAGCATTAGGAAAAAAATCACACGCAGCAAGATCTTAAATACAATGACAGATGCTCACTGGATAGTCCAACTTCAGATAAACATTTCATACCACCTCCTTCAACTTACATTTTCGTGTTTCATGTGCTTAAGTAGCCGCAGCTCTCGGTAGGTCCTTTTGGCATGGATGATGGACTGAAATGGTCGGGACAGCTTCTTCACAGCCACACGTAACCCAGTTTTTGTGTCAAAGGCAGAACTACAACAAAGATTAATCAAATTATCCAAATGAATTCTTTATAAATGCCTTCAAATCCACACTTAGAAACTCTAGATAGTAGCTATCTAGATACTGAATCACAATCAACGCCATTTCTCCAATGAAAATAATTTCTAAGTCTCCTGGTCCATAACCTGTACTCTCACCCAAAATCCCCACATATTTACACAACTGTTGGTTTCTACAGAAAATGTTTAAAAGATGGGTCTTGTCCATATAGTAAAGGGAAAATTTGTAGGAAAAAAAGCAAATGTTTATGACTTTGCTGTCTAAAGTGCTCTTAAACTAAATATGTAATAAAGCTCTGGAAAGAGGAAAAGTACTTTTAAATATTATCACTATTCCTAAACACACTTTCATATGCCACACTTCATCACAAAATGCTACGCTCAAAATACTATCATTCATTGATTTAAGTCCATGCAAAAATCCAAGATTTATGCCTAGTAAAATCAATTACGACTGCTGTTAACTACGGTTGAAGCTGAAACCAAATTTCTTTGGTAAATCACATCCAATCCTAAAGTTCTGTTATACAAAAATGCACGTGAATAAATAACAATTAGCTGCACATTATCAAAACTTGTCCCTTTAGCAGAAACTTTGTACAAATAGGTTTGGGTTTTTTTATGCTTTGTAGCGTAAAATTATCTTTTCTTAAGTAAGTCCTTATATAACTTATAAAGCTCTGGTCTATCCAAAAAGAAGGAGAAAGGGAGGATGTGCAATCAAGGTAACACTTGCCTCAAGATAACAAACATGGGGAGAGTATGGAATGAAGAAGGTCATAGAAGTACAATATTTGTTTATTTTCCTGTTGCACTATGACTCAAGTGAACTCCTGTTTCCATTTAATAATGAGTATGAACTAGTTCTCGATAAACATCAAGTGAAAAGGAATGCTACACATTTATAAATGTAAGATGTGAAATGTAAAGCTCAACTAACAGAAAGTTCAAAATCAATCAAAAAAAGTAATTCTAGAACAAACGCACAATTGCACGTGCAACCCACAATGCCCACCCCTGCCAAAGGAGCTATTTGAAATAAATGCAGTTGTCATTTATTCCTAAAGCAATCAACTGGAATTAACCTGCAAAAAGACTTCTTAGCTCAAAGTTGCCCAGTTTCCAAGGAATTTCATAAATGAGGTTCATGAGAAACAGAGAACACAGTATCAATTCACTTCTACAAACAGGGATCCCTTCCCCAGGTCCTGCCAGAGAATGGAAACACCCACTGTGAACAGCGGAAGAACAGTATCTCCTTTTCGGTAAAGGGCATACACACAGTGGAAAGAGCTCTCTGGAAAAATTACAGGAGTACAGACAGCAGGTCACTGGAGCATCAACCTGCCACAGGTGAATTTCTCAAGCTACATCATACTGGCTCAAAGAATGCCCGTGAGCAACTACTTGCGCACACAAGTTATCCTTTACACCTCACTCAGCTTGAGTAGACAAAAGAAGCCATTAGGCGTTCATTTTTTACTCTTGATTTGAAATCAGCAAGTTCTCACACACCACTAGAAAAATCAGTATTTAAGCTGCAACACTTCATGAAATACATACACCATTTTACAATATACCAAGATCCCTAATTCGGCCTGAAATTACATATTTTACTGATACATAATGTGTTTTCTAGGACTTACAGCAAAAATAGGATTAGTTATCATAATTCAACACATGCTGTTGTGAATTAGCCATGAATCTTTACCAGTTTTCAAACATTTCAGGTAAAAAAATGCAGCATATACCAGTAACTCATACTGAAAAGGAGATCCCCAGCATCTTAACCACTTCCACAGCTCTTGAGTCAAATTTCTCTCTTGGTTTCCAAGATATTTCAGATATTTCTATTTCCAAGAAGATTTCAGAACTATCAGACATAACATAAGCTGTTTCAGGGTCCAAATCAAATTCAATTTCACCTTTTTTTTTTTTTTTAATGACAATTTTTGGGGCTGTATCAAGTCATTATGCTGCTATAGTAGCTGTACAATGCCCAAGGGGAATTGCAATCAGCAGCACTGCAACAACGACACTGTGCACAAGGCCAGGAAAGAAAGTTTTGTATTACTGCACATTCACAATTTAGACTTACTCCTAAAGTCAGAAGACTAAGTTTGGTCATATTTGAGGCCTAAAGACTATTTCCCTACAGATAAAAGCATGTTGAGTAATTTTCCGCCAATACAGATAATTTGCCTAATGGTTCTCACAGAGCTACAGGACAGTTACAAGTTGGAGAGCATTTTGAAGAACATGAATCTGGCATCCATCACAGACTTAAAAGAGCTGCGTTACACTGATCATTTTTCAGCTAACAAAGCCCAACTGGGTAAAAAAATTGCATGGCCTACAGTTTTAAATCCCTTTTAGAACAGGATCAGCGCAAATTGAGATTTTATCATACATTTTTTAATCTCTTACACGGTACTGTGCTATGGCAAATGAACTGCATCCACCTCACCCTAAGCAAGCTAGAATTACAATTCTGAGCTAACCTGAATTAAATCCAGAACATAAAAGGTAGAATAAAACAAATATTTTAGAGAATCTATAAATTGATCCAACTTAGATCTTAGAAGTAACAGTTGAAGTAGTCTGAGGAACTGAAGCATGCACAAAATTACTTATGAACACAATTTATTTAAATACTGGATAATCACAAAGATTATTTTGCAAAGCCTACTTTGCTAAATAGTATGCTGCACACTGCTAGTGCAAATACCCAAGCTATATGAGTATCTTCAGTGGTACCTCTGGAGTTAATTTATGTACCCCTAATCACAGATAGAAAAACATAGTTCTTAGTACCTGACAGTTTATTATTAACAGCAGTCACTTCTAAGTAAAACCTGTACCTGCATTTCAGTCAGGTACCCTTCTAATACACCATCAAAGTTGTAAATCTCATTTTCCTCTGCTACATTAGCTTCTGCTTCTAAGAAAGTTGCAATAAAAATCTTCCTATAGATAGGGACAGATGTCCCCATACTAATTTCACTTCTTAATATACGAAGTTCCCATAAAGTTCAAACTACTTGCCAGCACTTTCAGAGCTCTGTCCATGGCTTTTCTGTGCCTGCCCTTCTGCTACTCGATTCTCCCTTCCTCACACATCTTCTGCTAATCGTGCCTGTATGGTTGCTTCCTTCCACTCAGTTTTGTAGTTCTTTTCCTATCACTCCTCACATATCTACCACACCTTACAGGAGAAGCAGGCACATGTCCCTTCAAGCACATACATGCTTTGGAGGCACCTGCATGCTTTGATGAGGTATTAGAAAAAATCCACAGAGGAACTGTTACGACAGAGGTGATATTTAAGGCTGTTATTTCATTCCCTCTGGAGCCCAATGTTTTAAAATTTCTTAAACCCACACATTTTTCTGGTAATTATCTCAGTATCCAAGACATTCAGACTCACTGTTAGTACAACTATGGGTTGAAATGGGAAAAAATCATAGGTTTTGGAAGGATTGTATCACCTGACAGTCTACCAAAAAAACCAAAAAACAACAAAACAACCAAATTCAAAAAAATCTTACGCGAGGTTTTGAGGAAGAATAAATTTTGGCTGATCAATTGCTTTCCAAATTAATTAAGGCCACACAGACAGCTTACAAAGCAATTAAACCAGATCCATTATTTTACACAGGTATCAATATAGCACACACACAGCAGCTGCTAAAAATACAACAATGAAGGAAACTAAGAGTATACCGAGTGTGCCTTCACAGCATTTTAGACATTGATGGCAAAAATTGTCAAAACACTGCTTTGCTTGGCTTAGAACTGGCTGAACTAATGCCACGTGCCCAGACTTCTCACCAGCACACACAAGAAACAAAGCAATCCTCCAACTAACCTGTGAGTCACCCATCAATCCCATCCCTGTTTAGCAACTTCCCACTGCAAGATGTTGTATTGTCTAGGTCCCTCTCCTCCTTAAATGAAACAATACAAGACTGATACATGAGGAACCCTTTTTTTTCAGTGTAGGCCTGGTTACAAAACCCTTTTCACGCAAAAGACTATGCTGTATGAACATACAAAACTGCTGCAAGAATAAATGAAATAACATTTCACACAACAGATGTCACATGACTTAGTAAGAATCAATGGGAGGATACATACAGATGTTTCTCCAAGTTTCAGAACTGAATTCCCACTTGCATCTCCACATATTTCCATTTCTTGAAATAGATCTTGAAAAATACCTGAGCTGGTCATTTGAACATCATTCTTCCAACACTGCGCACCACCCTTTGAAAAAACGTGCAATGTTTGCTCCAACTTTAGGCACGTGTCTCAGGCTGCCTGTAGAAAATGCTTCTCTCTCCATCCACTGACTACACAATAGACAAGTTCCTGTATTAGGGTATTCCGACTCACAACAGACATTCAAAGAACCCAACAGCTCCACAGTCTAAGTGACTCATCCACTGGCTTAATTCTTTCTTTTTTATTAATTTTCCCCTCCTCTGTCTAGAAATCCCTCATTTTCAAATGCCATATCTTGGCAGCTAAATAAACAGCAGAGCATTTTATTACATTTGAATAAGGTAATGCAGCCAACATACACCAAAGCATATTTAACCATTTGGTTTAAGGGTGGTTAAAACCCCACTATTTACTATCCAAAAAAAGATACACCAAACTCAAAGACTCAAATAAAACGAGGTAAATTTTTACTGGGGAGAAAAAAAAATTTTCAAAAGGGACAGAGAGCAGAACAAGTCATTGCAGGAACATCCGAAATATGAAACACCACTTGTAGCTCAATAAACCTACATAAGTATGTGAAGACTTGCGTTTGTTGATTTTTTTAACTTTGACATACTTTCCATATCATTAGTCTTTTTGAACTACATGTTTTCTGAAACCTTTTTTTTAGAAGAACATATGGAAAGCTATTAACATGGACTGTAAAAAGGCTCGTGCCACATGTTTGAAATTGCTTCTAATACAACACTGTTTAATCTGAACACAGTTGCACAATCTTTGAAAGTTTTGACACAGCAAAACAGGAAATTCATGATGCAAACTCTTTAGTTACTGGTTATGAAAATAAGCTTTGGAACTATTACACACACACAGTGGAGATTGTGGGGAGGGGGAAAAGAGGAGTGGGCTAGACAATACAGAATCAGCCTTAAAATACAATGTACAAGGCACTAAGCAAATTAATTTACCATTACATTTCAGGAGTTACATAACTCTGTGATACTTACAGGGGTATTTATCAGCTCCATCAACAAGGCCCTTCTTTCACCAAACAAAACCTGTCTATTCCCTTCCAATCAAAACCATTCTATGATTTCACAAAAAAAAAAAATCAACAAGTATACTTATTAATCTTGCCACAAAATTGAGCAGCCTGTTTTTCTTTTATGAAATGGAGGCATTTGCATACTTGAGGCACAGCATTTTAAGAAATGCATGTCATTTCAGCTCAACTTCATCATCATGGCTAGGCTTCGAGAACGAAGATTTGAGAGGGGCTCTACCCACGTTTGCTACAAACGCACTGAAGCTCAACTTACCAACAATTTTATAACTGAAGAAGACATTTGTACTTGTACACCCACTATAACAAGTCAGGGATACAATAACAGTCCTCGTAGCCTTTCCTCTACTTCTCCCTGCCTATGAACAAATTCCGTTTAAAAATACAATTGCCTCAAATATAATCTATCCTTCATGTCCAGAAAGAAACTGTGACAAGAGCTGCCAGGCCCTCAGCTCTGCAAAGCCAGCTACGGGGGATTTACCAGGCTCCATCCCTCTCCAGCCCCCACCTACTAACTGCAAGAAGGCACAGTAAAATATGTCTATATGAGATCATTCGGGGCGAGGGGCCTGGGACGATACATTATTATCTTCCCCTCCAAGCATGTTTCAGTGCCACCTGCCATGTGGTGCAATCCCCAACGCATTCCAAAGACAAGGCTGCAGCTTCCCGGCAGTACCGCTCTTAACCCGTGGGGAAAAATGTTTAACAGGAGACTGGTAAGAAGCTGAGGGAGAGGAACCCCCAAAGGACAAGAAAGCTCCGCTCGCCGCAGTGCCCGCCCCGCGCGGATCCCGCCGCGAGTCCATGCAGGGCGGGGGAGGGGGGCAGCGACCTAACGTGACCTCCTCCGTACACCCCGGTCCCCTCCAAGCACTCACCAGACGGAGCCGTAGGCCCCGGAGCCGACCGGGGAGAGGTTCTGGTAACGTTCGGGCACCTCCCACACCGTCTTGTTCAGCTCCTGCCGGTAGAACTTGGGCCGCTCCTGGGACATCTCGGCTGCGGAGCAAGCCCCACCCGGCCCGGCCCGGCCCGGCGGGAGGGGGAGGCTTTGCCCGCGGCTGCAGCAGCAGCAGCACCGACGCCGCCACTACCTCCTCCTGCAGCCGGGACAACTTCTTCCTTCCCTCCTTCTTCCTTCTTTCCTCCGCTCCCTCCCCTCCCCGCCTCGCTGCTCCCCAGGCGAGGGCGGCTCCGCAGCAGGGACGCCCACGCGGCCGCCGCCGGCCCCTCACGCCCCGCCCGCCCGCCCGCCCGCGCTCCGCGCCGCCGCTGCCCCCCCCTTCGAAAGACGTGGGGGGAGATGCCGAACGCGGCTCTCCCTTCCCTGGGCTAAGCCAAGAGGGGCTGGATGGCCCCGTGAGGCGCGGAAGGGTTCGCAGAGCAGGCAGCGAGCGAGGCGGCGGCGCCGACGTGCGGGGCGGGGACACACACCCGCCGCAGGTAGGACCGCGCAGGTGACACCGCAGCTGCTTCCACCCCGCCCCGAGCGGCACCGGCCCCGAGTACCCGTACAGCCCGGGCACCGGCCCCGCACAACCCGCACCGCCCGGGCACCGACCCCGGACACTGGCCCCGCACACTCCGCACAGCCCAATGCTCGTCACGACCGCGCTCGCGAGAGCTCCGGTGCCAAGGACAGAGATGCCCCAATATGGAGCGCGCGCGACGGCCTCTCGCGAGAGCGGCGCCGGGGGCGGAGGACGCGGTGTGGGCGCGCCGGAGTTGGGCCGGGCCGGGCCGGGCCGGGCCGGGTCGGGTCGGGGTCGGGTGTCACAGCCGTGAGCTTTGCTCGGTTCTTCTGCGGCCGATGCAAGAGGCTGTACTAGAAAAAAAAAAAGAAAAGAAAAAAAAAAAAAAAAACACGTACCTAGGGCAGCAATAGGTGCAGGCGCAGAGTGAGTAACTGCCTGTCAGGGTGTATCCCAGGGGAGCTTTAGTGCTTCTGAAGTCTTGCAAGCCAGTATTAATTGTGCTTGTAAACTTCCTAAGGAGAGTTTGTTCACTTCCAGAGGTGTCAAGCCAGGAGCGATGGGGAGAGCTGAGCTCTCCTAGCACAGATTTCCCAGTGCCCTGATATTTCTCTGTGTGTTTCGAGAGTAAACTACTTCTCAATACTGAAAAAGGCCTTGCAATATCAAAGATAGGAAGTGCTTGTTTTCAAAGTATGTGTGTAAGACTCAATGAAGTCATTAAGTGCTGCAGGTTAAGCATACTTTGGAGTGGAACCCATGGTGTCTTCTGTACTAAGTACAGAATATCACAGCAAATAAACTGTTAGGGATTGTTATAAATTAGTATAAGAATTTAGACAACTCAATTCCAATTAAACATTGATAAATTTATTAAGCAAGCGATAATAAAGCAAAACAGCGCTGGGTGGCCTGGAGGGCAAGTGCCCTGCCGAAGCACACACCAAAATGTAGTAAATGTTCCTTTTTATACATTTCCAAGTCCCGAGTTTTTAATGCGGCTGCGTTGAGGCTTGAGTTTGTAGCTCATTGTTAAGTGGTCATCTGGTATTTGTCAGAGATGAAAGGTGCAGTTTCTTATCAGTTGTAAATTTTACTGATACTGATACTTGTTTGCTTAGCAAGATGTCTGCAATTATTTTTACTGATACTTGCTTGATTAACAGGATGTCCATGAAACTTATCTTGTTGAATTATAACAAAAGCTCCTTATTCCCTCATACACGTAAGATTTTATGAACAAAGTTAACCCTTCTATTACAGGGATTTGTGTTTAAGGCCACTTAGCTTTTGATCTCAAGCTTAAGAAAGATGAGTCTTGCGATAATATGCAAGACAGACACGTTCTACACGGGATATGGAAGCTTGCTTTTAAAACATTTGCCTTCCCATGTCAAAACCTTTCTCCTTCTCTACACAGTGTAACAGTGGCATGTCTGTCCTATGTTGCCGTGAGTCATTGTAGTCCAAACCACGGGAGTGAACCGCGGAAAGTTACCACTGCTGACATCTAAAAAGTAACTACTTCTTGGCATGTCAGGGTTTTTAATGCCTTTAATTTGCAAAACTCTTTTGCTTCATATTAGTTTTGCTTGTTGAATGACTGCCTTGAGAAGAGGTAATTGTGCTCAATGTCAGACACACTGAGCAATCTCTGTGACTTAGAATGATTGGTCACGTGTATGTGTACAAGACAGTAAATACAGTGCTGGAGTCCCTGTTGCGATATCAGAAGCAGCAGGTCTCGGTGATCTTAGTTTTGTTGGTTTGTTTTAGTTTTGTTTGACCATGAATATCTCAGTTTTCCTCCTGAATCTCTTTTTGGATCTAGAGTGAACTCTCAAAGGTTATGGCTGTGTCTACTCTACAAGGTGCTCCTAAGAAAATGTATATAAGATTTCTGATTCATCATTTATTTGGGCTTTCGGCATGTATACTGAACACATACTGAAACGTAAACTGTTGTTTTGAGACCATGACAGGACTTGAGACTCAAGTCTGCCTATGGGTGAGGTTCTACAAGGTGTGGTAAGCTAATCTATCAGCTTGCTGCTGCCAGAAGGGACAGGACCACACAGGGAAAGGAAACCAGGAGAGCCAGCCTTCTTCCTTTATAACTAGCTCTTTCATCAGCTTAGCTATGTGTGGTATTACAGCCTAAAACTGTGGGTCTTGTCTAACTTATGCTGCTGTAAAACCATTTCCTGGTGATAAATTCAGGCAAATGAAGCTGTAGTTTGAGTTGCTATTGTGTTTCCTAGTTTTCATTAACCATGAAGACTTGTCAACAAGATTACTTTCTGTAATAGTAAGATCCTACAGATTGTGCAGTAGCCCTCTGTTCCAGCACTGTCTTTTTATATCTTACCAAAAAAATGAAAGAAGGAGATTGGATGAAATTCTAGGGTCAGAGGAACAAAATCACTTGATGGAAAAGGTTGAATTGTGTATAACTATGACATGATCTAAAGTTAAGCGTCTGTCCACCTGTCCACCCAGAAACACCCGGTGCAATAAAATAGGTCTTGCCCAGAGTTCAAAGGGAGAATTTTGCTCTGAAGTCACAGGTAATGTTACTGGAAACTTTATCATTGTACTTGATGTTTAATAAGAAAATATCTTTTATCCCCTCACCTAACTCATTGTTTAAAAAACATGTCTGCCTTGCTTGCTCATAATCTTTTCCCTGTTGCTTTTCCACTTCCTTATCTCATGTGTTTTCTCTGTTCTCCATTTGGTACCCACTTGTCAGCCTAGTGCATAGTCACCCTGGACAATGAAATTATGGAAAGGGACTCAGGTCTATAATGTTAACTGGTGTTAAGTCCCCCACTCACTGTTCACCCTTTAAAGCTGCCAGAAGCCCTGGGCAGACAGTGTCACTTATCGTTGTACATAGAAAATCACAAACATTGCCAGGGAATTAAAAAAGGGGAAGAAGGAACGCTGAGCGGTAGGGTTAGTCAGAGTTTAGCTACTGGAAATTCTGATTCAAAAACATAGATGCAAAACACATCATGTAGGTCAAGTCCTGATTTAATCCACTTACTAAATAATGTAACACAGGAAACATTTGCATTTTGGGAGGTGGCATAGGTGTAAACTGCAGTGGTAAAGGATTTTAGTGAATGTTACTGTGTTGAGTTTCTTACTGTAGAGGAAATGGAATCCTAGAACCCTCAAACCTTTTGGACTGAAAGACAGGAAAAACTGAAAGCCCAAATGGCATTGAGTAATTATCAAACCACATATGCTTCCCTGCATTGTTTTGGACAGTGGCTTCACGCCAAGCTCCTCTCAGCTCTGTTCAAAACAAGTAATATAAAACCCCTGAAAAGTATAGCCCTAATTTCCAGATTCTGTTGGCTGTCCTATGTTACCCTTAATTTAAGATGAAATGGCATTCCTAGCTGTTGGCAACATCAAAAGTCTCCACTGAAAACTTAAAAGTTTTTTTGGGTCTTGTTCAGCAAAGTTCCAGTCTTTGTGACTTTGCAGAGTTTAGCACCAGGGGACAAATCAGAGTCAGTATGCTAGCATGCAAATTACGGGTATTCATGCTGCAAAACAAATTATCTTACTGAGAGGAAATCCAGTCAATCCTGATCTTTTTCCCTTACAGTTGTGTGGTGCCACAACTTTGCTTCCACATACACACAAGCCTTCTGTGTTTAATCTCTGGACATGAGCTGCGAAGCACAAAGCATGTACTTTTTAGCCAAGTATTCAACCTATACCTCTAAGAAACCACAGAAGTCAGAGTTTAAAGGCCTGTTTGTAATCTTGTGTTTGTTGGCAGCCTGACATTCTCACCTGACATAGTTGCAACAACTACTGTTGTTTTGTGCATGCAACAACATTTTCATATTCTTTCCAGCTCGTCGGATGCCATGATATTTTCCTAGCAGGGCATGTTGCAGAAATCCAGGCTGCTCTCCCACTGCACTGAATTAGAGCATACACATCCCCAGACATGCACATTTTCATTGATGATAGTGCAGCGTGCATATAACCACCCTCAGCTCTGATGTGGTTTTAGTCACAAGCTGCTCCTGTGGATAAATAGCTGCAGAAGATATGAAGCAGCTGAGGAAGCTCGGACGCCATGCAGAGCATGGCAGAAGCAGTTATTGGGGCCATGCATGGCGGTGGGGCACACTGCATAGAAAGCAAGGAGGAAGGACCAGATAAACCACTTACGTATGGGCATAGTCTGGGGACATTTATTCTGCTCCAAAAAATAGTGCCAGGCTGGTTGTGGAAAGATGAGTGTATCTTAGCTTAGGCCTGGCTCAGCAACCCTTTGACAGTGCTGCCCTGACTGTGTTTTCCATTCCAAAATTAGAAAAGCATGGAAGAAAGATGGCAAGAAGGAAGACGCTCAGTAGTATCTTGTTTCTGTAGCAGACCTCTGTGGAAGGCTCCTCGTTCAAACTCCGTTGGCAGCTACTGTTCAAGGGAATACGATGCCAGTCTGCATGTGTGCTTCACTGGGGCTTTCCAAATCCATCCAATGGGACTAGGGAACATAGCAGTCTGGCAGGTGCGAGCACAGACCTTGCTAGAGCCAACAGCACGAGTCACTTTGTATAGATATGGGATGACAGATAGGCTACCTCTGCATTGAGATTATAATACCTTCTGTGGTCTGGTAATGTTGTGTCCTCTTTAAGGTAGGACGTTGCTGTTCAGTGCTAGCAGGGGGGACTTCAACGTACTTGAAGACTTTCAGCTCAACCTCACCCCGAACACCGTAATTGTGCAAAGGCTGAAATTTGCCCCTCTGTTATGTCATCCCAAAATCTTGTGTTAGTTTCTCACATAGAACTCTTTGCAGAACAGACAGATGTCCTAAACATCTGATGCTTGTAATAGTAGAGCAACAATTACGAATTCTAAAAAGGATTTTTGTCTTCCAAAATTGTACACATGCATACTTGCCTTTCCCTGAAAATATTCATGATCTGATGCCGAAGAGCCCACCTCTTGGGCATGCTTAAAATGTCCTAGAAATTAAAAACAGACCAGACATGGCTCATGCTCCGGTCCCAGATGATGGCCTTGAGTCCCTCTGTGGCTTCCTGACAGGAACCCCCGACAAACACCTGAAAGACTATGTAACATGCTTATATAGTTTTTAGGAGTAAAATGGTGTTAAGAAAAACTGCAGATAGTAGAACATACAAAAGTTTTAAGGTGAATATATAGCTACCTTAAACACGGGTATTTTGTTCAGTACGTGCAGCAAAATGTCTAACCTAAAAAGGTTTTTTTCATGGTCGTTATTGAATAAATGATTTAATATTAAGAATCTCTTAAAAGGCATTGCACTCCTGTCGGGGAACACGACTTTACACATAGGTTCAGCGCAGAGCTTTGCGCACTGAGGAGAGACGGGTGCGGGCGCGGAAGGCAGGCGCATGCGGGAGGCTGACGGACGTCCCGAGCGGCCCCCAGCGGCGCGCGACAAACGGAGCTCGTAACGTCACTCGTGGCCGTTGCGGTCAGGGCCGCCCCCGGGCGCCGCCGTCGCACCCGCCGCAGCCGCGGAGGGCGGGCAGGGGCGGGCCCGAGGAGGGAGGTGCCGGCTCCCCCGGCTCGAGGCCGCCGAGCTGCGCGTGCCCAGCCCGGCGGGCCCGGCGCGACGCAGGGGCGGGCGCAGCGCAGGCGCCGGAGGGCGCCGGCGGTGGCGGACATGGAGCGGAAAGGTGAGCGCGGCGCGGCCTTCATCGGCCCCCGCGGGGCCCCCCGTGGGCCCGCTGCTCCTCACGGCTCTGTCTTCTTCTCTCCCTCAGTGCTGGCTCTGCAGGCCCGAAAGAAGCGGACCAAAGCCAAGAAGGATAAGGCCCAGAGGAAGTAAGTGCGGCCCCGACTCTCTTCAGGTGGTATCTCCCGCCGGCACCGCCGCCTCTTTGTTTTCTTCGGCTTTCCCCTCAGTGAAGGGGCTGCGGAGCCCGGCGGCCGAAGCGTGTGAGCCCCGCGAGCTGGGCAGGTGTTTAACGGGAGCTCACTCGAGGGCACGTTTCTCGTGCTCGTGGCCCGGAGCGGCGGTTTTGCCGCCCAGCTCTCCGCCCGCGGCCCCTCGCCGTCCCCTGTCGCGGTTCCTTCGGCCGGACGGGGGAACGGCAGGTTCTGTGTTCCCTGCGTCTCCCCGAAACCCGGAGATGGAGCTGTAGTCGTGCTTGTGGATGGAGCTTCGTGTCGGGCTCTGTCCTTGCAGGTTCCTTTCCTCAGTCGCAGGCTGTACCCCGGGGAGAGTTGTCAGGGTCCCCTCTCTGCAGCCCCTCGAGCACTTCAGTAACTGCTGGCTTGGGAACCAGCTTCTCTTGACTCTTCTTCCTCCTCTTACCCCCTGAGATTTTCTTTTAATTTTTTATTTTTTTAATCTCGCCGAAAGAATGCCATGATGTGGTGTTTACTTCTTTCTCTAACTTTGATGCTCTCGTGTGGCTTCTCTCCTACCACAGGAATGTCTCAAGTCTTTATGTGTGGTGAGCTTTTGGATGCAGATATAAAAATTAAAAGAACTCGAGTAAATACTAAACAATGGCTTCCACCAGACTGCATTAAGTACTGTTTTCAGTGCTACTCGTGGATTCCTTTCTAGTGAAAGGTGATGTAAATTATAGAGCTTGTTCTGCGTGCTCCATAAAATGCTGCTTATTCCTGTAAAATCTCTGGTGTCTCAAGAGGTTTTTTACTTGCTGGTGCGTAGCAACCAGAGGTATTTAGTAAGTAATGCTTTGAGGGTGGGAGTTGGAGGTTTTTTCCTTTAGGCTTAGAGTGATGCTTTCTTAGTCACTTCCTCAGAAAAATCATGTGGATTTTCTTTTTTTTTTCTCGCTATCTCCAACCGAGATTCAGTTGTTTTGAGATGGGGCTTTTGAGGAGTGAGGAACATTAATTAAAATATTTGGGAGATGGGTGTTATGGTTCCATGCTATTCTGTACGTGTTCCTGGTATTCCTTGAAGGTAGCATTAGGACAATTTCTGAAACTCTCTCCTTTTTCTCTAATTTCTGTATGAATAATCCGTTGTTTAATTCTATACATGTTACTTTTTTTTTTTTTTTCCTTCTCTAGCTGCAGATAAACAATACTGACTCTGCCAATAGAGTCCACAGTGCAGCTGGAAAGACTGATTTCTGTGTAAATTCTGAGGTTGCTGAATGGTAACTTTCAGTGCTGGCATGTTAGTGGTGGTTTGTCCATATCCAGGACAGGTTAACTGTACTGCTGGCTAGCTCTTGATTTTACCACTAACCTTGATTTGAGTGCAGAGCTGTACTATTTGTAAAATGCTGTGTTTATATTCTTAAACTACATGCTTCAACTCTGTATTCTGGTACCATAGGTTTATTAGATCGTGCCTCAGAAACGTGCATGTACTTTATGCTTTATTTTGTACAGCTAAGAGAACCCAGCTTCTAACTTTAGGTACAGTTCCACAATATTTATGCTATTTAATACAAAGCTGCTTGAGTTAAATCTTCTAAAATAAGCTTAGCTGGGTTGTTGCAAGACATTCCACAAAATCTAAACCTGAAACTGCATGGAATGTGCCTTTAACATCTGATGTTCTATAGTCGTTTAGATTGCGCATGTAACTTTTTCTGTAATATATTGTATTCTATATGTATGCAGTAACAACAAGAAACAACTGATTTTAAAAGGTTGTTTAGTAAGTATTATGAATTATTATGAGTAAGTATTAAAATGCAGAAAATGTTCTGAAGGAATTTAAAACAATTCAAAATATCTTTCATTTTAGAAAAGAACTACACCTACTTTAAGTTTAGCTATCAACTGAATTTGGTTAAAAACAGAACAAAAAATCCACTTGGAAAGGTTAAAGTAATCAAAATGAGTTGTGTTTCATACAAAACTGGAAAGTTACTTCTTTTCTTCATCATTCAGTAGTTACATCGTTGCTTGTTAGGTTCAGACAAGACAAGTCTAAACTGGTTACTTACAGAAACATCTTTAAATACTAATTATGGTTCTGTGTAGAAGATTTTTTTTATAGGAAAGTCAACCACGTTCTTAATTTTCTGCAAATTCAGGATGTTCCTATTTCTTTACATCTCTCCTGTCCTAAAAATCGTATTTGATATCAATGAAGGAGAGAATGCATTTATCACAACACACTTCTGTAGAAAGATAGCAAATAGGGTTTCTTGGAATTATGAAGGTGAGGTACCTGTGTTTTCCCATGCCAGTAAAACTACTCCAAACCTTTGGTGATACGGAAGACTCATTAAACTAGCTGTCTCCAATGGTGGCTCAGGAAATTACCAAGCCTGCTTGTTAGTTCTATCTCTGCCACTGTAGAGTTGGAGGAATATCGTGGCTGTGTGCTTTTGCTCAGGTCCCATATCTGTGAAAACTGAGGAGAAAGACAGGGAGGGTGACAACTGAAAGTCTTGGAGCAACAAAATGCAAGCTTAGATACAAGGAGATCCTGAGTTCTAATATTGACTGTCACTGGGTTGCTTTGTAGTTTTGAGTGAAGCATTGATTTCAGTTTCTTAATTTCACCATTTTCCATCAAAAGGACAAGGAATTAGAATTAAAATTCTTTTAGTCTAAATTATTTTTAGAAAATGAGAGGCCTTTTCCTTAACGTTAAGAATATGTCAGAAAATATGCATGTCAAAGCTTTAGTTGCTAACAAAACACAGGGAGCTTGGTACATAGGTTGTTGCCGTTTGTGTTGCTGCCCAAAGGTGGCTCTTTGAAAGTTATCTGGGGGAGAATGTGGTGTAACAATTTTGTAATTTCCTGAGGTGTGAACATCTTGGGTGCTGATAGTTAGTTGATTCCCAAAGGCACTCAAAAAAGCCTTTAAAAAAGGAGCCTGTAGGCTTACAAGCTTTTGTTCATACCAAAACATTAGTAACTTTAACTATAAACTCTTCAGATAGCAGTATCTGGTGAGGTGCATTCAGGTAGTTATTTTTGCCCAGGTGTCAAAAATGCAGAAATCTTTTGCAGTTCTTTGAAGTAGTTACTGTGTCTTTGGAGTTGAACACTGGGAGACAGATGTGTTAGATGTAGTATTTGCCCTGGTCCTAAGGAAGGTGGTGGAGATGCACAGTGCTTTCCTGGGAACACTTCTTGGACTAGTTTTCCTTGTATGACTTCTATGGAATTGCAAACATAATTCTCTGTCTTCTGTTGTTTCCTGAGCTCTCTTGGATGGAGATGGCCTTGAAGGTGCTAGGAGGAAGATGTGATGGGTGTGCCAAGAGTTCAGTCTTTCACCCACCACGAGGTGGCTGCTTTGTGCTGTGCAGGTCTCCAGCAGTACGCACCAAGCCCACGTGTGTGCTGGTAATGTTGTAATGCCTTGGTGCAGCAAGGTAGTGTCTGTTTAGGAAGCAGGGTGGACTAACAGGAGATCATCAGCTTGATTTTTGAAGACCCCAAGTGCTGTTTGGAGGGGAACGTTGCTTTGAGTTAGCTGTTGTTCAGAAGTCGTGGCAGAAGTGATGCTAAAGCGTGGCATCTACCTGCTTTCATTTGCAAGAGATACACTGAGTCATAGAAAGGTTGGAGCAGACCTCTGAGGTTGAGTTCAATTTTTGACCGATCCCCACCTTGTCAACTAGACTAGAGCACTGAATGCCATATCTAGTTGTTTCTTGAACACCTTCAGGGATGGGGACTCCACCACCTCCCTGGGCAGTGGAGTCCAGTGTTTTAACAACCAATGTTTAACAACCCTTTTCATGAAGAAAGTCCTTCTGAGAATTCCTTCCTCATTTTATAGTCTGTAAGACTGTTGCGCTATGTGAATGAAAGCCTAATACACAAGGAAGATCTAGTATTTACTTCAAAACTCTGCTTCTGTTTGAAAATAGAAGCTTCCAAATACAGTTTTACTTTACTGATGTGTCTGGTAATTTGTAATGGAATTGGACACTTGTGACTCTTAAATCATAGTTGCTAGTAAAATACTGTGGGATTTTTCTGTCTGTTTTATATTGCAAGAAGTGCAAACTGTTTTCTTTGTCCTAGGACAAAATTACTCCTTAGGTTACTTCTGAGATTAGGAGCCAGAGTTTAAAAAGTAGTCTAAAACACCCATCCAGATTCAAAGCAGTTAAAGAAATGGGCAAGAAACTGAATAAAAAGTTCTGTATTATAGGTTATTTCTCTCAAAGGAAGAAGGTAAGTGTATTACCTAGAACTGGGCTACAGGTCTGTGTAATGTGTAGGAGGTGGGTATTTCATTTGCAGGCCCAAATGATAATACTGTTTCATCAAATTCAGTATCTTCTATGTTTCAGGAAAAGTTGCCCTACTCATGTACAAACCCACCAGTTCTGTGTAAGGGATGTTGAACCGATTGTGCTTCAGAGAAGAACATTTTATTACTGTACGCATGAATACCTACAAAGGTAGTGGCAGCCATAACTATGTGGCTTGTTCTGAAAAGTGTGCATGGTCTGAATTACTTTCTTCTAATTCTGCGTGCACTGGTGAATTTATTTAATCATTTCTTACAGGCTTTACTGAGTGGGAGATATTTTTTCACAGGACTTTCAATAGATCCTCTGTCTCCCTCTACTCCGGCAGGCAGGCAATGGCAGAGCTGAGTTATAGTAGTCTTGTTTCCACCCTATCTTCCCAAGTGCCTGAAATTTTCTGGCAAGACCCTTTACATGGAGTGAAATCTCCGTTCTTTCTTCTTCCTCTCTTCAATTGCTATGAAGAGAGACAAAGTTGGTAGTTTCTCCATCTGTGCAGTCTGGGGAGCAGAAATTCTTAGTAAGACCTGATACTTTCCAGTTTGTTACTGTATGTCTTGCTTGTATCACTTTACTTCTGTCTTTGAGGAGCCTTGGAGTTCTGTCAGTCACCTTGGTTTCTTTCTTAACTTGCTCAAAGCTTTGCCTGGGATCAGGATCTTGGATTATGTTTTCGTCACCTGTCTTTCATAATTAAGACCAGGGATATGTCTTTCATAAGTATTTTGAACATAAGTTTAAGGTAGAGTAAGAATTCATTGTCCTCTGAATTTTTTCATTCAAATGCAGAAGCGATTATCAGACTGTGACAGGACACAGCTGAAGATCTGCTGGTTTCCATGGAAGTCCCATGGTTTGTAATAGCTGGAATAGCAGACAGTTCTACAAACAGCTTGTTAAGTGCTTGTGTGGGAGAGTGGGTATGGGGAGCAAGAAACTGGATTGCCTGATATTTGTGTATTAATACTGTTCTCACGTGGAAACCATTACTTATCTTCAAACTGAGATCCCACAGATCCGCTAATCAAAAGTATGTCTTGGTGCCTCTGAGTGCTGTTCTTTAAAAGCTAAATGTTCAACCATCTCCAGTCTTCTTTTAAGTCCTTGAAAGTGGTATTCCTGTAGCTCTGGGATGAGTGCTCTACAGGAGCAAGTATTATGGATCTGCCCTACTGGCAGAACATACCAGTTCTTTATTCAGAAAAATCGGGATGCAAGAGTGAATGAGTTACAATAATCACAAAATAATGTGGATTATAGACTCATAAGTCCCTTATAATCTGTGATTTATAATTCTCCCAAATCTCCTCAAAATAGTTGAAATTTCTTGAGCAGAAAGATCAACTGCATACAAGCAGAAAAATACTTTTATCATTTTGGATCTGAATTCGTACTGAGAGTTTGTGTGTAATCAGTTACCGTATTTATTGAACGTGAGGTCTGCCAGCAGATCTGCTCGTAAGCATGTCGGAGGCTGGCATCAGAAGCAGTCATTCTCACTAGATGTGCCTTAACATGATCTTGAAATTAGACACACTAAGGAATAGGAATAAGATGCATCTGACAGGCATACTTCCTTAAAGAGACATTGTCTCAATGCACAGATGTGAAAATGGGAGGGATCTTTTTAATGCTGGCTTTTCACCATGCCATATGGAGGTTTTTCTTTTTCTCAAATGAATACAAGGAATTTGTAACAGTACTCAAGGTGAGATCTTTCTGTAGTGGGTGTAGAGCCCTGGAAATTGGTTGGCTGGATGGTTAAGGTGGAAAGCAACATTTTGTTCAGCAAGAACCCTGCGGTGTGTTAACCTTTATCTGTGGCACCTGCAGGGTGAGCTGGAGTCATCCTTCATCTTACATTCACTGAATTGAATTCTTCATGGGGGTATTTCATGTGTGTAATTTGAGCTTACAAATAAGGGATGACAACGTTTATGAAGACTGTTGCAGGCAACTTAAAAATTATTTAAGAAAGCATTTCTCTTCAGTTTCCTACAGATGAGTGTCATCTTTGCCAATATCAAGGGAGAGGAAAACTGAGATTAAAAGGTGTAAGGGGAGTATCTTTTTTGTTTGTACATATATAAGGATGATAGGTGTGACAAAACTGATTTGGGCTAAATGTATGTTGCCTTCCTTGTTTGAGGGTGGAAGGAATCTGCTTCTGTATGTACTTAAAGCAAGTCGATAGGTAGCATGGACAGTATTTCTGCTGTTTTGGGGATGAGGAAGAGTACTTCTTTCCTGTCCAACAAAGTTTTGAAGAAGTCACTCTTAATGCTCATAAATAGGAGAACCAAACATGTCATTTCAAGTGTTTTGTTATGTAAGTTACTGGAGAAAAGAGAAAAAATCAGAGTTTTGATGGTGAAGTTGCATGTGGAGGCTTGGATGTGTGTCTGGTCATTTCCAGAGGACAGCAAAAGAACTCACGCTGGTGCCACTCCATGGCATGAGGAACACAGCTTTCTAATTGTACTGTCTGTACTAACAGACAGGACTGGTGTCTCCCACCTTATCCTTTCAATGCTGTTGGATATACCTCAGTGCAAATCTGGAAGAACCCACATTGTGCAATTGACGTTTCTTAATCATTTTTTACCTTATTTTTAGTGTGTGGACCAGATAGGTGATTCTAGTGAAAATTGGCAAGAGAATTCAAAAGTGTTTTTCCAAAATATTTTGATACCTTTTGTAAGGAACAAGTGAGTGATTGATTTCTTAGTTCCTGCAAGTAACTTTTACCCTCCCTGCTGTGCATTGCACAGGTGAACAGAGTTATTGGCTGATATCTTCAATGAACACGGAGCAAAATATTGTCTACAGTGGAAAATTTTGAATGTTGTTAGTACCTCTTCTAATATGAAGAAGTTTGGCAACACTAAACGGTTAAAGGGATGTTCAGATTTCAGTAAGCTTTTGAGGTGAAAATACTTCAGATATACAACCAAATGAACACATTTCTTCTTTAAACCTCTTGGTTTGAAACTGCAGGACTAGCTTCAGAGTGTCTTTCACTAATGAAGTCCTGCTGTCACGTTGCTGACTTGTTTCCCCTATCACTTACATAAACCAGCAGCATAAACAGGCACAGGAAATGGCTGGTAATTCTTCTGCATTGTTGGAGGATGATGTTAAGTGCCTGCTGCTGTGAAAAATACTCAGTTCGGCTTTTTAAAGAAAATTTGACTCCTGCTTGTTTTGTTACTTTTAAGCATAAAGGATAAGTTTTTCTTGTAACTCTGGATGGGGAAGTATGGGATTACTTTAGAAAATTCATTTTTACTTTGAACGCCCTTTCTCTCCTGCATGATTGTGCTGGCATTTCTCTATCAAAAGGGTTGGTCTGTCGACAGTTACCATGATCCTTGTCTTCATTTGAGCTTTGAATGCAGTGGGCTATTGAATAGGCAAATAAAACCGGCTGGATCAGGAAGATGAAACAAAGTATTTGACTGAAAATGTAATTTCATTAGAGGGAAGAATGAAACAGACATCAAGAGAAGGGGATGAATCTATTTATGCTTACTCTGTAACATGACTGAATTTGCAAGAAGATCAGCTGAGAGCAAGCCCCAGCCTTGCTGCACGGCCCTTCACCTGCAATGCAGTGCTGGGCAGCTGCAGCTGGATGCTGGAGGCAGATCTCTTTTCTCTCTCACTCTTACAAAAAGCTTTGCTGTGTTTGAGAAGAACCAGCCCCTCTGCCTGCTGCTGATGTCCCCCTGCTCCCCAGACAGTGTGGTGTCTGATTTTTTATGGCTTTTTTGAAAACTATTGGGCTGACTTTGGGAATTTCTCTATCAATGGGAGGCCGTGCTTCATGCAGGTAGGTTACCCTCCTTAATTTTGTCCCATGAATTTACAGTTCTTCAGGCATTGCTGAGAGAATAAGGACTTTCGGGAGGGTCTCTAGATGTGGATTCATACGAATTCCTTAGAAGATTTAGCATTTTGCCTTAGCATTGCTGTCCACATTGTTTTTCTTAAGTAGAATATTGCTATATAGCTGCAGAGGGACCCTGCATCTCCAGTTTATTCTGATGTTTAATTAACACATTAAGAGAGCAAAAGGAAAAGGTAATCAGGGTGGTTTTGGGTAGACCAGGGGTGCTTATAAAAATAAGTACCCTAGAACACTTGATTTTTAATGTGTAAATAATCATTTACACATATATACTTACACAGTATAGAGTTTTTAGATACTTTATCTGCATTTTGCAATTCTGCCAACAACTGTTTCAGCCGTCATCTTTAAATACTGGGTATGGTATGAAATTTTCTGCTGTCTTTAACAGCCTTTTGTGGCTTTTAGAGCAGTGTCTTTGTGAGCAAAGCAGACAGATGAGGCTTGTGCTTTTGTGTATCAGTTTTTCTTAGGCAGTAATACATATTATGCACTGATTGATTCTCTCTTAATCTTATCTTCAGCTGACATGGTCGTTTTGGGGGAAGAATACAGTGGGATGTAATAACATCAAACGAATTTTCACAGGAAGGCAAAGGAAAGAGATGTGGTTTGAAGGTGATTTCATAAATGAAATAGCACTGTAGAAATGTATGTGACCTGAATACAGCTCTCACATTAGTTGGTATAATAGATTATAATGCAAAAGTGAAATGCTTTTGGATCCCTATGACACTCAGATACAGGCTACTGGGTGTGTCATGTGCGAGACTGTCAGCAGCATGATCCGTCAGCCCTTTAGGAGGGACACAGAAAGCTTCCAAGAGAATGAGTATGTTTTAATGCTTCCAGTAACTTCTCCCTCGATGTATGAAATTACTATTACTGAAAAACATTGCAACTGCAAAATGGCATGATGTTTCCGTCAGTGGTTCTTAAGGTAAACTTTCTTTTGAGTCCTTTCCAATTCCCTACATCTTGTGCAGTTAAAGTGAAAATCTTGAAACAGCATTGGAGAGAATTACTCTACTGCTTAAGCTATGCATGTGGCTCCTGGTATTAAATTCTTTCTGTCCAATTCTGTGTTCCTGTTCTCTTTACCCTGTCTATAGGATTTGTTGTCTATGAGCACCTAGTTTCCCCTTCAACCATTCTGTCTATGGCCCTTTCTTGCCTTTGCTGCCTGCTCTTAATTTGAGGATAATGTGTGACTTTGTTTGTAGCTCAGTTGTCCCCAAAGGAATGCAGAAATTTTAAAATAGGGTTTTGACCTCCAAGACTTTCCACACTCCCTACCATCAGTTTCCTTCTTCCTACCCCTGACTTAAAGTTTTGTGACTTATGAGGGAAAATGTTTAAATACTAAATACCTCAGGGCTGGATTTAGCTAAAGGGTTAATAAAAGTCTCGTTAGGCTGGCAGGTTGGGGTTTTTTTATGGTTTGAGACCACTAAGCTGTATTTCTTATCTGTTCCTGAATTAAAAAATCAGCAGGACTGATAACAGACTGAAAGTTATGTCTGGTGATGGGTTGTGCCTGGACTGACCTTTGTAGCTCTTCTTTGCTTTAATGCAGTTCAGTTGTAGATTGTACATGTCTTCCAAATTTAGTCACCATCAGATTGGAATGCATGTTTTCTTTATTTTTATGACCGATATTTAAGATGGCTGTAGTTTTAATGTCTAGTAACGTATTTAATGTGTGAAGTCTCAGCAGATTGCATGTGTAGGAGGTAAATGTGCTGAACATTCATTCTGCTATGTACTCAAAATGGAAATATTAAATTTGTCCCATGGATTAAGATCAGTTAAAACAGCCGTGATATGATGTGCAGAACTCCAGCTCAGGTCTGAGTTGTGAAAACTGCATCTGAGAGCCTGCATACATTGGCATATCCACTGGCATAACTGGGAGCTTTCCTCCTTTGAGCAAAATGAGTTGAATTTGAAAGAGGGTGCTGGAAGGCATCAGTGTTATCTGCTACTTCCGTGGAACAATAGTTTCAATACAAGAAGCTTCCTCTAATGCACACTGAATGCGAAGCTAATTTTAAAGAATATTTTGTACTTGTATGTCATTGCTGTAATGAAGTTTGCTGCCCACCTCTTTGGACAACTCTAGCTTTTTAAAATATCTCATACTTCTGAGGAAAGAAAGCTTAATGTTGATATCCTGCAGCATCTTGCCCTTAAATCTTGCCAATGCAAATAGGCT
This sequence comes from Myiozetetes cayanensis, assembly GCF_022539395.1. Classification (NCBI taxonomy): domain Eukaryota; kingdom Metazoa; phylum Chordata; class Aves; order Passeriformes; family Tyrannidae; genus Myiozetetes; species Myiozetetes cayanensis. Next base: position 100,546 of record NW_026087544.1, read on the forward strand.
ATAGGCATTGTTTTAATTATAAATGTTTGCATTTTACGAAAAGGTCTTGAATCTTAAACTTTGTAGACATTTAACCGTTCCCTGTAATGCTTTGTAAAATAAATAAATGACCTGATTTAGTGTTATGTCATGAGCTGTTTGGCTGTGATCGGCATGATGCCATAAAGAAGTAGAGACATGGGAGGCAGTCTATGTTTTAACTTGGGGAACTCAAACACAGCATGAATGTGGGAGAGCATTGAGGTGGCCTTTGCAGATACGGTCTTCACAAGCAAGAACTCAGAGTAGCACATTGGGCAAAAAGTTAAACACCTAACATTACCATTTTTATTTATGAAAGTGGGAGTGAAAAACCACCGCCTCAGTGCCTGATTTCAATCCCTCTGCAATAACAAACTCTCAGCAGTTTGCTGAACATCTGCTGTGTACTCCCCTTTCTGTAGTTCAGACAACTGTAATGAACTTTAGACCTTTGGTGAAGAGAAGAATTAGAAATGCAGCTTACCATATGAGAACACGAGAAATAAAGGTCAATTAGGGGCTTTAGAGTTCTAAAGTGTTAGAAGAATTGATAAACGTTCATTTGATCTTGAATGTGAAAGGGACAAAGGGCACAAGTTCTAAACCACTGGTTTACTTTTTTTCCAAAGGAGTAAGAATTGATTGATGTTAGTCTTTAAATGTTGATGAATGTTACTTTACATTTTCAGGTTTTACGTGGGATAACAAATAAAATATAAATTCGGTTTAGAAAAGTCCTCTTTGAATGAAAGACTGGGAAGGGGATCAAAGAGGCTAACATTTTGGTGGATCATTAAGCTTTTAACTCGCTATCTGGTCTGGTCTTTTCTTTGTTCTACTACTAGGACATTAAGTTGTATTTCTCACTAGGATAGGAAAAATTATTTCTCTCTACTTTTATACTAGCTTAGGAGTGAAAACATTTAAATGTGAATAGCTTTTCTGAAGACCGAATATTGCATCTCCTCAATTATCAGCAATCCCTTGTATGACATGAGAGCTACAGGCTTGAAGAGAACGTGTGTGAGACATACAGTGTATTCTCTTTCAGACCTGACACTCAGCACCGGGGCCCTGCTGCTCATTCAGAGAGTGATGTCCCAGAGCAAGAGGAAGAAATCCTGGGATCAGATGATGATGAGCAAGAGGATCCAAATGATTACTGTAAAGGTGAGAATTTGCCTGTTTAAGATGCAGGATTTGTGGTTTTATTCCCTTCGTTTCTCATTTACTATAGAGAATGAAAATAGACTCCATCATACCTTAAGGGTGTTTTGAAACTGCATGATGATAATAACATATTTTCAAGCCAACATGAAATGGAGAAACTCTTCTCCAAGTTTCCTTCTGTTATCAGTCAAGATTTGAGTTGAGAGCTGTTTTTAATGCATGAGTTTAAAGCTGTTAACTTTTCCTCTTTGCCAGAGGGCTTTCATTATTGATAAAAGCAAGTAGGCATTTAATTCCTTTTTTTATTTTCATTGTAAAAAGGACACTTTCAAATCCTTCAGTTTTCTTTTGAAGATCAAATCATCATCTTGATATTCATTCTTCAGAAAACTTTGTGTCTGCAAATAGTCTTCCACTGTTTCTCTGAGCAGAAACTAAATACAGAGAAAATGGAAATGCCAAATCACAATCTCCTTTCTTGTTTTCTGCTAGTTCTCTTGTATATCTGGCTTTTCATGTTTTTGCTTCTGTTATGGAATCCTCCTGCTTAGTCAGTAGCTTGAGAGATATGAGGGGTACTGGGAAGAGACTTCCCTGTTTTCAGTGGTGATGTCAAGTGGCAAAGTGCCTTTCAGTCAGGAAAGCAATTGCAAGGAAAACTGGGATCTCGGGTGCAGTACTCTTCCATGTTATGGGGTTAGAGCATGCAAAAATAATACTGATACTTAGCTGAAAGATTCTGTTACTGACCATTCCAACCTGTTGTAATGTTCACAGTTCCTCCTCCAACATACTGTGTATTTGGACTCGCAAGATCCAATTAGAGAAACACTTGCATTTGTTTATATGATTAAAAATTTAAACACATCAAATAAGTCTTCCTTAAGTTTTGATACTTGTTCCACACACCTGTTCTTTGGTTCCTCCTGCTATTTTTCTAGGTGGTTATCACCTTGTGAAAATAGGAGATCTCTTTAATGGACGATACCACGTGATTCGGAAGCTTGGATGGGGCCACTTCTCCACTGTGTGGCTGGCTTGGGATATCCAGTAAGTCTTTCTGTTCTAGCTAGTGTTTCTGGTGGGAATTTACAAGTGCGATCAGAAAACATCTTTTTACTTTTAGATAAAACCACAAAACGTAGCTGTCCGCATCCTAAACAGAAGTTTCTTTCGATACTGTGCATTCAAATGTGTGGGAGGGAGTTAAAAGGACAAACCACATATGTGGGAATAGTACTCTTGTGTTCAGCAGTTTCTGACCTATTATTACATTTTATGAGAAATTATTAACATGAATGTTTTATAAAAAAAGACTCAAAGACAGTCTTTGAGTGTTTAAACCTTATTTTTCCATTATGCATAAAATAAGCTCTCTTACATGCAAAAGAATTGGGATAATCCTGGAGAACAAGTTCTTTGTATGAGCATTAACTGTTTCAAATGTACTTGCCATGTGTGCTTAGAGGGAGGAGATTTGTGGCAATGAAGGTGGTGAAGAGTGCAGAGCACTACACAGAAACAGCACTAGATGAAATCAAGTTGCTAAAATCGGTGAGTGCCTGAGTTGTGTTTGATTCCCCCTCCCCCCCCCCAATTTTGGGGAGTTTTAAATTTGTCATGTGCTTGATATTTCTGGATCATCTAGCTGCAAAAAATTTGTGTAGAAACCTAACAGTAGTGCAGTAGATCTGACTTCACAATACCCTCTTTCTCTGCAGGTCCGCAACAGTGATCCAAATGATCCAAGTAAAGAGAAAGTTGTTCAGTTATTAGATGACTTCAAGATTTCAGGAGTTAATGGTTCTCGTATCCTTTTGTGGAATAAAAGCGAAGAACTGCATAAAATGGGAGTTGGCTGGGCAGCTGTCCTGTTTGGGCTGGGGAGCAATGCCTAGGCATTCCTTTCCCTGCCCAAGGAAACCTGCTGTAGAACAGTCTGCTTCAAAACTGCCTGCTAAGTTCAGGTTCAGAGTGATCATTCAGCCTGATATAATGTGGGTCAGCCATGGAAGCCGCACAGTTTGGTCTTGATTTTAACGTGCTGATGCCAATTAGTGAATCTGGACTGAATGGCTGTATTAGAGGTAACTTTGGGGTAGGAGAACTTATCTATCCCATCCCCTCCATTTTGCAAGCAGCCTGTTTAAGCCTACTTAAATAACCTGCTTAAGCTTACTTAAATAACCTGTTATTTAAGTGAAGCAGTACAAAACAGTAAGATCAGTAGCTGAAAATAGCAAACACATGCCATCTATAACTTGATAATAAGCTTGTTTTCTAGTTATGGATGCATCTTCCTTTGTACTTTATCAACATTGTTAGCATGTTTAAAGTGTATTGCTTTGAAAATCCCCTGCAGTTCTGTGAACAGCCTTTTAATAGGCAGTTATTTGTAGCAAGTCCTAATGGATCCTTCACATTTGAAAGTTGGAATCCTAGGCATGTTTTCACTTCGCAGTAGTTTAAGTTTTGTTTCAGTGAGAATTACTAGGCGCTTGAAATAATAGAACTGTAGATTATAAATATCCTAACACTTCAGAAAACAGTAGGCCTATAATGTATTTCCTCTATTAACCATTTTCTGAGTAAATGTCGACCTGATCTTGTGTTTCTTCCAGTCTTGTGAAATGTGTACTTCCTGCCAGTGTATACAAAAAGCAGTCTAATAAAGTCTTAGGAGTTTGGACTCTAAAGTGAGAGCACTGTACTGAATATGTCACTGGAGTGACTGTAGCTGTTGAGACCTTATAGCCAAAAAGCAGATAACGTAGATATTGTTGAAGTCCAAGCTTTGTCAAAAGTTTGTTTTGCTGTAATGCGGCAAGGGAAGGTGAAGAAAGTAACCTAATTATTCTGAAGATAACTTATTATATTTTCAGATAATGCTACTGCAGAGAGATCTGGCATCAAGTTTTGCCTGGGGCGAAAGCCTAAGATGTTCCAAACCATACACTGTTGGCTTGAAGACCTGTCACTACTAGGAGAAATACTAATACATGCTTGCTTGTGTAACTGGCTTGCACTCAAAGCAGGAGATTGCTACTGCTGCAGTAGGACCATTGTGCTAACCAACTCCATCCCTCTCTACTGTATGTTTTAGATAATGGTACTGTTGTGTAGGAGAGGATGCTGCTGTTGAGGAAGGCAATTTTTCTAAGCTATGTCAGAAGGATGAGGGTTCTTTAATATATAAGAAAATATAACTGGCGTGGATTTCTTTTGATCCTCCGTCCTGGGAATTCAGAACTCCTTGGGTCAGGATGTCCATTTTTCCCTTGATTGAGTTCCAGATATTTGTATGGTGTTTGAAGTTCTAGGACATCATCTTCTGAAGTGGATCATAAAGTCAAATTATCAGGGGCTTCCACTCCCTTGTGTCAAAAAAATCATCAAACAGGTAAGTTCCAGTTCTGACTGCACTGTTCCCCTTGACCCAGTTAAAACTCTTTCACTAATCTTTCTCAGATACAAGAAAACAAAAGTTAAAAATCAGTGGTATCTCTCTTGTGCAGCAAAATATTCTTGGGTTGATGTTTCCTTTCTCTACTGCAAAATCCTGCTGCAGATAGTTATTTTCTGACACTTAAAGCATGATGGGAGGCCAGCTGTGCTTTTAACTTCTTCTTAGCCCAGCCATTCCTCATAAGTGAAGTATTTTTTTTAAGGTGTCACAGTAAGCCTAGTGCTTAATGATAGGAAGAGCAAAAGAAACCAGTTCTCCCCACTGAATGGTTGCCTAAGAAGAAACTTCTTTCTACGTGTAAGGTGGACAGGAGGAGGGAAGTGTGATTTTAGTGTAGAGTATTAAGATTACATTTTCAGCTTTAATAAGTTATGAGGGTAAATAGAGTATTTTCAAATCTTAGCTAAAATCTGTATGCAGATCTCTATTTTGTGACATTGCGTAATAACCACTGAACACATTAACTCTAATCTGGAGCATTCTCAAACACAAGAAGCCCTTCAGGTTCATTGGGCATCCTAGGCAATTTTGCATTTTTACATCACTCAATTTGCTCATTATTTGCTTTGTCTAATGGTTGATTTCCTTCTTTCTTGTCTGCAGGTTCTTCAGGGTTTGGATTACTTGCATACAAAATGTCGAATCATTCATACAGATATTAAACCTGAGAACATTCTTCTCTGTGTTAATGACCAGTATATTCGCAGGCTGGCTGCAGAAGCAACAGAGTGGCAGAGATCTGGGGCTCCCCCACCATCTGGTTCTGCAGGTGAATTTTTTCTTTCCCCTCCCTCTCCCCTGAAAATTGGTGCTATCTCTCCTACGTACCCTAAATCATCACTAGTCTCACTAAGGAAAACTTCCTGAGTACAGTGGAACAATTATGCAAGCAACCTTTGAAAACCCAACTGTAAACTGTGAAGTTAGTCATAAGTTGTAACTCAAAGATGACGGGAAGGCAGTTTTTGTGAGAAAAATGGAGGGATGATAAATGCACACTGGCACCTGCTTTTAGTACAGCTAATCTGGCATTAGTAAAGTGGTAGGACAGTCAGTATAACGTAGCACAATGCTGATGCACTCAATATAGAACTGGGAGGAAAATGTGGCAACATATGTCTCACATTTTCTTCAAAAGTTTATTATCTTTCATTGCATGAAGTTGTACCAGTGTGTACTTTTCAAGAACTACTGCAGTGTGTATTGGAAGGCTCTGTCAGTCATAATCTTACAAGACCAACACTGAGCTGAGCCCATCATAGCATAGCTTAGCTTAATGAAGCTTCCTTAAGTTTGGTATTTTAATGCTTTGATTTGCATTTTCATTTAGGTAAGATCATAATACATGCAGTAAATGAAGCTACGTGACAGAAAGTTTGTTTTTGATATCAGTAAAGCAGGTCTTCTATCTGAAATTTTAATTATGCATTTACACATTTAATGCTTTTCTCTTTTTTTTTTATTGTTGCATTTTTGTTGAGAAATGAGCCTTTAAAATAACATTTGCTGATATCGTTGAAATGTTGTTACCAAACCACGTAGGAAAAAGCTTAAGATCAGAATGCAGTTACATTTTTTGAATACAGACATACTAATTTACTGATCTTTCTTTTCTTTTCAGTGAGCACTGCACCACAGCCAAAACCAGTAAGTGTAATAGCTTTCATCTGTAAGTTTCCATCTTCTGATCTGCATTGTTTCATAATCCATTCAGTGTTAAGGGAAAGCAACCTCATATCACAAGAAAAAGTGTGATTTGTGTTTGGCATAGACATCAGGTTGAAAGCTGTCTTGGAGATGTAAATAGTATTAGCTCATATATCACCAGAATGAGTCCTTGTGGTGATCTCAAGGTCTGTTATAAAGGCAGTTATTCTATAGAGTCTGAGATCCCTCACTTGGAGAATAATGTAAGTTTCTCAGGTCAGGGCAAAAATGCACTGATAAGAGCCAGAGACAACTGGTTCGAAAGTTGTAATAGCTGCTTTTTATCTGAGAGAAAAGCTATCTCTAACATTTTCATCACAGACTGCTTGTCACAGCTCTAAAATAAATTAAAACTTGGCACATTTTAGATTTATTGAAATATGAAGTGCTAAGTCAAATTTCTCTGCTTGCCTCATGTAGGCTGACAAAATGTCAAAGAACAAGAAAAAGAAATTGAAAAAGAAGCAGAAACGGCAGGCTGAGTTGTTAGAGAAGCGAATGCAAGAGATAGAGGAAATGGAGAAGGAAGCAAACCCTGGGCAGACACAGCCTGAAGAGGAGGAAGAAGCTCAGACCCCTCTGGAAATGCTCATAAAAGTTAGTCCACCAGAGGAAAATGTCAGCAAAAAGACAGGTATGGACCTGAAGTATTGTTGACATGGAGTGGACAGTGTTGTCCATTCACTCGTGTAGGTGTGAGGAGAGAGTACCTTTAGTAGAGGTGGCTGTTGTCATTTAACCTGTTTGCATTGCATTCTACCCTTCTAAAGAAACTGGGAAATATCCTGTTGCAAACTGAATTAATGCATGATTGTGTTTCAGTTACTTCTGTGGGCTCCCTGATTAGCTTCCAGGTATTCGTTCCAATATATTTAGATATATTTTGCTATATTCTCATTTTCCACTCTTGCAGCACAAGTCCTTGTACAAGAGCCATCTAATCCAATGGAAAGCAGCGTGAAAAAATGTGTAACAGAAATAAACTGCAACGGAGTGATACAAATGACGGACTTCACAGACTCTGGGCGTCAAGGGTCTGTGCGACTTGAGGATGACCTTCATAATGCCAATGACTGTGGCAGTCACCCTCATACGCAGAAGACTGAGAACTTCCATAGCTGTAATTACAATCAGCATAACGCTGACTCAGAGAACAGGCCTCAAGAAGCAATGTCGGACTCGTTTGTGCCCTTGGTTTCAGAGGATTCCATGGTGTGTCAGCCCACATCCAATGAAGAACAGTCATTCAATGTGCAGGAGATTAACAATTTTCAGGAAAGCATCCGGACAGAGATCCCTTCAGAAGATGAGAATGAGAATAATAGCCCATCAGACAACAAAGGTATGAGAGCAACCTTGTAATAAGAAAGGGCTCCTTTCTCCTTGATGTGGGAGAGTTCTGTTACAACACTTCATCAAGAGTATTAATAGAAACATGCATTTTGTAGGCTGAAGGGATCAGAACCACCTGTTTGAGATTTTTCCTGCCAAGAATAATTAACCTGATAGTTATACTCCAAGATGTTCACTGTTTGTAGCTCCCAGTTGTAGTTGCACCTTAGTTTTGACTTTTCAATGCGTAAGTGTTCCTGCTTTTAACAAGTATTTATACACTTGGTTTTCAGTGTAAGAACATTTCCTCCTTTGAATAAGGTGTTGCTTATGTGATTTTCACTAATAGTTAGAAAAGTAAGTCTACAAATTGTCACTGGCTGCTAAATTAGGGGATAAGTACTGTTTAATATATTCTAATAGTTTTGTTCTTAATATGGAGCACAGGTAACTCCTCTCAGTTACTCAAAATGGGTGTTTTCCCAGAACTGAAAATGCAGCCTGAAACAAAGCTTATACAGCATAGGGGAAAAAAACAAAACTCTTTAATGCTCTTGTTTAAGTATGATTTGCTTCAAGGTGGAAAAAAATGTAGGTTTAGGAGAACATAAGACATGACATAGTGTACAGCAGTTTAAACACATTCCAAGTGTGTGTGTTAAAATATGAATGGATAAAATGTCTATTTTTGGATCTTCGTGTCAATGTCAGGTAAAGTATATCTGCTTGGAGAAGGAGGGCAAAACTAACATTTGTAGTTGTTAAAAAAGAGGTATTCTAGCATTTTCTTGGCAGAGTACCACTGGGGAGTTACATGGATGAAAAGTAGCAAGAGAAATTTAGATTTTGAAACTTTAACTACAGTTAGCTAGACGAGTCTGCTAGATTACTAAGGTGTCTTTTGCTTCTCACAGCCCTTTCCCAAATTGCTGGATGTAATTTAGTGACTTAGTATTTTTGCTCTCCACTGTGTCATTCAGTTTTCCCAGAATATACTTTAGCTCTTGTAATTGTGTTGCAGCAATGAGTGATGGGTATGTCAAAAAGATACTATAACATGGGGACTTTACTTCTTCCAAGACTTAGGGATTGTGAGGCTTGTTCTGTTTCTGGCAATGGCCTTATTTCAGCAGGTTTTTTAAATACAGACGGACTTCTTAAGGCTGTGCAAAGAGTGCACTCTTGCATATGCTTACTTGTCCTTCTGTTCTTCTGCTTTGTGACACCAGTCAGTTCTTCATGGTGGTACTGCTGTTGCTGATAGTGTAGACTGCTGATTTTTATACCTAAGCATCAGGGAAGGGAAAGTTCTGATCTGTAAGAAAAACCCTTCCTGGCTAGGGAGATGGTGATAGGATTTGGGTGACAGATGGTGACAATGTCTATGTAGCTTTAATCAGCTGTTGTACACATTGCCTCTAGGAAAATCAACTGCTGGGAATTTCCTTCTTAATCCTCTTGAGCCCAAGAATGCAGATAAGCTCAAAGTGAAGATAGCTGACCTAGGAAATGCCTGCTGGGTGGTAAGTATACAGTATTTTCACACTGACTGTTTAAACCTGCAAATTCATTCACAGTATACCAAGATGGAAAATGGTCTGTAAAAAGATTTTTAGACCTGGCTGTGAAAGTAGTGAGTTTGAAACTGTGACAGGAAAAACAGAAGGGGAAGCAAGGACACTAAGAAAGAAATGGTCCTCTAAACATAAGCTTTCAGTCTGTGCTTTGGGTGCCTCACTGGTATTAGAGTTACTTCTAATAGCCCTGTGAACCATGTCACATGCAGTGTATAGAAATCTGAGTATGTGATACTTCTGAAGGAGTTTGTAGCTGTCTTGGAGACTGAGAAAGTTGCAAACAATTGCTCTGATGTGCTAGTTCTGTAGCTTGTCAGACCATTTCAGTGGATTTAGGAGCCGCATGAAAGAGATTCGCGCAATAAAACTAAAGAGTTTTCTTTGACTGTTGTGCTGTGCTCCTTTCAAATATTTGACATTTCAAATAGAAAAAATGTCTCTCTTACTTGCTTCTAAAATGGCAAAATACTTCAGATCTTATGGGAGAGATGAGTCTCAACTCAGAATTGCACATCAGGCTTGCAGTGTCTGGCAAGGTGATCTCTTACATTGGTGTTGCTTATCTGCTTCAAGGTAGCTGGATCATGGCCTGTCTGTCTTGACTGGCTAGGAGAAGGGTGCATCTTCTGAAAGTCTTCCCTTATTCTGTTTTTGTGGCTTGCTTTTCTCTAAATTGCTGGACTGTTTCATTTGAGGAGGAGTGTCTCACGTATAGAAGCATTTAAACAGCACTTGTAGGAATATAAGGAAATAGTTAATGAGGATGTTAAATGCAGATAAAATGTAATGGTAATGAGCTTTGATCTACTCTGGCCTTCCAGGTTGTTGATTCTCCTCTTTTAAACAGTCTTTAACTTTTTAGTAAAACATTTCTTTTATTTAGCACAAGCACTTCACTGAAGACATCCAGACAAGACAGTACCGGTCCTTGGAGGTGTTGATAGGGTCCGGTTACAACACCCCTGCTGACATCTGGAGCACAGCATGCATGGTGAGTGGTGTCAGCTGGGGGATTTTACACTCTTTCTAAGAGCATTCTGGGGGACTTGTTTGTGCTGTGTGCTCTGAGCTGCTGAGTGACTGGCCAGGCCTGGCAAAAAGTCCTTACAAGTGTTCAGTCAACTTCTGGACTTGCTGAATATCACGTTTCCATAGCAGAGTTGCTTTATCTTTTTTTTTTTTTTTCCCCACATGTGGCTTTCCTTTTGAAAGTTTAGTTGTACAGCATCAGCAGATTCCAAATGTGATTGTACTTTGCCCATTGTGATTTTTGGAAAACAAGACAACCATGCAAATCTGAAGAGGATATCTTTTTATATTAAAAAAGCCTTTCTGCTGTACCTAGCACTGTTTCACAGATGCCCTCAGTATCATTTCTAATTTTCATCATCCTCTGCTTGTTTGGAATTGGTGTATAATCTGAGTAATGCTGAGATGAGGCTGAAGCTGTTCCTGTTAACAGCTGGCAAATGTAGAATATGGTGATTAAAAAGATCAGTCTAGTCAGTTACCACATGTGCCTCTAGTGTCTCCATTCTGTGTTTTCTACCTATCAGAGCTTGGGTTTTATATTTTAAGCTTGGAAAATAGAAGTTTTTGCGGTTTTGGAAAACAAGCTGTGATTTTGATAAACGTGTTAGAAGAAAATGTGACAGGGTCATGTTTTCTCTGCAGAGCGTGTGGCCATAATTACACAGTGTGCCTTATTCAATAATTTGGCAACAGCAGTTCATAATGAAAACTAAATACAGAAGGTCAGAGGTAGTATTCTGTGTAAAAGTGAATACATAAAGGGTAAATATGTTACAGAATTTAGGAGTGGTGAGTTGAAATTAATGCAGATGTTCTTCTCATTTAAAACATGTTTTCATATCTACAGACAAATGTTCAGAAATTAACTGATAAAGGTCTCTGAAATTTGGGGAGAGGAAAGCATCTTTGTACAAAGGAAAAAAAAAACCAAACAAAACAAAAAAACAAGCCCGGAAACTACAGTTTGGACATGACATGGTTTTTCAAAATGCTGTTGAGGGGAGGAGGACAGGCTAAGCATATCATAGAATCATAGAATCATAGAATCATAGAATAGATTGGGTTGGAAAAGACCTCCAAGATCATCAAGTCCAACCCCTGATCCAACTCCAATTACTATATCATGGCACTAAGGGCCATGTCCAATCTCTTTTTAAAAACTTCCAGGGATGGTGAATCCACCACCTCTCTGGGCAGGCCGTCCCAATGCCTGATCACCCTCTCTGTAAAGAATTTCTTCCTAACATCTAACCTAAACTTCCCCTGGCAGAGCTTGAGCCCATGTCCCCTTGTCCTGTTGTTGGTTGCCTGGGAGAATATGTTTCAACACTGGTGTCCTGCACTGTACTGTGATCCAGAATTCATCATAGATGTGCCTATGATGTTTTTAATGGGGTTGTTAAAATGTTGCAAAGGCATTGCACATCTTAGGCTATCAGGGTGTACTTAACCTGCAAAAATCTCTTACACAGCTATAATCTTATTCTTTCACAGTGCTTTGCTTATGGCCCACAGAGATTTGCACAGTGTTTTGAAATGATTTAATGTACTCATTTCTGTTTGTTTAGGCCTTTGAGTTAGCAACAGGAGACTATCTGTTTGAGCCTCATTCTGGAGAAGATTACTCACGAGATGAAGGTCTGTTTGTCTAAGTCTTCCCTTTTTAAAATGAGACATGAAATCCAATGGTTGCCTCTTCAGAATGAGCCTTCTCTTTTGAGTGAGCAATGCAAAAGCTCCTTGCAAAAACATTATTTACCCAAATCAGCAGCAACTGTGCTAAACCCTCTGCGGTAAAACACCATGCAGCAAGTCTATATTCTTGTTCTGGTGTTTCACATTCCTCTTGCTCATGGATTCTCTACCTTGCATCTCCAACTGATCAGGGCCTCAAATTACCCTTATTTCTTTTCCTCCTTGCCCCCTGGCTTTGTTGTTGCTTACTGTAATCTTGATTTCTGGTTGATATCAAAGTAATTCCTAAGGCAGATAATGTCTCTTTTATATCCCAAAACAGAAAACTGCAACATAAAAATGTCTTGTGTGGTTTTGGTGGTTTGTTTGTTTGTTTGTTTTTAACATGCAGATCACATTGCATTGATCATAGAACTTCTGGGGAAAATACCTCGCAAGCTCATTTTGGCAGGAAAATATTCCAAGGAGTTTTTCACCAAAAAAGGTAAAAGGAAACAAAGGAAATATCACTTATCCCCTCATCTTCTACCCCAAATACATAGGAGTGTGTTGCTGGAACTGCCAGTTAGAAATAGATGCCAGCAAAGATGCCTCTTTAAGTCTTTCCTTTGTTTTATGAAAGGCTTCACCAGTAAAACTGCAGCTAAATCTAAGGCATTCTTGTTTTACTGCTAAAAGTATCCTACATCCTGATACTTGACATCTTGGTGTAGATCAAATGTAGCAGGTAGAAAAAAAGTACATTAGATGTTTAGTCAAACTTGATGTGGCTTTATTTAGCTGATCTTTGTCAACTAGAGGTGGTGACTCACTTTTGAAGTCTTCTCTTAGACTAGACAGGTTTACTCCATTTATAGCATGCCAGTCACCTTAAATAGTGCCTTGCATCGTGAGCCATATTGCTCAGAGCACATAACATTATCATAAAGCCCTAAGTACCCCAGAAATGTATTGAGTCAAAAAAGTAGGGTTTGACCTAGTTTAATATTTTTTTTTAGTAGAAACAAACCCTTTTTTTTAATAGTGTATTGGTTTCTCAAACAGTGCGGTATGCATTGCATGTATTCCAGAGTCAATGGCATAGTGTTTATCTATCATGTCAAAGCTGTATAACTGGTGATTTAATGAAGGTAATATTTGCTTATATTGGATCTGAAATAACAGGAGGTAAAAAAAGAACCTTTCAAGGAAGTACATTTCTGTAATAGGCTTATAAAACAGGTGGAAAAGGGGTTTTAATGTAATTTGCTTCTCCCTTCAGCATGCCCTACCACATTATATTCCCTATGCTCAACTATTAGAACAGGTTCTGAATTCAATATGTCATGTTTAGTTGTTCAGCCTATTTTACTGAGCTGCTCTGTTCCCATGTCTTGCCAGACTTAACCTGTCTGTCTTGGGTTTTCAGGTGATCTGAAGCACATCACCAAACTGAAGCCCTGGGGCCTTTTTGAAGTGTTGGTGGAAAAATATGAGTGGTCCCAAGATGAGGCAGCTGCATTCACAGACTTCTTACTACCTATGTTGGAGCTGATCCCAGAGAAACGAGCTACAGCAGCAGAGTGTCTCAGGCACCCTTGGCTTAATTCATAGAAGCTTCAATGCAGTGCCACAGCGTTACACTCTGGTTTACAGCATAGCCTACACACACTCAGCTGCCCCTTCCCAGATCCATTGTTCTCCTTGTTCACTTGAAGTGTGAAGTTCTTCCTTCAAGGCTTCCAAGATTTTAGATAAATCTAACTTGTTCTGCTGAATTTGCTTGTGTGACTTAATGGGGACTTTCCTCAGCCAGTGGGCATCATCTGTGTTTCGCCTTGATTGGGCTTCACCAAAAACGAATTGACTAGAATATAAAATCTTCCCTCAGTCTCCTCACTGTTAGGCACTGTGTGTTGTGAGCTCACCTGTGCTCAGACGTGCTCCCTTAGCTAGATTTCAACTCTCCTTTCTTCATGAGGGCCATGCAAAGATCTCACTGACTCAGGAGTAAATTTCCCTGATCCAATAGCTGGTGATGGGGTGAGAAGTAACAGGTGGCATCAAGGTGGTACCAGATCTCTGTAGAGCAAAGACCTTGAAATCCTCTATCACTTTTCTAGGTATCTACTGTATTCTTTCCAGTCACAAACTTTTATTTAGTTGAGGCTGCTTTTGAAAAAGCTTTTTAAACCTAGATTTTAGTATCCTTTATTTCTTCCTCCAAAGTGCCCTGTCCCTTTACCTTTTCCTTCCCCATACCCTTGGTAGAATAGTTTCTGAAGTTGATGATGTTTTCTACTTCAATGCCTGTGACTAAAAGACAAGCAAAATAAGCAAAAGCTGGAACTGACTGAACGCACAATCTTCAGCACACAGATGGGTTCACCCCTTGGTCTGCAAAGTGAGAGCCCTGTTGCAGGCAACTCTTAACATTATAGCAAGATGTTTTGGGGATTTTTTTTATCCCTTACTGGCACTTTTTTGCCTTGCTTGAGGTGGTTGCTGTATTTGTGAGACACTGGCTTTCACGGATGCAGTCTAATCTGACTTAATTTTTGACCATTCACTTTTTCCCAAGGAAAGGGTTGCAGCACCTGTATCACAGCCATGCCATAGCCCTGGACTTTCAAAATTAAAACTTGAAATCTCAGTGTAAAGATTTCTCTTAATTTGCTTCAGGTGTGGGCCTTCAGAAATAACTTCCCAGGATGGGACTGCCTTTTATTTTCTGGGCCATTAGCATAAGAAGAGCTAGCAGAAGTGGAAGAGAATTGACTTTTCCATGTAGATACTGGGTTAGAAGCTGTTTCTAGAGTTACCCCAAGTAAAAAGTGTTCTATGGGGCTTCTGTGTAAACGTCTCAAAGGGGGTTTGGATATAATGAGTTAAATGGGTTAATTTTAATTAAAAGTTAAATCACTGTGGCATTTGCTAGTTTTATGAGGCTTCTTCTAGAGTTGCCCATCCTATTACAGATTCAGTGCATCCCACTCTTCTCTAAGCAAGCTTTGGCAGCATTGAGACTTCAGAGGCACTTCCTTACTCTGGACCAAACAAGCCTTTGGATTTGTGGTGGCTTTCAGAGGATAGAAGTTGCTGGAGGCCATGCAGCTGCTATCCAAGACAATTACATTGCCAAACCTGCCAAGACCACTGTTATGTGTCACTTCTATGTGTGTGTTTGGAAATTCTGGTTTATAAGGATCGTTCATTCATAAATTGGGTCATTTGATCCACTGGAAAAGAGTTTCTTTGGTTCAGAGCCTGATGGGGCTTATTTATGCAAATCATGCTGCATGTTCCTTTAATGGTAGATCAGATTCTCTATGCACATAATATAAAGTGAAAGGCAGGTAACATACCAAAAAAAGTTTCTAACTGCTGATTTGACAGGTTTTTTTCCTGTTCATCTGGAGTTTTCCAGTTCTGGGTCTCTTCTGTATCTGTTACAGGACTGCAGAAAGTAACTGGGTTCCAACTTACTGTGAAGATACAATGGCATGGGCAAACAGTTCCTGTGCTCTTGAAAGCTTGCCCGGTCCTGCATACTTGAGACTGGCTGATGAAGGAACATTTCCTAGAAGGGGTCTGCAAGCTTTGACTCTTAAGAGCTCCTGCCTATCCTTTTTTCCCTTTCCTCTGCCACCCCTGACTGGAGGAGGAGGATTTATACCCAGATAGCTAAGGCTAGAGCCAGCTTGTGAGTTAAAGACCTGCAGAAGCAGCTGTCACAATTCAGTCTTGTATTGTCTACTTGTTCACTTGGGGTTTGTTAAATTTCCCAGTTGCTGTAATGTACTCACACTAAAGGATTTATACTTGCTGTGTCAGTCTAACACCTGAAGGAAAATACATTTTTATTCTTTCTACTTGGGTGCTTTGTCTTTTTTTTCTTTGTGAAAACCCTACAATAAACAGATTATTTAATAACTGAAGTCTAGTCTTTATACATTCCCTGTGTCTGTTCTTTCTGAGTCAATGGCCCAGTGGATGGAATTTGCTTCACTAGTGAGTGATGGTGGAATGAGACGGAGAGATGGTATAAGTAAAGATTTTGTTGCTGGTATTTGTGATCTGTTTTAAAAAGCGGGTAAGAGTAATAAATAGCAGGACAACTCTGCTGGAATTTTTCCATTCTAAAATACATTTTGCTTTAAGTCTGTTGTATCTCTGCTGTCTTCCCTAGCCAAGAATCTTAACAAAACCTTCCCAGACACTTTTTTCGAAGGAAATGTAAAATTGGAAGGTACTTGTTGGAACTGAATTGAATTGACTGCTACAGGAATCAACAAATTACGGCAAGTAGAAATTAAAATCATAATGCAGGCTAATTTTGGGTTCTGACCAGGTAAGAGCTGGACAGGATAATGTCCTGCTTTATCTTCTGCAGAAATGGACTCTGCCCACAGGCTGCTGTGGGCAGGTGTTGAATGGGATAAGAGATGATGACTAAATCAAGTTAGTGGGGTGGTGCAGTGACTGGCACCATCTTATGTGGATTGCAGGTGCTGTTACAGGCCTGCTACAGCCCAGAAGATTGAGGTTTGGTTTTGTTGTTTGTTTTTTCTTTTCCCAGGAAAGCATATTTTTGGTTACTGTTGCCCATAGTGGGAAACTGATTCACCACTCAGGTAGGAATTGGCTGTGTCATCGTCTCTTTCAAGTTAAAGTGCAACCTGGGACATGGCAGAGGGTTTCCTCTGCCCCGAGCAGACTAGCACGAAATCCAAAACACTGATTTTTATTTTTTCTTTATTCATAAGTAATGTCCTTGAAAGAAGGTGTACAAACCCCACAAAAAAAGCAGCAAATCACTATCGCTCCCCTCTTGCCCAGGACCCCTCTTGTCGATGGACTCAGAAAAACCCCATGTCCCATTTGGGCTCTTCCCATCCAATAAACTCCACAAGAGCTGTTAGCCAAGCGCAGCCCCATGAGTGAAGAAAACAGTTGTAGAAAATCCACAGAATTTGGTAAGTTTAAATCTCCTAGAAAAGTCACTTTAAAAAAAAGGGATGATGGAAGAAGAGCTCTGGGTCTCCCTGGGAACAGAAGGAATAAGTCAGCTGTTGCCAAATTTTAAGCTTGTTTTTTTTTCATCATTTGACAAGGGTTTATGTTTTCCCAGTTCTGGGATGCAAAGCAAAGACTATTTCCTCTCTAACCACAAATAAAATCAATGTGACTTTAGCACCAAAACCAGTTGTTAGTCATTTAGTAATCAGAATACAAGAGCAACATTATGTATGCTGGGAAGAAACATTAAAAGTCTGTGGGTATCACTTACGTGGTAATGAGCTCTGTCAGTCATTTCCCTCTTCTGTAAAACAAAAAGATAATTACAGTGTTAATAGGGTGTGGTATAAAACTGAAAGTCTTGGGTATGTTTTACAGGTTTGTTTTCAAAAAGGGAGAAAATTGAAAACAGGATGAGAAGAAAGCCCCATGCCTGTGAAAGCTAGTATGGGTCTGTTTGGGCTCCTGCCTTGTTCTCTGTCAATTTTCTGCCTGCTGCTGGCTCTCCATCCCTATGAAGCAGTGTGATGACTGTGCCAGGAAAGAAGCCACCATCCTCCCAAATCATAGAATCATAGAATTAACTGGGTTGGAAGAGACCTCCGAGATCATCAAGTCCAACCCTTGATCCAACCCCACTGTGATTATTAGATCATGGCATTCAGTGCCACATCAGCCAATAACAGCAAGGAGCTGTGTGGTGGAAACACTGCAGCAGGACAGGGCCCCAGAGCTCAGCCCTAGCTGTCTTTACCTTTATTTTCCACTTTGAAATCAGATGGAAGGAGGTTGTCCTGCCGGTTCCCCAGCACAAAGGCCAGGAAGGACAGTATGAGAGCGTCGAGGATGCCAATGATGCAGAGGATGTAGGCCCAGCGCACAGTGCAGGCGCCCAGCGTGTATTTGTCTGTCTTGTCCCCACACAGGCGCTTCACCTCGCTCGAGTCCCAGCCATCAGGGTAGATCAGGCAGCCGATCATTAGCCCAGTAGCTGCAGCGAGAGGGACACAAGTTGCCATTGGGGGACATTACAGTGACCACAAGTTGCCTCCTGAGCTGATACTGGGAGGTGGAGGGAGCATGGCTGCAAACATAGTGCTAGAAACAGATAAGGTACTAGAGACTGGCTTGCCAGGCTTAAAGAGGCTCTGTGACTGCCCATCACTTTGGGCTCTGCTCCATTCCACAGCTGGGGAGGAGCAGGATACAACATGCTGCCTTCCCCCGAGTCAAGGACTGCTGCACCAGCATCTCTGATCACTGTGTTGCCCAGGCAACATCTCTCCCGCCTCTCCTCATGCATCCCTGGCCATGTCACTTCAAAGGAATGTTTTCTCCAAACAAAACTGGAATGGGTTTAGTCTGTGCAAGATGGAGAACCTTCCTAGCATCCTGCGAGCAGCTGATTTCAGCTTAGGGTTTGCTAAGGTAGAGCTGGTGTCAGCAGCAGCTTTGCGGGCAGATTAATTCTGCTTGTTCAGCTGTGGTGGTTCCAGCCCAGTCACAGCACATCAGCTCCTCCTGTAACTGCTCTCAGCGCACCCATGACCTCAACAGTTGATCCAGCCTGGCCCCAGGGCCCTCAGCATATCACCTTTGCAGCTTTGCCACAAGAGTTGCAACAACCTTGGTGCTGGCAGGCTGTTGAAGGGCAGCTCCTGCCTCAAAACCTTAGAAGTACAGTTTTTTCCCTCCCCATATGCTCAGAAAAACTGTTGTATTTACTGGACAGGAAGAGTGACCAGGCTTGGGAAAAGAGACAAGTTCATCTATAAGGTTTTGGAACATGATTAACAGAGGCCTTTCACATCCTCCACTGTTATCTTGGTGCAGAGCATGGAAGCAACTGGTGTTTTATGTGTTTTGGTGCAGATGCAGGGCTGTTCCTGACTCCTCTCACACAAGAAACAACCCCATAGTGGGACCTCTGGACAAGCAGATGTTTGTCCCAGCCCCTCATGGACATTTGCAGCCTCCTGCAGCAGTGAGATGCATCTTGCTCCACACCAGTGCCTCTTCTCTGTCACTGGGTGCTCAGTAAACCAGAAAACACTTTTGAGGCAGTTGCTTTGTCCTTTGCCAATGTTTTTTTTTTCCTTGTATTGAGGACAAGCAAGCAGCAAGGTGAGCAGGCAGCTCCTTGGTCTGCAGGGAAGATTTCACTGAAAAGCAGTTGGTTTATTCTGTATTTAATTAATCTTCCCTGTAACTAACTGAGAGGAGAGGAACAGAGAAATGGGGAAAGCTGGAATGAAGTAATTTCTGTGAAAATGCACCCTAGTGCACAGCAAAGGCCAGGAAGTGAATCCTCTCTAAGCCTGCCCCCTTTGTAAAATAATTCTTAAAATGCAGCAGCACCTGACCAGTTCCACCTGTGACATTTCTCTTCCCCCATCCAGAACAAAAAAAAAAAAAAAAATACAGGTAAAAGCCCCAAATACCACAGCAAAGCCTTTCCCTACTTCAACTCAGCTCCCCAGCATGCTGAGCTGCCCCAAGCCTCTTATCTAAATCTTTGCTTGAGCTCTCTTCTTTAGCTGGGAGCTGGAGAAACCCTGATGGACATCCCACAGGGTGTCAGCTGGGCTGTTTCTTCCGTGGGAGCTGTGGCATGAAAGATTCAGGAGCAGCAAAGGGCTGGGTTGGGTTTCAGATGAGGCTTTGATCGAAAACAGGAGCTGGGTTACCAGGTGTCTCAAGTGCATTGGGAGAGAGAGGGGGAAGACTGGAGACCCACAGGGATGAGCAGAAAAGTAGGAAAATGCAAATGATGGTACCAAGTCATAGTCAGTTTCCTCCTCCTGTTCCCTCTTCCTAGTACATTATTCCCTGAGCTCACGAAGTTATTAAAATAGCCCAGCAAATGTTATCACTGTCTCCCTGTTTAAATCCTGCAGGATTCCAAACACAGCAGAGAGCTCTATGCCACAGCCCTGCGGAGTTTTTGTGCTCTTGAACTGATACTCCAAAGCCACAACGTCACTGCACGGTGGGGCTGAGCAGGAGCACTGGCTGGAGGGAAGCTCCTCCAGGTAAGTGGAGCCTAGCCGGGGCCGGGCCCTAGGTGCCATGCAGTTTTGCTGCAGCAGCAGCACCCAGGGGACGCATCGTCCAACATGCAGTGAGTCTGCTGTGTCTCAGCTGCTGACAGGCTTTACTGACCACAAACTCCACACTGGTAACCAGTAAGGGAGAGCAAATGGCACGAAGGTAACACAGGTGTCTCTTTACAGGCCAGCCCCGTTCCCAGCAGGGTCGAGGTGGGGGCAGAAAGGGAAAAGCGGCTCTAGTCGGATCACGGGCAGCCCCCAGCCCCTCCCGTGCATCGCCTGCCCCAGCCCTGCTCACCTGCTGCCAGCTGCATCCAGGCACACACTTTATAGACGGTGGCTGCGTTACAGAAGAAGAAGAGGCTAAAGCAGAGGATGGAGCCAATTATGAGGAAGGTGGATATGCCTACGAAGAACATGGCAGTTTTGAAGGCACTGGAGGGGATGGTGCCGAAGTCGAGGGGGCTGCCCTTACAGATGAGCTCCCCGGTGAGCGCGTTGCCGATGCAGTAGGAGAAGAGGCCGAAGTAGCCGGCCTGCGGCGTGTCGATGCTGTCGCCGATCCAGTACGGCTGGATGAAGGTCACCACCATCAGGATGGAGAAGCAGAGGGTGAAGAGGGCCCAGAGCACTCCCATGGCCCGCGCATTCCTCACGTAGTTGGTATGGTAGATCCGGGCTGCTTCCTGAGCCGGCAGCAGCTTG
Organism: Myiozetetes cayanensis; assembly: GCF_022539395.1. Lineage (NCBI taxonomy): Eukaryota > Metazoa > Chordata > Aves > Passeriformes > Tyrannidae > Myiozetetes > Myiozetetes cayanensis. The sequence continues at coordinate 121,299 of NW_026087544.1, forward strand.
GACATGGCGGGGCCCTGGCCCCAGCCCCGGCCCCGCTCCCCGGGCGCCCGGCCCGGCCCCGCCCGCCCGGCAGCGGCGGCGGTGAGACCTCCCCCACACCCTCAACGAGCCGGGGAGGACCCGGGAGGAGCCGGCACGACCCCCGCCCCCTTAGCCGGGGAGGGCGCGGCAGGAGGCAGGCGGCGCGGTTGCGGGATGCGCTCCCAGCATGGGCCCCCGGAATGTGCCCCGAGGGTGTCCTGTGTCCTTGGAATACTTTCTCGGGATTTGTCCTTTGCCTCCACCGCATGCCCTACCATGCACCCTGGGATAAGCCAAATATCCCCAGTGTGGACTCTAGGATCTGCCCTGGGACACACCTTGGGCTGTGCACCAGAGTGCACCCTGTGCCCTACTGTGCGCTCAGGGGTGCACTCTTTCCCCCGCCGTGCCCCTCAGTAACGTGTTATGTGCCCTGCAATGTGCCATGCACACCCAGGATGTGTGGCAGGATGTGCTGGGCTTCACTGTGCAGCCCTGGATGTGTCCCAGGATGTGCCACATGCCCCAGGATGCATGTTGGGATGTGTCTTGCCCCCCAGCATGTGCCCCAGAATGTACCAAGGGCTGTGCCGTTAGCCTTGGGATGCCATCGGGCTCTGCTGTGTGCCCCAGGATATGTCCCAAATTCTGTGCATCTTTGGCTACTCCCTTCTGGCCTCCCAGGCCATGTCACAAGGGTCTTCCCCCACTGGTGGGGAGTACATAGGGTGTTGCATCACTGGGGTGGTGGACCGCAGGCCCTTTGATCCCCCCACTGTAGCCTAAAATTCGCTCTTAAAGAAACTTCTAAGACTTAATTTGTGAGTTTTAGAAGCCAGGCATTCTTTATTACACAGTGCTGTATAATCACAGCACTGCCCTGGGAATCAGTTCACCAAAGTGCACACAGCAGTATCTTCACTACAGCTTATATGTCAGCATCACATGATTATTCATATTTCATTCCATGCATTCTTGTCGCATATTTATGACATCTCTCAATGCTTTTTAGCATGCATACATATCCTTATAAGGTCTCTGAGGGGCTTCATCGGTGATGCCTGTTGGTTATGTCTAGAACCCCCAAAGTTCTAAGGAAGTGCCTGCCTTATGAACTTCTTTAAGGCAATACACCTGGTTATAGAGGAACTGGGTGTTGCTTGGCTGGCTGCCTCAGTTCCCTTCTTCATTGTTTCTTGACTTTGCTTGGTTAGTCACTTTAAATCACTTGGCTCAGCTATATGTAGTTTCTGTGGTACAGTCCATTGTAAAAACTGTTAGTTCTTGTTACATCTCAAAACTCAGATATCACCATCAGCTCCAGGGCTGCCTGGGGCTGCAGGCAGGAAGGGGACCATCCCCACAGTTTCACTGCGGAAAGGGAAATGGCTCATCCTGCTACAAGGACACACCAAGGTGTCAGCCAGCACCTGTGGCAGGGCCAGGTCTCTGACCAATCCCCATGTCCTGCTGCCAGAGGAGCATGGGCAGCTCTAGAGCCTGCCCTGACAGGTTGCAGGCACTTGCAGCCACCTTGGGATCTCTCTCCAGGAGCCACATGTGCCTCACATCCCGAGAGACCACACAGGTTCAGCTCCTGTCATGAGGACTGGATGCCAGCTGCCAGTGTAACAGCCATAGCCAGCGTCAGCGTCAGCCTCGGCATCATCCTTGTAGCTGTCAAAGGTCAGAGCTGCCTGGCCATTAATCGTTGCTGAGAACAGCCAAGCCACTTCAGGCATGAAAAGCTGTGCTGTTCCCAGGGCTGTTTTCCTTTCATCAGCTGCAGCCCCCAAGCACTTAAACATAGAGCAAATATTTGGCAGGGCAGGGTGAGGTTCTGGCCCATGGGTTGGGGACCTTGGTGAGCTCTGGAGCACTGAGAAAGGCCAGCAGGATGCTTGCAGGGGGCTGAGCTCTCTCTTGTATGCTTAGGTTTCTTGGCCTTTGTGATCATACCATCTGAGTGATGGAGGATCTGGTGACGGGCACTTTCTCATGGAACAGAGCTCCTGCCGTGGCGCCAGCCCTCACTTTGCCTATGAACAAACCCCCAGCAGTGCCCAGCAAGGAGGGCATTTCGGAGAGCTCCAGCTCCACAGCTCGCTGCTGCCAAGGTGAGGGAGAGGAGGGAGGACTGGAAGCACAGGAGTGCCATTACTTTGCATTCGCTTTGGCCAAAGGAGCCGCCAAAGGGCAGGTTGACATTGCCAGCGAGGGACAGTCACCCGGGAACGGGAGCTGGTAGCACTGGCAGCACAGGCATCACAAGGAAACCCTGCCCTGGGCAGTGCAGCACTGCTGGAATGCCACGAGTTGAGGTGTGATAGGAGCAGCCACGTCAGCTGATTGGAGACACCAGCTATAAAGCACTTGCCGGCCCCATGGTGGAGGCACAAGGGAGCCCACCATGGCCAACATGGTGCCTGCCTGCCTGCTCCTGGCCCTGATGCTCCTGGCCCCAGCCCTGTCAGCACAGCAGCAGCGAGGGCTCATCTTCAACTTGGTAAGAGGAGACTAATCATGATCCTGACACTGTGGGGGTTGCTCCAAGTGCTGCAGTGGGGCACACAGTGCATGGAGGGTTGGAGGTGTCTGCAGTGTTTTGACCTCTGGCAGCAGCTATGTGGGGGACCCCCAGGATAATGGATGTAGACAGCAAGAGCAAAACTTATTGTGTCTGGGAAAACTGAGGCAGGTGGGGATGACATGCTGGGTTTTCCAGAGTTGTGAGGGATCTTGGAGCCCGGAAAAGCAGCTGTGTAAAGTAATAGGGAAGTCATAGAGTGGATGAGACTGAAGCTCTCAGCTGCCTGAGCCAGCCAGAACTCCCACCCTAGGTGGCTCACAGAGACTGGGGAGGGAAGACACTTTCCTGTGGTGTCTCAGCCCTGCTCCCATGAACCCCACAAAAATAGCACTTCAGTGGCTGGCATTTTGGGCCAGACTGAGGAAATGGGGCATACTGGGAGACTCAGGCATACTGAAAGGCAGAGCTGGTGTTTGACAACCACTCAACCCCCCTGGGCCTACAGCTAGGGAGGGATCAAAGCGGGACAGAGAGGGATCTGGTGCTCAGGCCCTGCCTTGTCATGCAGGAGATTGGGGAGCTGTGCCTGCAGAGTGCCCAGTGCAAGAGCGGCTGCTGCCACCGGGTCAGTGGCCTCAGCCTTGCTCGATGTGCACCGAAAGCAGCCGAGTTTCAGGAATGCTCCCCAAAGGTACGTGCTTTCCTGCTCCCAGGGGTGGCTGGGGATGGGGCCACATCCCCCACCCTGTGTCTTGGTTCTCTGCAGAGCATCTATGGGGTCTACTACAAGTGTCCCTGTGAGAGCGGCTTGACCTGTGACGCTGATAAGACCATCGTGGGCTCCATTACCAACAGTGACTTCGGTGTCTGCAAGGACCCCCGGGGCTTCTACAGATGGTGGTGAAGAAAGAGATTCCCTGGAACCTATGCCCCTGCCACCTTGCCTTTCCCTTTCCTAGGAATGCCTGTGGGAGAATTTGAGTAAAGAGCAGCTTCTGCTGAGCTGCAGGCCAGCGTTTTCACTCGGCGCAGGCCCCCTGCATGGGGACAACAGGGCCAGAAGGTCCTGGAAAAAGCCACAGGGACATGATAGCTTTACCTATATGTGTGTGCAATTGTATAATAATCTGTCTAGGTCAGCAGAGAGCCATGGGGTGAGCTCTACTCAGGGGGAGTGTAAGCAAAGGGGGTGCAGGGGACAGGAAGATGCAGCAGCCCCAGGATATGAGGGAGCTACTTTGGTTGTGCTGGACTTGTTTTATTTCCTGCTGTGGCTGCTCTGGTTGGAAGCATTTCCTATGAAAGGTTTGTTGCCAGAGAAGAGGAACTTGCAGGGGGTGTTGAAGCTGTGGGTGCCCAGGGTGTTTGGTGGTCATGTCCACCTCCCATGTCTTGCCACACTACAGGCTCGGGATGACCATGCCTGCACCTCCTCAGGGTGAACAGATGTGGCCAGGAGGTGAGAGGTCAGCGAGGTGGGAGTCCTCCCTGAAAAAGACCTTGTATGGGCAGCAGTTGTACATGCCATGGGAGACCCCCGTGCAGCACCTCCATCAGTATCTTGTAGAGTATCTTCTCTGGCTGCAAGATATGCAGGAGTTTGGGGAATTCAGGATGGACCTGGGGAGAGACGGTGCTGGGAGCAGCCCTGGCTTGCAATGGTGTGGCAAATCCGCTAAGCCCTGACCCCAGCAGAGCTGTGCCCTGGGCAGGGTAGCCTGCAGGGTGTGATGCCCAGCTTGGAGTAAGCATTTTGGGCATGGGGAGGGAGCACAGATGTACTACAGCAAGATGAGGAAGAGGAGGCAGCCATCTGGCAGAGTTGAGGAGGGAGCAGGAGATGAAGGGGTCATCAGAGAGGGTGTTCTTAGCTTCTCAGATGCAGATTTTACCCATGTTTTTCCATCCATGGGGGCACAGCAACCATCAGGCACCCACAGTGCCACTTGCCACTGTCCCAAGCGGCTCTGCAGCAGGTGGGGAGGCCACAAAGACTGGAGGCCATTCCTCGCAGCTGAGAAGGTGCTGCAGGAAACTTTTTTTCCAGGACAAGGGTGACTGGCAGCTTGAGGATCTGAACCTGCAGAAGAACCAGGGACACATCTGGATGTGTGGCACAGCTTGGAGGGTCCCCAGTGTGGGCAGGGGAATGGGGGGGGCTGCTTGGGGACCTTCTGGTCCCTGAAAGTTTGGCTCGGCAGAGCTGCAAGAGGAGAAAATTCTGACCTGGATTTTAGTTTTAAACTTGTGGCGGGTGGTTAAAGCTTTGAGAGTCTTGTTCTCATCGTAGTGGTGGCCCTGGCAAGAGGCCACCAGGTCCATGTCTTCATCAGTGCAGGATGAGGTGTGGAGTAAGGAGCTGATGGGGATGGGCACAGGAACAGCAGCCCCTCTCCTGTAGCAGAGGCATGGCCAGCTCCAGGCAGAGCAAGGGCGGAGGGGATATGGGACACAGGGGTCTCTCCATGGACTTGCTGTTTCTGTGTGTTCCTCAGCCCCACATGCCATTCCACAACAGTGGAGAGCACCCCAGAGAGCTGCCATTACCCAGGACACACACTGGAGATACTAGGAGCCCTGTCTGCCCAGTGCTAGCCTTGTCCGGGGTTGTATGTGCCTGTCAGGGGCAGGATGTGACCAACGCCCAGCTGTGGCCATGCCAGGACAGGCAGAGGGCAGCCACACCATGTCCATAGCCAGGGCTCCCAGCTCTGGGGACCTCCCAGCTCTGGGGACCTCCCAGCCCAGCAGAGATCTCCCAGCCCCAGGGGCAGCTCAGCTTTGGGGCTGCCTGAAATGCACATAACCCCACAGCCCTGACACTCTTTGAGTCCTGCATTAGGGGTTTCCCTGGAAGGAGAGAGGGGATAGTACTGGGAGGGGGCAGCCTGGACTAATCTCTGGCATATTCGATGCTCTTTTTGTGGTGTCTCCTTTTTTTGGGGTGTATCTATAATGGCAGAAGGAGCATGGGAGCACCAGAAAGGTGGGAAGGAGGTAGCTGTGCTGAGGTGGTAGACACATGAACCCCCCCGCCCCCCATTTCAGCCCTATATTTACTGATGAAGCTGCAGTTTTATTTTGGCAGCTCTCAGGTGGTAAATATTGGCTTAAACCAAAAACCAGACACCTGACAAACACAGGAAGGGGCCCCTGGCACGTGTGGGGTACTGCCAGTCCTGGGGACAGGGGGACCCCACACTAGGGTGGGGGCAATCTAAATTGGGAAGGGGGATATGAGCAGGGCATCCTTGTGCAGGCAGGTTTTGCTGCAGCAAGGTTCCTTGTGCAGGGACACGTGGGAGATGTAGCGCCCCAGCAGGGACCTTACTTCACCCTGGGTAATGGAGAGGAACAAGCATTGGGTTACTCCTTCCTCCCTCTGTGCTTTGCATGGGGTTTAACTCTCCTTGGTTAAAAAGCAATGAGGAGTATGAGACTGAAGGGATGTTGGGGTGGAGGGCAGCCCAAGACCCTCCCCAGCCTCACCCCATCATCAGGATTGCACCTCACTGTCAAACCCCATCCCCTCCTGTTCACCCATGGGGTGCCCCACTTACCAGGGAGGTGTGTGGAACATTTTGCCGCCTGAGTGTCCACCCCTCCTGCCTCCCTGGTGCTCCCCCGCCTGGCCTAGCTGTTGTTACTCGAGGGTACAGGATGTTCTCGCTCAGCCGAGCTCCTCTCCCCCCTCTCTCCCCCTTTTCTGCCAGCCCTTGTCCTTCACCTCTTCTCTGCACTGCTTTAACTCTGTTTTTTTCCCAAAACATCACCTTTTCCTCTTCCTCTTCTTCCTCTTCTTCATTTCTTTTTAATTTCTGCACAGATGCACTGATGCTCCTTCTCTGCCCCTCCCAGGGAGTCCCTGCGCCTTCAATTCACTGCATCTCCAGTGGTGTGTCCACACAATGCCCAGCTTTGCAGACATCCCCAGCAGATATGCCTTATTCCCAACCTTGCAAAACACTCCAAGAAAGTGTGTGTTGAGCTGCCCCTGGCCCCCATAGTGGACTTCAGACAGGCAGCAGCCCTGTAGCATCCAGCTTGGGGCAGTGATTTTGGCAGGAGGGAAGACCCCAGGCACAACCTAATTCCATGACCTCCTTCCCCCTCCAGTACACCCCAGTTTGCTGCAGAGTGGTGTGATGATGGGCCTAATCCTGCAGCTGGGCCAGAGGGGCTCCTGGGATTTAGGTTGGAGGGCACTGGGGATGCCTGTGCTTTCAGAGAGGCTTGGGTTTCTTGTGCCTGAGGGGTTGCCCAGAAGCATCTGGGAGTGCACAAAGGTGTTTGGGGGTGCACAGAGGTATCTGGGGCTGCCTGCTTGCTCTTGGTTCTGCGTTTTGTTTCCCACTCTACATGCTTTTTTCCCCTAGTGTCAGTTGGGGCATGGCAAAGCAGTGACTGGTGCAATCCAGGGGGCCAGTGGCCCCTCCAGGGTATCCCAAGGTGACTTTTGGCTGGAGGTGGCCACTATGTGCGCAAGGCAGAAGCTGTGGGGATGAATCATGTCCTTGCAGGGTGTGGGATGCCCCAGCCAGCACCAGGGGCTTGGGGAATCCTAAATCCTCAGTCTGCCCCCACAATCCTGTGCTGACGTGGAACACTTCAACCTGTGTCTGCAGCAGCAAAGTCCCCATGGCAGGTCCAAGTCATGAGGCACAATGGGGATAGGGGGGCCTAATCCTGTGACTCCCACAACTCCCAATTGGATGTTCCTAAATCTGAGCCAGGTTTTCACTGTCCCACTCTGCTCTCTTGTATCCCTCCCTAGCTGTGGGCCCAGGGAATTTGGGTGGGTATCGAACACCAGCTCTGCCTTTCAGCTCAGGCTCAGCACCACTGCCAGCATGCCTGAGAGATGGCTTTAGGATGAAGCCGATGAGAAGCCACTCTTCAAGCTCTCTCTGGAGAAAAAGCAACCTTTCTAGCAAAAAATCATTAAAAGTTCTGTTTTGCCTCTTGAGAAAACCAATTGTTGATGTTTTTCCCTGGAGTTGGAACAGGGAAGGACCTGAGGGAAGGGCAGGGACCTGCTCCAGGCAAACCACAGCCCCCAGGGTCCCAAAACCTGGTGTGAAGATCTCCGTCTCTCCTCCATCCTTGGGGTTGGCTTTGGGGCTGGAAGTAGGGTCTCTTGAGGAGGCTCCCCCATCCCAGAGCAGCAGCCCAGGGCTGAGGACTGCCCAGCTTAGGGTAGTAGTGGAGGTTGCAAGTGGGACATGGGGGATGCAGAGGTGGCCCTGGAGGACATCCAGGCAGCCCCCACACCTCCATGAGCCTCTCGTGATGTTTTCCAGCTGGGCACAAGTGGAAAAATCCTCAGATTGAATAATTTGCGCTGCTGGAAGAATTAATTAGTGCAATACAGGGATGTGGGGAGGGCAAGGGGGGGGGGGGGCTGATGAGCTGCCTCAGCCTGGTGAGAGCTCGACACTAGGTGCTTTGCAACAGCCACTTTGTGGGGGTGGTGTTAAGCTGGGATCCCCCTTGATGAGTCTTTTTAGCATTAAATTTCCTGAAATGAGGGTGAGCTGGGCTGAGGAAGTTGGCCAGCCCCACACGTGGGAGGGGAGATACTGGGGCATGACATTGCTGGGGATGCACTCTGGGGAATGCACTCTGGGGAATGCTGAAAGGGGTGTTAGGGGTGATGCTGGGGGTTGGTGCTGGGTGTGATGCCAGGGGCATTGCTGGGGGGAACGCTGGGGGAATGAAGGGGTGATGATGGGCGCCACACCGGTCTTCACCAGCCAGGGGGCCCGAGCGAGACCAGCCGCTTGGAAGCCCCACAGTGGCCCTGCCCGGCCGCCTCCCTCTCCCTCCCCCCCCCCCTCCCCCCCACGCTCCCGCCGCTGAGTCAGGCTGTTCCTGGAGCTCCCGCGGCCGGTACATCGCGTCCCCACGCCGAGCCCTGGCACCACGCCCGCCCGCCCGGATCTGCTCCCGGTAGGGGCAGGGCCCGGCCCGGTCCCGGCGGCTCCTCCGGGCTCCTGGGCTGCGGCTCCCGGGAGTGGTGGGGCTGCGGCCGAGGCCGAAAGCCCCGGGAACTGCCGACGGGGCGTGGGGGGACGCAGCCTTAGCACTGGCCGAGGAATGCTTGTGCATATCCCTGCCGAGTGTGCCCGCAGGCGGGTCTCCCCAGGCACCTAGCAAGCACTAGGGCACCCGCGGGGGATCTCCCCGGAATGTTTTTGGGCCTCAGATCCCTCTAGCAGGAGCATCTCCACTGCCGGGCACAGCCTGCCTGCTGAGCGTCCTCGAGGGTACTGCAGCCCAAGAGGGTACTGCAGCCCAAGAGGGTACTGCACCCTTCGCCACTCCCGCACCCAACTCAGAAGAGAGGTGCCAGCCTGCACCCTCCCACCCTGACACCCCCGTTCGAGAGGGGCGGGCGAAGAGCCCCAGCCAGCCCCAGCCATCCGCCCTCCCCGGCGGAGGCTGGTACAGTTCGTTACGTCCAGACCGGAATGTACTTTGTGTTGGAAGTGGCCACCAGCCAGGACGGCAAAGCCGGACTTTATTTATCTCCCCTACTCTGGGCCTCGCTGCATCCTGCCCTTACTTGTGTGGGGCTAGATCTCCAGCAGGGCTAGGGGAGCCCTGGACTCTGCTCAGCCCTCATCTGCTCATTGCCAGCTGGGGAGGACAGGGATTTTCCCCCTTTCCTCAGAAGATAAATAATCTGGGAAAATGTTTGTGTCCTTTCAGCTTGTAAAAGCTGTCCCTGGTGTCTGGAAAGAAGTGTCATAGGGAAGATGGGGATGCAGGAATGGATCCAGCTCCAGCAAAGCCTCTGGCTGGAGGTGCTCCTGTCTGCTGGCAGAGGGTTTTTTGCAACGAGACCAGGATTTGAATCACAATCTGGTAATTTATGGATTGGAAATACATGTAGAATGAGCCAGCCCTAGTTGTGCTGCAGAAGGGAGCAGGATCAAGCCTGTGATGGAGTCAGGGCTGCTCTGGTGGTCCCCATGTGTGTGGGGTATGTCTTGTCCCCACTACTGCTAAAAATTCATTGTAGGAGCCATGAGTCCAGGCTAAGAGAGGGACTGTGTTGCAGCCTCAGAAGGGATCGGAGGGATTGCCCCAGGCTGGGTCTGGCCAGTCATTCCGTGACTACACACAGAATCCCTCCTGTGGCCTTTCCAGTAGGAAGATTTTGGGGGAAATTTAATACAGAAAGCAGTTTTCCAGCTGCTTTGCAACCCCGGGTCAAGTATCCTCATACCAAATGAGTGGTCTTGCACTACTGCCTCCATCCCCCCATGCCCTCATGTCCCCCCTACCTGTCCATTCCTGCTGCCAGTGCAGCTGCACCTACAGCCAGCAGCGAGGACACAGTGTTCTCCTGTACTCTGCTGCCTGTTGTGCAACACTCGGCTGCACCTCCCATAAACACACAACTTCCCATGACCACGACACCAGGCTCCTGCCACACTGCACCCCTCTGCCTGGGACAAACTAGGCCCTTGGAGGGGTGCACATACAGGGGGTGCAGGTGGGCAAAGCCATCAGGCTGCAAAAAACTGCTTTAATCCCCCAAATGGGCAATGGGAATCTGGGTACTGGGGGGGAACGATGGATTTGATCCCCCTGGGAAGGGAGCATCTTGCATGGGTCACCTGGCCCAGGACCATCAATTTGTGCTGCCACACACAAAAGGAAACTGGGAGAAAACCCATTTCTTCCACTCTCCAAGGCTTGAGAGATTGACTGATGTAGCTCTTAACTGTGAAGCTGAGGTGGAAGGACTCCTCTCCTCCTCATGCTCTCGAGGCAGATTAACATTGGTTATTTTTAGCAGAAGACAAGGATGAATAAAAATATCCCCTGTTATTTTTTAATTTTTTTCTCTTTCAGGAACTGCTGCTCTTACCGCACACAAGGTGCTTGGGAGCAGCACAAGGCAGGGCAGGTTTCTTGGCTTTGCTCCCTTGTTCCAGTGCAGGGCAAGACTTTCCCCCAGACTCCCTGTCCTTTTGTGGCTGGGCACAGGGCTGGGGCACGACATATGAAGCCAGCTGGACAGTGAGGGGGAACAAGCAGTACCTCTGGCAGCCGCTCAAAAGCTGGACAGGATTATTTATGGAATAGATTTCCTCCAGGTTGTGTTACAGGGATGGGGGTGAACAGGGCAGACCCCAGCACTGGACAAATGGGGGATTTTGGACATCTCACCACCCAAGAAAGCAGAGTGAGCTGAGGGGTCCAGTGCTGATATAGCAATGTTTTGGAACATGTCTTTAAAAAAGCAGCTCTGGTGCTTTCTTCCCATGTGTTTTGTGTGATTTTTTGGATGCAAACAAATTAACCATTTTCGTAAGGTTTGCAAGGACAAAGCAGGCTGAACACCCTCAATGCTGCCATGGGATTTTTCAGGGCCTGGGTGTTATTTCAGGGACTTAACAGAATTAAGCTATGTGGTTTCCTAATATTGCAAACACACAATATTTTTTTTTTTTTTTGGTAAATGGAAATGTTTAAAACCAAAATACAAGATTCACCTGAGTTATTTTAGAGAGGGAAAAATGAAATGTTGTGAAAACTTTTTTTTTTCCCCTAAAGTGTGCTTTAACTCTGTATTTCTGATAAGTGACATCAGTGTCTAAATTACAGCTGGGGAATCGAACTCAGCATACAGAGCAGACCTGTAAGAAAGCACCTGCCAAGGCAGTGCTGTCTTCAGCTTGACCCTAGGGATTTTATTGGATTAACATGTGGGAATCAGGGTGCAGGTTGGGAGCTGCGGGCACTCGTTTCAACACAAACCTGGTAAAACTAGACACTTCATAAAATACTCAGAGATGCCCCATTTTAAATCTGTCCCCAACATTTTTTTGCACTTCTTTGCTCAGGCGCTGCAATTAGCTGAACGTTGACAAGCAGCGATGAGATGCTTAATTGCAAATGTGCATTATTTCTAATCTCGAGGGGTATTTTGAGGCAGCTTTTAACAAAAACCTTATCTCCTTCATATCGAATTGGAACATTTCTGCATATCCCAGAAGCCAGTGAGTTGTCCAAACCCACGTCTCTCTGTCCCTAACTGCGGAGACAAATTCTTCGCTCTCTAGCGCGGAATTTCCCATTACAAACCCCGAGGAGCTTGCAGGCGTTGGGGTACCCGTGGGGCGTTATGGGGGGCTGGGGCACTTCCGGGGCCTTGCACGGGGCTGGTTGGTTCTCTGGGGCAGGGGTGCCCTTGAGGGGCTCACCTGAACCTAGTCCCCTGTTCTCCCCCGAGGAGGACAGCCCGGGGCTGAAGGAATATTGGAGCACTTCGTGGAGCCAACCCCCTCGGGCATCGCTCGGGGCCGCGACGCCCCCGGTGTATAGCTCGAGGTCGGATTGCCGCCGACCCCGCCCGGCTTCGTCGGCCCCGCCCCGGCAAGTGCGCGGGGGTGACCGGGGGGACTGAGCGGTCCGGCCCGCCGGGGGAGGGGAGAACGCTCTGATTTGCATATCGCATCCACTGGAGCCAATGAGAAGGCACAACGGGCGCTGTGGTCGAGACAGGCAGGCGGAGCGGCCAATGGAACGCGGGTGGGGCGGCGCGGCGGGCGCCGTGCCCGGAGGCGCAGCCGAGCGGGCGCGCGGGGTCGCTCGGAGCCGGGTGGTGGCGGTGGCTGCAGGTGGGTCTGGGGCGCTTGTGGGTGCTGTGTGTTGGGCTCTAGGGTCCGGTGGGCAGTCTGTGTGGGGCTGAAGAAGTGCCGTGGGTAAGGGGGGCGAAAGCGTGGGGCGGTGCGGGGTTGAGGAGAGGCATGCGTGGGGCTGATGGACCCTGCCTGGAGCTCTGTGGAGGGCTTCGAGGTCCCAGGTGAGGCTGGAGCATTGTGTGGGGAAGGAGATGGTGTCCTCAGTTCTTGCTGTGGGATGAGGATGGGATGGGGGTTATCACTCCATATAACCCCCTCAGTGCAGGGAATGTCTGAGAGAGTAAATGCAGAGGTGCCCGAGCGTTGCTGGAGGCACTGGGGTGCACTGGGTGGGGAGGTGACGGGGCTGTCATCATCTGTGCCAGCGAGATGGTGCTCGATGGAGGGGATTTTTCTTTTTCCCTGCTTCACCTCACTTCACGAGGCTCCTGGGCGCAGCCGTAGGGTTTCCTCTAACACCGCCGACCAGAAAGACCCTGCAGGGTGCGTGCATTACTACATAGTGCCTTTGGCAACAGGTGTAAGTAGTTGCACAAGGTAAATGTGATTTTTTTTTTTTAAACTTCTGCTATTTTCCTCTCTCTCTGGGCATACAAACTCTTTCAAGCTTCTGTTTTTAAAATGAACGTTTGAGTCAACTTGCTCTTATTAGGAGACAGTATTTTACACAATGAGCTACAGGAACCCGTGAGTGCTGATGCGAAAAACCCTTAAAAAATAAAGTTAAAAAAAAGGCCAGGAGCGGATACTTTACAGTTTTAAATATAGAGTTTAAATAGCATATCACCATAATGGGCTATTAAACTGTTGAGGTGGATTTGGGATATCACTGGAGTATCAACCCCAGCCTGGAAACTGGCAATAAAAGTTAAAAAAGAAAAGTTGAAAGCACAAATTACTCTTTCCTTTAAAATGTGGGAGAGCTGTCTCCCTCCTACCTCTTTCCCTGCCCTGTTGAAGGGCTGGGGAGAAGAAAATAATCAAATGCATCTGGCAGAGCCTATATCTGGCTTTTATGGGCTGTTTTCCTGAAGGTGTGATGGGTTTTATTTGGATGGCAATGCTACCATTTGGAGATACTTGGGTTTTATTTCCAGTCTGGTACTCTGGAGATGGGACAAAACTGCTGGGGGGGGTTGGGACAGAAATGCCGCTGATGGAGAGGGAACTGCTGCCAGGTGATGTGCCAGGAGTGGAGGGTTGAGCAGGAATAACTTCCCAGTGGTGCTGAGAGTTTGCAGCCCAGAGGGGGGATGCTGGTCTTTGGAGGTATGCTAGTCCTTGGCCCTGCAGCTTGATGACAGCAACCTGTGTGATGAAGGAAGGGGAAGGCAAGGTTGGGATGGAACTAGGTACTCACAGGAGCCAGTGGTTGAGGGGTGCTGGTGGAGAAAGGGGTGGTCGGGGGCTTTTCTATGGATTTTCTGTGGGCTTGAGGTGGTGAAGCAGGTGGGGCTCGTGCTAGGGAAAATATTTGGTGGCATTGAGAAAAGGAGATTTCTGGAGAGTTGGTGGAGAAGTTATTGCTTCTTCTGAAATGCCTGGGGAGGGGTGAAAGCATGTGGCCTCTCTGGTGGCTTTGGGCCTGGAGAATGGAGCGGGACTGGTGCTGGAGGGGGCCCAGTGGGGAAGGCTGGCATGATGGGGGCTGTTCATGGTGCCCATCCTGCCCAGAGCAGAGGTGTCTGCTGGGATCACTGCTTGGGCAATTATTTTTTCTTCTTTTCTAAAAAAATAAAAAGATATAATCTCTGCTTCCCAAGGTTGTATTTGCCCATGTTGAGGTCCTTTCCCAACACTGTTAGAGCATCTTCCCACTGGGATGAGGCAGAAAATAAGGACAATTCCTGAATAAAAACCACACCGCATCCTTTGGGAACGTCACTGCTGTGTAATTAGATGTGTTTTAATAACCTGCTTGCAGAAGGAGAAAGTTTGTTGGAAGGTTTGAGATGCTCAGCACCAAGACCATCTTCTGTTGGTTGCAGCTCCCAGGCTGCCTCAGGGGAAGAGTATTTTATAAACTAATTGGAGAATAATTTATCCTCAGTTATTTATGCTTTTATACTTTTTTGTACTTTATTTTATAGTCACTCTCAGTTATATGTATTTATATAAAATCATTTCAGCCCCTTGAGGGAGCTGCAAAACTCATACAGATCTCGTGCATATCACAGGGAAATAGCAATTACTCAGCAAAGGTTTTCTTTTATTTTAGTGCTCTCTGTTTGTGGGTGTAAAGAAGTGGCCACGAGTGCTCTAACGTACAAGTTGTTCATGTAATTTATTTGTCATGGAGCCAACAAGCTTTTTCCGTAACTAGTAATAGTGATTACTAAGGATTTCTGATTTTGCAAGTGAGTGTGTTGGAAAATTAGGAAAATAATACCAAAGTAACTGTCAGAAGTGAAGAGCTGGGATGATGAGGGACTGCAATTAAATCATCTTCTGCCTGCAATGTCCCGTCTTTGCAAATAGCAAATAGCCTCATTAAAAAATTCTTATTTCAAGTACTTTTGGATTTATGTTAAATGTAATCGCTTAATAAAATGAACTCTAGGAGGCACCGCCTGGCAAATAGTATCATCTCTGGGATGTGACCCCAGTCCCAGCAAGGAGCCCTGGTGGGATGCAGACTCCTTTTCCACCCTCAAGTGATGCACACGAGTGTGTATGTGTGCCTGTGCGTGTTCATGTGCATATTCATGTGCATGTTCTTGCTCCTCTGGGCAGGCAGGGGTCCGGGTGCCCTGGCAGTGGTCCAGCATCATCCCCAAAGCTGCAGTGTCCTCAGTCCTCAACTCCTTCTGCCCAAGGGCTGCACCTCGCAGTGTCCCACAGCGATGACCACCCTGGACCCCCTCCCGCAGTTTGTCCACTTGGGACATTTCCTTCTCCTCTCCAAGAAGTCCTGATTTGGCACAGGAACAAGCTGGCATTTCACAACATGCTGGGAATTGCATTTTGCCCAAAATAATTTGGCATTTATAGACCATTGGTGCAGATGGCCTTGTGTGCAGAGTTATTTCGGGGCGGCAGCAGTGCTGGATGCTGAGTCGGGGATCCCCCCTTGGGATTCAGCACTGGGCTCTCGAGGTGCGGCCGAGCCCTTGTGCATGGAGATAAATGATTAAATACAGCATTTGCACTGCTGGGGGTGCTGCCATTTGGAGTCATGTGGCTGATAGTTTCTTGGAGAAAGCCTGAAATCTGTTGCAAGCAATGAAATGCTTTTAAAATGGAAAAAAAAATAAAATCTAACTTTAATTGTCAGATTTATTCTGGAGAAAAGACTAAATCAAGACGGAATTGGCAAACAAGGAGTTTCTTGTTTATTCCCATTTTGTATTTATTTTAGTCCCCCCAAGCTGTCCCTTGAAATTGAATTTGCTCAGCATTGACGTAGTTGCTGCCAGGAGGTTGCTTCGAGTCACCTGTGGAGGGCTTGGACTTCACTGGAGTGTGCTGTATGGGGAGGGAAATTTCGCATCTCAGCCACAGGTGAAATATTTCCTTCCAAAAAGCCTGGCTGGGTCTGTTCTCCCTGGTTGTTTGGACCAGGGGAGAAGACACGATTGATAGGAGCCTGCTTATTTTTGACGGCAAAAGACCCAGTTAGAGCATGCCAGGGAGTGGGTAGTGGGATGTCAAGTACTTTCTCACATTTTACAGATGGTTTATGTAACCTTCTTGTCTATATTATTATATTTTTTCCCATACAGTTACATAATTCTAATTTAAGAAAGCTTTAGGAAATTACATTCCCCGCTGTGATGTGTCTGTATATAATGGCCTCTGAGCTTGTTAGGACGAAGTGCTTGGCCCTTCTGCCAGCCATCTCCCAAGGTGTGGAATAGCTATTTATACATTTATTGTTACCATATTTCCTTAATTATTTTTTTTTAGCTATCATTGAAAGCTGTGTCAGCCCCTCAAGAGCAGGAGGCGTGCAGGCTGGTGCCTCTCCCTGTGATGCAGAGCAGAGGCTTTGCTGCTGGCTCCTGCATTCCTCTTTTTTCCAATATTTTTCAGATCTATTGTCTGTGGCAGAGTCCTCCTGTGATTTTTGTGGTGGGAGCAGCTGACATCTATGCGGTGGCCAGGGATGGCTTTGGGGGCCAGGAGCTGTAGAACATCGGGTATAAAAGATCCTCAACTGCATCCTGTCCCTAGCACCTTCTTCCCTTGGGAGAGCAAGAACCCATAAATGCTTATGGCTTTTTGCTTTCCCCAGTACACATTCATTTTTTAAAATAAGGGAGAGAGAAAAGAAAATACTGCCCTTTTTTTTTTTTTTTTTTTTTCCATTTCACGTGGAAGCAGAAGGCGTTTTGTCTCTGGGTCCCCACACTGGAGGAGATGGACCACAGGCTGCCGATACAATGCTCGCAAGAGAGTTCAAAGGAATTTTATCCCTGTGATTCTTTTTATTTTGAAGCAATCTGGAAAAACCACCAAGCAAGCATTTCCTTGCTGTTGCCTTGCTAGATAACCAGCAAAAGAGCCAGATTATTTTTAATGGGTTTATATTGTAAACTGGGCAGATAAAACCACCCCTCTCTGAAGTCTTTTGTGTGTTGTTGGCCTGGGTGTGTTTGCCTCACTCTAGGGGATGCAGAGAGACTGAACCCAACTTGCTTTCGCCTGAAATATTTTTTCTGGCAGGGATTAGTGACCTATCCTGCTCACTTGTTCCTCTCGCTGCAGCTGAAATTGAGGGCAGCCTCTTATTTCACATATTTTAAAAAAAGATAGTTATGACTTGGATCTTAAATAAAACCATTTCGGAAGCTTAAAAATATTAGCTATATTAGCAGAATGATTAAGCAAGTGTGATGGGAACATACATTGTTGTATTTAAGTTAGTTGCATGCAGTAGTTTTCTCACTTTGTTACTCTTCATTGTTTAAAAACCTTCCCTTGCTGCTGCTCTTCTGTTAATAGACTGATACCTTCTGTTTCCTGGGAGGTGATTGGTGACTGCATCCCCCTTTGAGATGTCCCTGTGGAATGGGTGGCACTGTTTTGCCTGGGAGAAGCTCGGGAGATACTGGAGTCTCCATGGGAAGGTGTTAAACCCGGAGCAGGGACTGGCCATAGATAAAGGAGACCAGGGAGTTTGCTTCAGTCCCTAGTGAGTCAGAGCTCACCCTGGGCATGATGGAAGTTTGTTAGGGTGCTGGGCAATTAAAGCAGCTCTGTTTGCATTTTGGTTTTTTGTTTGAAGAAAAGTTGCCATGCCTGGCCTGCTGGGATGTTGGCCGCTTGCACAATGTGCATGCTAGGAAGTAAATTGATCCACGTGAGTAATAGTTTCAATTGTATGGCTTCCCTGTCTATTTTAAAGGAGAGAGGAGAAAGTCAAGTGGCCAGGATTAAAAAAAGAAAAAAAAGTTAATTTTTAATTCAAGCTGTGATATGTGAGTGTGAGAAATGGCACTCGATGTCTGGGTGCATCCTTATGTGTTGGGATGGAGCTGAGGATTATGTGGAGCTGCCTTGTTGGTCTTAAGAAGGTCATATTTTCTTAGTAATCCCAATCTGAATTTATTATCACCGTCTTCTGGGTCTGTGCTCAGCAGGCTGGCATTGCAGGTGTCTTAAAACACTCTCGTCTGGGTAAAATCGCTGCTCCAATCTTCCCTCTCCTGCTGCACAGGGGCAGTTTGCTCAGCAAGAAGATATTTTACCAGAAAAAGTAGTTCTTGTGATCAAAGGGAAAGTGGAACCCCAGTGGGACAGTGGAGAGAGCCAGCTGCTATGCTAATTGGGTTGTGCTTCATTATCCGTTGGCAGGTGTGCTGAGGATGGAGGTGCAGCCCCATGCTGCTGCGCAGCTTGAGGGGCTGGGATTTGGGGTGATGCTCACTAGCATTCATGGCCCCACATCTTCCCGCTGTGCATTTAGCTTTGTTGTTTCTTTAGCCTGACCTTTGCATTTTAAAGAAACTCCCTCCCGTGTTGCAATCTGAAGGCTGTTGTGGTGCCGGGGAAGTGAAAGCACTTTGTGCTAAGTGAGTCTTAAAAAACTAAATGCCAGAGCAGCCAACTCTTATTTTTCCATCCTGCTAATTTTCATCCTAGTAAAAAAAATTGGACTGAATATAGCCTTGGTTTATTTTTTTAAAAGCAGATGGTAAGATGCTAAACACTGTTTGCGGAAACAGCAAGTCAAAACATCTTCCTGTGGCTGCAATGAGCAGAAGAGCTGCCATGGGAAGTTTTGGCCATAGTCTCATCACCCCTCTCTGACCAGGGTGGAGCATCATCTGTGGCTTGAAACTGCTGTCTCAGTTCTCCCCTCTTCTTAAATCCCGAAATCCTCTTTTAGAATACAGCACATGTGATTTCTTTCTCTTCTACCCCCACCTCTTCTTACCAGGTGTTTTCCCACTGTATCTCTGGGTGAACACCTCCCCAGACTCTCCCTGGACCTTCAGTCTTTCTCCAGCAATTGCGTGGTGGCAAGGTAAGACCGCTCAAAACACTCCACAGCCTTGCTCTTCCTCCTCCGTTTCCCCTTCTGTGAGCCTCTGAGAGGGATCTGCAACATGAATTTTCCATTTGGAGCTGGCAAATTCCTGGTATGCTGATTTCTAGGAAACATGGCTTGGGATCAGGATCGTGTGGTTGGTGAAACTCTAACATGTGTGATACCTGCCTGTCCTCAGCCTGGGGTCAGACATCTACATCCCATTCTCCGCTCTGAATTTTCACCTGTTTCTCTGGACTGGAAGATAGCAACACCTGTGTGGAGAGGGAATTGTAAAATTAAGTGGCTTGTTTTTATGGTATGGATTTCTGTGCTTCTCCTACCTGTCCAGATTTATATTCCAGGGAAATGAAGCAGGAGGGAGGATGGTTTATCCTGGCATCATTTACAGACTTACATTAACTTGTGTGTAGTAGCAGCAGTGGGAAAGCAGAATGTGCTTGTTGTGTCAGAAACACCCATGGGCTTTTGTACGGGATAAATAATTAGTTCCCTCCCTGTATCCAGAGTACACATGGTCCTGCAATGAGAAGATTCAGGCTCTGACACCACCAGCAAACTTGCTCAGCTCTCAGTGACATCCCTGTCTGCTTGGCATTAAAGTCTTGGGGAGTAGCAGATATTTTTTTTGCCCTACAACTGTTTGTTTCAAACTAATTGGGATTTTGGACCCCAGCCAGCCTCCTTCTGTTGTTCCAAATGGGATATAAGTGGGAGCAGCGTGCTCTTTTCTCTAACCTAGTTAGAGCTGTTTTTGCTGGACAGAGAAGTTGTGAGCTCTTTTATAATGTGGACCACATCTTAATAACTGGTCTTGTGGGCTCCATCCCTCCCATTGCTTCTGACGCAGAGCGTCTCCCCTCCTGCTCGCCTTGGCCAGCTTCCCTGGATGACTCCTCTAATTGCTTACGTAGAAAAATAATGAGAAGGATGTGTATGGTGTATTTTTAGATGTCTCTTGGTGGGATTTAGCAACCGGCAAGCCAGAGCCAGCACCTCCCCTTCCGTCTTCTGCATCCCAGTGGTGGCTGCTTGGTGGACCTTGGGAGATTCTACCCCAGGAGAATCTTTGGCAAGCTTCTCCCCTTTTCAGGTTTCTCCTGGTCCTTAATAAATAGGTTATGGATGCTTTATCCCTGGTGCTGCACAGGATCTGTGCCAGGAAGTCCTGAGCTGGTACACAGTGCCAATGGCATAGCCATACCGTGATGGGTGCCACTACCTCCTTACTTGTCTCCAAGAGGAACGCCGTGGTGGTGGTAGGGCAGTGTGAACTGTGAGGGCTTAGAGACCATCCCAGCACCAGAATCATAGAATCATGGAAGGGTTTGGGTTGGAAGGAACCTTTAAAGACCTTCTAGTCCAACCTCCCCCACCACAAGCAAGGACACCTTCCATTAGACCAGGTTGCTCAGAGGTCTGTCCAAACTGACCTGGAATATTTCCAGGGCAGCCATCACCTTTCTGGGCAACCTGTGCCAGTGCTTCACCACCCGCATCATCAAACATTTCTTCCACAGTAACCGATGGCATGTTTTCCAGTATATAAGTACCTGCAAGGTAGTGGATCTCACCACAAGTTGCTTTTTCAGTTTGTTTTTTTTTTAAGATGTTCCCATCTGAAACCTCAGCAGGGCAGAGGAAAGTTAAATATCACCCCAAAGACTGTGATAGTTGAGTATTGCAATAAGTAGTTCCCTTATTTTTCTCTTTACTTCTTCCACTGCAGGGCTCTTTGTGTCTCGGTGGCTTCCTGTGCTGGGGGAGGCTGGGCTCCAGTTCTTCCATTTCCACTCGGGTGTGAGGAACGCAATTCTTCTTGCAACACGGCTTAGCTGCCCTTGGAGCTGAAAACATCCTTTCTCTGCTCTTTCTGAATCCCCCAAATGAATGATTTCTCCTGCTGGTTAACATCAGCTTCCGCACTAGAGACTGGGGGAAAGTTTCGCAATTAGAGTGACTTTAATAGATCTGGTTTATTTCGGAAAAAAACCATTGCTTTCCAAATCTCTGTCACGTTTCCTTGATGACGTATCATGCAGCAGCACAACTACGAAAATAACCTTACGGTCTGAGGGAAATCATCAGGAAATTGTTTTTGAAACCATAGGCAATTCCTTTTTCACCAGGAACTGTAGGAAAAAGTCTGTGTTTGATGGAAAACGTGGCTTTTTGCCCAAAAAACCACAGTTCTTAGATTCTTGCTGTGAATTTTCTCTTTATCCACCCAGATAGTTGGGATTCTTTTGGTGTTGGGTTTGCTTTATTTTTTGGAGAAGATGCTTGCTATGCATTGTGTTTTCATGAAGGGTGATAAACCCTTTCCTTTTACACCACCTTTCATGGTCCTACTGGGCTGATGGGGTGCATGCTCTGTCTCCCCAGGTCCAGTGCCTATGCAAGGAGACCATGACTACTGATGAGGTCACCAAGAGTGAAGGGGAGGTGCAGGCAGTGGCCCTCACTGAGCGCGGGGAGGACATCACACCGGCTCAAGACCGAGGGGTTCTGAAGGTGAGGGGGGCTTCTAAGAATGTCTTGCCTTTCTTTCTGCATTTTGGATGCATGGTCACATTGCTGGGCTGCATTCGCAGCCCTTGGGGTCACATAGTACTTTCAGGGCTGTAGGATTGAATTCTTTAATTTGAAAGGCATCAGTTGGAGTGAAGAAGGATGGGAGGGGTGTTTGAGACTGAACTGCTCCATGAATTTCACTGCTATTGTGTTCCTAATCAGATTATTAGTTGTAAATCCACAAAGAATTTTTGTATGTGACTCACAGATGTTAGAAAGAGCACATTCCTGAGGTCATCCAGTCTGCTCCACAACCCCTTTTCATATTCAGAGTCATTTCTGGATAGATCTGCTCCCCGGCTATTGCTCTTCGCCAGTTAAATAGCACCTTTCCTCTAAGAATAGCATCCTCCCCTGCTCCATCCTCAGCTTGAGAACTGCTTGTTCCAGGCTGTAGCATTCAGAAAAAAAAGAAGTGTTGACAAGAAGCGAGTAGTGAACAGACACACCCCTGTGAGTAAAATGTGTACGGACAGAAAGTGAGTGTAATTGGATTCACTTCGGGTTTCGAACCACAGTGTTTGTCCAGACGCCTCCGCAAAGTACGGGCAGGTCTCTACTCCCAACCCTGTCCCACTCTGTGGCCGTGGCTCTGGTTTGGGATTTATTTTTAGGGCCTGATGGAAGGATGAATTGAATGACTCCTGCTTGAGCCTTCTGTTTGTTTAGAGCAGCTCTGTAGTGTATATGCATGTGTGTGTATATATATATATATAGATGTTTATGTAGATGTACGTGTGTCTCTCTCTTTCCTTCCGTATATATCCTCAGCTGTCCCATGGCCCCTGCTCATGGGTGGTTTCTCTCTCACAGATCATTAAGCGACCTGGGAGTGAAGATGCGTCTCCCATGATTGGGGACAAGGTTTATGTTCACTACAAAGGCAAACTGGCCAATGGTAAAAAATTTGACTCCAGCCGCGATCGGAACGAGCCCTTTGTCTTCAGCCTGGGCAAGGGTGAGCTGGTCCAGGCATGTTCATCCGTGGGGATTCTGGAAGGTGGGATGATCCCAGTGGGAGCAGGTGGGATCATTCTGATGCGATCAACTGACCCTATTTCAGTACAGATGGACAATGTCAGCCCTGCCCTAAGTGGCTTGGGTGTATGGGGTTTTTTTGGGTGCCATCCTTGCAGCACCCAGGCTGGTTTTTTTTCTGGGCTGATGGTTGCTCCCTCCTGCCTGACATTCACCTCTCTCCTAGGTCAGGTAATCAAGGCATGGGACATTGGGGTAGCTACCATGAAGAAAGGAGAGATCTGCTACTTGCTCTGCAAACCTGATTATGCATACGGCTCTGCTGGCAGTGCCCCCAAAATCCCCTCCAATGCCACCCTCTTTTTTGAGGTAAGTAATGCTGGTGCACAGATGAGCTCACTCACTCCCTTCCTGCCTTGCTAACCATCTTAGAAATAATAATAATAATTTTTAAAAAAACCCCAACAACAAAAAACCCAGCTTAGATTCTTGAAGTGTGTCCCTCTGCTCCAGGAACTGCTGCCAGGGTTTTCTCAGAAATGTGTATCTGAGCTGGGAGGCTGGGACTGAAACTCCAGCTGAGGAGAGCCCTGATGGTGGGGCAGGGAGTGGGCAGATTCCTGGTTTAAACATGGACAGGGGAAAGAGAAAGCAGCTGCGAAATGCCTCCAGGTGCTAAAAAATGATTAGGGCTGTGTGCGGTAGGAATTCCACATTTTTGGCACAGTGTGGTTGCTGGGATGAGGCATTCCTCCTGGGCCAGGCTCATTGGGACAAGGCAGGAGGAATGGGTCTGTCCTAAATTAAGGCTTAGTCCTTCCAAGTCGAGTGTGGACTAAGCTGTGGGTTGGAGTTGGTCCCATCAGAGAACGAAGGGGAAACTCCTGCCTAACCTGGTCTCAGGCAACTTTCACAGCATCCTCCAGCAGTAGCTGTGTTGTACCCTTACAGGTTTAATAAACTTATTTTTACTGTTACTTTGTGTTATGCTTCAGGTACTGGATGTGCCCCAATTTCTAATAAATCGTGTGTATTATGCTGTGGTTTGGAGCTGGATTTTATGGACAACTTCTGCTCCTCAGCTGAATGGAGAATTAGCTGTCTTGGTTCTCCAGCCAGAGGATGAACTGCTGCTTCGTGGCTTTGTTTTTCCCTTCTCCTTCCCCCCTCACTAAGCTCTGCCCACTTTTTCTTTATTTTTTTTAGGTTGAGCTGCTTGACTTCAAAGGCGAAGACTTGTTTGAGGATGGAGGAATAATCCGAAGGATCAAGAGAAAGGGGGAAGGTTACTCCAACCCTAATGAAGGTGCTACTGTGGAGAGTGAGTTCTAATCCCTTGTAGGGGAGCTGGAGGGATCAACCTGTTCTGAGCCACCCCACTTTCTTCTCCCTGGCAGGGATCTACTGTACATGCTGTAGGTGGCCATGCATCATGATAGGATGCAGTTACATACATCCAGAGGCCAGATGGGGTGGAAAGGGACTGGGAGAGCAGCAGTGCACTGCTGACCCAGGGATGCACCTCTGAGCTCTCCTTGGCTGGTCCCTGTGATGGCTCTGCCAGAGCTGCTGCCCTGGAGGGCTGATTGGAAAACCCTGAGCCCAGAGATGCTCAGCGAGCATCTGTGGGGAGGATGGAAGAAGCAAAGCCCCGTGGGGATTCAGAACTCTACCATCTCCTCCTCGGGGAGGTCATCAGCCAGGAATCATCTCTCTGAAAGGACATAAAGAGCCAAATAACAAGTCTCCCCGTGCACCAATGTCCCACAGCCCATTATCCTTGCTTTACTTGTTTCAAATTAAAGTGTCCATTGGAACAAATGCTGTGAGCGGGAGCACACGCGTATCAGAATCATGGAGATGGATGCCCTGCCAGGCCATCCTGCGGAGCCAGCACTGCCCGTGTAGGGCAGGGATGGGGAATGCTGGGCTGATCCCTATGGCAACCCACTGGCCCTGCCAGCCTTTCTGGTCGTAGCTGCTGTGGCCCTTAATTCATTGAGACCTACACATCCTTATATGTTCAGAGCCCTGAGACGCTTAAATACATTCCCATGAGACAGGACAAGGAGAAGGCAGCCTTGCAGTAAATGTTTTGGGTGCAAATAGATTTTGTTGGTTTTTTATCGTTGGGTTGTTTTGGGTTTTTTTGTAACAAATGCAACTCTGTTTATGGTGGGCACTATGCTGAGGATGGCACAGCAGCTGCAGGGATATGGCAGCCCACCCTGGGATGAGGCTGTGATCCAGGAGGGCAGCAATGGTTTCCCTCAGCTGTGTATTTGGGAGGTGCTGGAATGAGACTGGAAGAAACCATGCTTCCAGGAGGAAGTATCTCCAGGTTTTTATAGACTTTAAGTTTTATAGACCTTAATTCACAGTTCTGATCCCTAAAACCTGGGCTGCAGTCAAAATCTGGCGTTCCAGCTTTTGTTACATCCTTTCCCCCCACCCCTCCTCCTTCTCCGTTTTAATCTGAGTACAAATTGCTGTCAGCACATCAAGTTCGTGTGCCAGCCGCACTCAGTACACTCTGTTCTCAGCTCTTCAAAAACAAAATCGCTGCAGGCACCAAGAGAACAATAAGTCAGAGCTACAACCAGAGTGATGTTCCTTCAGTGGCTTTTTTTTCTCTGTAACCCAAGAGCAACTGCAACCAGCTGACCTGCTCCTGGAAACCTGAGTGGAGATTTTTCCCCCTTTGCTTGCCTTATTTTATGTGCAATTGAAATGGAGAAAAAGTGTCCTTGAAAGGAAGGATCATGGCATCCTCTTGTGCATCCCATTTTAATGTGGAATCTTCCTACTGTTGCCACATCCCTCAGAGGGTGTGGAACTTGGGAGGGCTGTAGTGCTGCTTTTGAGGTCAGGGATTATGGATCTGTACTCCCTAGGAACATGGAGGGAGATGGCATGGTGCTGTGGGGTTGCTGGGTTACCTGTATTTTAGGCAGAACTTTTCAGTTTTCCTATGCCTAAGGAAATAGCCAGATTGGTATTGGATAGTGCAAAAGCAGAGGTTGGCTTTGTAGGAGCTGGATTTGCATTTTGTCCTCATCCCAAGATGGGTGAGCTCACACCAGCCTGAGCCTGGTGGTCACTGTGCACCAGTGATGGGTGCAGGATGCGTCCGGAGAAGCTGGCATCCTCTGCTCCTCCACACTTGAGTCCCAGCATGGCCTTGGTGGCAGGAGCTAAAGGGTTGAACCTGCCATAGGAATGGGGGACTGCCTGTGGGCTTGCTTGGTCTGTGGTCTCATACTGGGGACTTCTTGTAGGCCCCAGGGCAGGGCAGCATTGTGAGGTGAAGATGGGTGGGTTTCCTTCAGCCCAGGTTGCAGCTGTCCAATGCAGAGCCCAGACCCTCATAGCTGTTTCTGGTGCAGTGTCTACTTTGGCTTGTCCTGCTGCTCACCTTCTGCCACCACAGTGGGATGGTCAGTGCCCTGTAGCATCTCAGGTAGCATCCTGCTCTCTCCAAGCAAAGATTAGGCTCACATCCTTGCAGGCCACAAAATCTCTAAGCACAGTTGTGATAACAGGAATGCCCATCGTGAATTTTTCCTCTTAGAAAGCTTTTGTGTGTTTGTTTGTTTGTTTCATTTTTTTTAACACTATGTAGGAGTTTGCTTTTACTTTATACCTACCTGCATGTCTTTGCCCTGTACCCTGCAAACAGAATGCAAAGACCATAAAAGCGTCCCCAAAGCCTGGAACATCTTCAGGATTGAATAAATAAAAAATAACCTTGCTGTGGAAATGCAGCCAGGAGTGCCAGGTGGTGGATGTGCCAGGTACCCAGTGTCCGCTCTGGTTGCACTTCTGCCAGCGTCTGGGGCTGGAACAGCACGGCTACTGGTTGAAGATTAAAAATAAAAGTTTATCTTGTACTTTGAGTTCTGAGAGTCAGGAGAACATGGCCTTGTTTTCGAGGTAGAAGTCAAGGCAGTATAGTGCTGTATAGAAGATTTGTAATCACCGTGATAAACTCTGTGTGGCAGCATGCCAGGAGCAATATCCAGTTCCAGTAAGACTTGACTCGTGCAGTTGAGTACGAGGGGAACATATTAGTCACGATGTTTATCTGTTTTTTGGTCCTTGGTTAGACAAGATATGCCTGCCTTGCTTTTCAGCAATGTTCCTAAGCCCTCCCTATCCCTCTCTGCACCAGGAGGTCCTTGGCTGCCCCCAGCCCTTTGTCTTCTCTCTTCCAGAGCTGGAGGCTTTGCTGGATTTTGGGAGAGATAAAAATACTTTCTAAAAGATACTTGGGAGCCCACATTGCTTCAAGGTTTGGGTAACTGTGGGTGCGATCCCACCACATTTGCTCTTGTCCCCCTGCAGTTCATCTGGAGGGATTCTGTGGCGGCAGCAGGTTTGACTGCAAAGACGTGAAGTTCATTGTGGGCGAAGGAGAGGACCACGACATCCCCATCGGCATCGACAAGGCCCTAGAGAAGATGCAGAGGGGAGAGCACTGCATCCTCTACCTCAGCCCACGGTAAGGATCATCCCCCGCAGGGATGCTGTGTGGGTTTCAGCTTCCAGCATTGTTTTAGCACTTATGGAAGATGGCTGTCCCAAAAACAGAACTCACCAGGAGAGTCTCAGGTTAGCAATGCCAGCAGGAATAGTAAGAGAGACCAGTGGCGTGCAGGCAAGAATCTTGAGATGCTTTAAAAAAATTGGGTAAAAGGGCTTTATCCAAGTCCAGTGTCTGATGTCTCCCTGGAAATTGCCAGGGCTGGGTCCTTAGGCTGGAGAAGAAATCTTTGAGAAAAGATGGCTTTGATGCAGCCAGAAGGGCTGATTCCCAATACATAATGCGTCGGGTATCTTTGCTTGTGGAGAGTAACATCACCCTGGCCCCAAAATGTTAGTAAGCTGTGGGCAGGGAGCTTGGATGTGAAAACAGAATTGGCAACCCGGGCCTGTGTTTATGGCCGAGGGCTGCTGAAATGAAGGGTTTCCCTCATCCTCTGACTGCCTCCTTCTGCCGTCCAGGTATGGCTTTGGAGAGGCGGGGAAGCCAAAATATGGCATCCAGGCGAATGCTGAGCTGGTGTACGAGGTTACACTGAAAAGCTTTGAGAAGGTGAGGGCAGAGGCGCGCTGGTCCCTTCTCAGATTACGGGAATGTCGGGCCCTGTGTAGCATCCAGCCTTTGTCCCTGGTGTGTCTGCAGCCTGACCCCCGCTGAAGTGGACACATCACCAAGGAGCTTTGTGTTCTTAATTTGTTCTTCTCTGTTGATTTGTTTTATTCTTGTGGCTGGGATCCAAGGCTAGGTCTCTTATTTGTTTCTAGGCTTGTCCTTTTGTACTGTTTTTTTCTTTTATTTTTCCTTCTTCTTTTCCTTTTTCCTTTTTTCATTTTCTCCTCTTTTCTCTCCTTTTTTTCTCCTTTTTTTCTTTTTTTTTCTTCTTGTTTCTTTTTTTCTTTTATTTTCTTCCCCTTTTTTTCTCCCCTTTTTTTCCCTCGGCTGCACAGATAAGAGCTGGTGCATCCAGCCAGCTAGCCCTGAGGAGCTTGGCTGTGCCTGTGAGCCTGAGAATGGGATGCAGGAGAAGCCCATGGGATGGGGCAGGTGCTGCTGTGCCACATCCCTACATGGGTCCCCTGCCCCTGCCATCACCCTGGCTGCAATAAGAGCAGAGCTGGCTCCTTGCTCTGGATATGGCCCTGGTGAGCCCTGAGCATGAACAGGCTGTCCCAGAGAGTGGTGTGGTCCTGCTGGGGGAGGGGTGCTGCTGCACTCCCCTGGGAGTGCTCCAAGCATTCGTTTGCAGGCCAAGGAGTCGTGGGAGATGGACACCAAAGAGAAGCTGGAGCAGGCTGCCGTCGTCAAGGAGAAAGGCACGATGTACTTCAAGGTTTGTGAACTGGGGGATGGCAGAGGTGAAGGAAGGGAGCTGGAAATTATTTTGGGGTGACATCAGATACATAACTTGGCAGCCGTCAGTGTTAGAGAAGCCATGCGCCCCCAGACAGTGCTGGGGAAGGCGAGTCCTGCCCTCCCTCTGTCTTCTTCTCACTCCTCGATGCTCCCTGAGACATCTCCTCCTTTCCCAGTGTTGCCTTGGCTGTGTGTGCTCCCTGAAGAGCAGGACAGCAGATTGAACCCTTCCTGGGACAGGGCTAATGCTGAGAGTCTTTGGAGTTCCCCGTTGCAGCTGGGGCATCCCAGTCCTCCCCACTGCTCTGACTTGGCTTTTCCCAAGTCTGCTGTTTTTGTAGGTGTTCAGCATCATCCTTCTTTTATTTATCGAACACACCACATTACACTTGTAACCTGTTGCGAGATGTTCCGGGAACAGACTGAGCGTTGTCGCTTGGGTTCCTCTAGCCTCTTCTTTGCTCCATTCCAGGAAGGCAAGTACCTGCAGGCAGTGATTCAGTATGGGAAGATTGTGTCCTGGCTGGAAATGGAGTATGGCTTGTCCGAAAAAGAGTCGAAAGCCTCTGACTCCTTCCTCTTGGCTGCTTTTCTCAACTTGGCCATGTGCTACCTGAAGCTGCGAGAGTATGCCAAAGCTGTCGAGTGCTGTGATAAGGTAGGGGTGCATGAGCCGTGGGGATGGAGCATCCTCTTCTCCTGCTTGTTTTCAATGGGAGTTTATTAGGATTTTTTTGAGTTCTTTTCATATAAGAAGGAATTTCCAAACAGCAGTGGGATGATGGCATGATGCCCCTTCCGCACCTCGAAGTCTTCATGGATGCTGTGTGCTTAGGACCAAAAGTGCCTTTTGGGGTTCAAAATCCACCTGGGCATGTGTTTACAACAGCTTTTCTTCCTAAGCCAGATCCATGAGACTGGATCTGTGTAGACTGACAGCCTTGAGGTGCTGTTTAGATTTTCTTAGACTGGGTCTGGGCACTGGGTTCTTCTCTGGGTGTGACAGAGGTAGGCTCTGTGGAGCTGCAGTGGATCTCCAAGCCAGCTGAGGGGTGGGATGGAGCTTTGCCAGTCCCTAAAAGATCTTTGACCTTGTCTTTGTCAGGTAATCTAAATTCTTTTATAAAAGGCTTAAATTTAAGCATCTTGCATGTGAGAAAGCTAATAAAGCTAGTTGTCGTAATCTAACAAGTAAATCATGTCTGAGGTGCATAGATGGCTTTTACTAAAGGAAAATAATGTCTTTGCTAAAACAGGGAGACAAAAGGGCTTGGGTTTAAGTGTTTACACCTGATTTCTTGCCTGTGGATTTGTCTCCCACTGACTGTCACACTCAGGGTTATTTTATGCAAGGAGAAATAAAAATCTATATTAATGATCTGCCATCTGCTGATGGAGATGAGGCAAATTTTGTTGAGCAAGATGCAAGTGCTCTGGAGACTTGAAACCACCTTGTCCTAATTTTGACAGATTTAGTGAGGCTTTGACCATTAAATTTTTTGGGGGAGCTCCAGGGTGCTAAGGGGACTTGTGTGTTTCCAGGCACTGGGACTGGATCAGGACAATGAGAAGGGCTTGTACCGGAGGGGTGAAGCCAGGTTATTGATGAATGAGTTCGAGCTGGCAAAGTGTGACTTTCAAAAAGTGCTGGAAGTGAATCCACAGAACAAAGCAGCAAAATCTCAGATCTCTGTGTGCCAGAAGAAAACGAAGGAGCACAATGACCGAGACCGGAGGATCTACGCAAACATGTTCACAAAGTTTGCAGAGAGGGATGCAAAGGTGACTGTTGCCCATTTTTGGCCATGTAGCAGGCTGCACTGAGGGATGCTTGTCAGGCTTGTGTTGAGAAGAGATGGGTTAAACCAAGTTAAATTATAGATCAGGCTGAGGATGGAGGGATAGAACCTGATGCAACGAGAGGAAGCATTTTACTTCTTGGTCTCTCTTGTGCAGAGGCTGCCATCAGATGCTCCGTCATCAATAAAAAGATTTGCAATGTGAGCTCACGTGGGCTGATAAAAGGGTCAGCATTGGTATTTAATTTTGCTGTTCCCAGCTAGTGAGTGTTGATGAACTCCTGGTCACCAGTAAAATGAAGTATCATTCCATCTCTGACAAGGCCATTTTGAGACATGATAGTGTGGATTTCCTGAAGTTGGTAAGGCAATAGCCTGCTCCTCTGCTCATATGGAGAGATCGCTGTCTCATAACAGGCTCTCATCCAAAATTCCACTGGAAACCCAGTGTACTGTAACGAGAGAGGACACAGCTTTGCAAGCTATCTGTGTGGGTCATTTTTAGTATAAGCTCTTCTGAACTGGTGCCTGAAGGTTGAGGCTGTGGATTAAGTGACCAGTGCAGACTCTGGGGAGCAGCATGCTAGGGCAACTGGCTTGGGCGGGGAGTGGAGCTGCCCTGGCCAGCTGCTGGCACTGTGGTTGGCTTGTGCAGCTGGTTGTGATAGGAAAAGGCACTGCTGGAGCAGGTATAAGATTTCACCATGCCTTAGTACTCCTCTCCTGCACCCACTGGATAGGTTGCTCCCACAGTTGGGTGGGTGGGCTGCACCTTGACCAGCTGTACATGCTACACCTCCAGCTGGGTGGACAGGCTGCACCTGTGACCACTCCAGTGCTGCTGCCTTACCTCCTTGTCCCTCTCTTCTGTGCCTCTGCATCCATATGTCCAGGCTCACTCCATGTCAGTGCTCTGCTTCTGTTGAGGTGGGTCACATCATTCCCAGGGGCCCATACCTTCCCCAAAAGCTGGCTGAGCTGGTAAGGTTTAGCCTCTACCAGCCACTGAGAAACAGGACCCTCTGGTGTAGGCTGCGGTATTTGATAAGCATGGGGGAGCTGTGGGGGACAATTCTGCCTGCCCTTCCAGGCTTGACCGCCTCTGCCTATCCCCAGTATCACTGTCACCTGCTTGCTTCTTCCTTTTCCTGTTTCCAACTCACTGTGCTTTATTTGCTGTTTGGCAGGAAGCAGCTAGCAAAAGCAGGGTGGGAAGAGCAGCAGAGAAGGCAGCTTGTGAAAAAGGACTGAAAACTCCTGGTGCTGAAGATGAAGAGGCTGAAGGACATGTATGATGGAGGAGGAGGGGATGGGAGAGCCTCCTGCCCTCGGGCCGCACAGAAAAAGGTTTCTGCCAAACCTCGGAACTTGCCAGTGTTTTCTTGTAAAGCTTGTTACAGTTTGTGTGATTGTGGAAGCAAAAAGCGCCTCGCAAAGAAAAACAAACCCCGTCCTACCGCCTGGATGCGCTCGTGGACAGACCAGGAGTGGCGGGATGCCAAGGGACCACCGCACGTGGAACAAATAGCTTTTAAAGAGCAAGAAAAAGAAAAAAATAATAAATTAAAACTCTTAGCTCTTGGGAGGTTTTCATAGACAGCTTTTCCCAGCTCCCTTGGCTTTATATCCACTGTCAGCACCGCATCCCGGGTCCTCTGAGATGCGCTGGGATGTGGGACATGCTCCTTGTACACTGCAGTGCTGCCTCTGGTTGTATCTGGCCCATGACCAGGCTGCACAGCCCCGGCACCAGCCCTGAGCGTGCAGGGCAGTGCTGAGTCATGGGCATGGTGGGAGCCCAGGGCTGGCTGACGGCATGGCCCCTGGGACTCACTCACCCATGGTGGTTGGCTTTCTCTCCTGCTGAATTGTTGCCTGTGGCAAAAGGGGTTGCAAAGTGGAGCCAGGCTCAGTGTGAGGACCCACATCACCTCCACTGCAGCCCCTCAGTGCAGGGATATAATTTGTCAAGCACTGTTTGGGGAAGGGGACACACAGAGATTTTATCTTCTGAAGAAGCTGATTTCTATTTCTTTAGAGAATAAAAGCCTATCCAGGTTCACAGGCGCTCAGCCCGCAGTCTGCACCCCATCTCTTGGCTCCCGACTTCAAATGGGAGTCTTATTGCTTATCTGGGATCCATACCTAGAGAAAATAACAGGTTGACATGTGGTTCAGAAGGCAAGTGACTGGCTCTGAGCTTCCCATGGGTTTGTAGCTTGTCAGTGAACTGCTTTCCCATGGTGAGGAGGTCCCGAGTGCATCGTGTCCTTGTACCGGTGCTGCTGCCTCCTCAGCCATCAACCCTCTCCATCCCAAAGGGATGCTGTCACTTCTGTGTGAGAACAGCTTTCCAGTTGTTATTTTTCCTGTCTCTTTGTAATATACCTTTTAGAGCTTGAAAATAAACAACTGAAAGAAAAAAAAGAAGTACTTTTCTCTGGATCCTGCTCAGCAAAGGGAGTGGCTGTGGGGAGGATAGGTGTGTACTCCAGGTGGAGATGCCCCAGCAATTAAGAAATTATTGCTGTCTCCAAAATCTGATGCTGCTACCCCTTTTCATCAGTGCCATCATTCACTGGAGAGCCAGTGAAGGGCCAGCATGCTGTGCTTCGAAAACTCCTGGCTAGGGGATGCTCTTTGAGGGTCTGCTGCTCCAGTTGCTCATCCAGGTCTTGGGTTTTTCACCACCCTGGGATGTCCTAGAGCCAGCAAAGCATCCCTGGAGGTGCTGCCCAGGGAAGGTGCTGTGAGACCCAGGATCTCTGCAAAACATTTTTTTTTTTTTTTTTTTTATTGGACGGGCAAAAAGTCCTTTGGGGGCAGCCCAAACCACATTGTCCACAGGAAACAATCTCTACAGAAAAAACCCCCATCACTTTGCGGTTTCTGGACTTGCTTCCCGTTTTCAAGGAGACTTCTGGTGTATTTTAGCTTGGTGTTTTTCTATCTCTTGGAAGAGAAATTAAACTTATGTGGGTGATGTGATATGGTTTAGAGATTAAAGGGAAACCAGGAGGATTTTGTACAGAGGCATCGAAAGTTTGAGGTGCTGGTGGGTCTCGGTGTGCGGTGCTCAAGTGCCATCTAGTGGCACCGGGCACGGCGTGGCGGATGTTTTGGGGTGACTGTGGTGGGCGGGGCAAGGCCAGGGGTCCGGTGGGGACACTTGGCTTGTCTGTCTTTGCAACCAAACAGCATCCGCGGGGGCCTTTGAGGGGAATATTAAGAACTAAATATTAAATGGCGTAATAACGAGGTGAGGTGTGAGCTGCAGGGGATGAATCTCATCACCCAAAGATACCTGGGAACATGGGCAGGGGTTGATGGAGAGCGGTGGGCCGTATGGAAACCCTTAGCACCGCCTGGAGCCAGGGATGTTGCCTTCCCCTGCATGGGCTTTCCAGGCACAACTCACACCAAACAGTCCAATTCCTGCTGTTCTCTCACCAAGAAGACTTTTTGGTTGGGAAAAAAAAAGAATATCCAGGGTGGATAACCCTAAATACAGTCAGACAGCATTCCTCTGCCCACACTGGACTGTAGTGAGTGGCTCTGCTGTGTTGGGACCCCATCCAGCAAGGGAGGAGCTCTGCAACCCCTGCATTCCTGCAGAGCCCCCTTGTCCTGTGATTATTACCCTGCCAGCTGCTCTCCCAGCAAGCCTGGCTGACAGCCCCTGAAATCCTATTAACTGAGTTTCAAGAGAAATAAAGTTAATTATCTGCTTCACCTGCTCTTCCTCCTCCTCCTCCTTCTCCTCCTCCCACCGCAGAGGCTTGTGGAGGTGGCTGAGCCAATGCTGTAAGAGCACTTGGACTATTGTGGCTGTGAATGACCTCATGAATCTGGTCCTGGGCTGGTAGGGGTTGGAGGACCAGAAGGTCAGCAGCTGGTGCCAGAGAGAAAGGAAGGCAATCGGGGCAGGACAGAGGAAGCAATGCCGCTGCAGACGGAGATACTGCGTGAGGTCTGGGCTGCAGACAGGTGAGTGCCACTGGGCAGGATGTGACCTGTGCTGGTTACATCCCCACACTGGATAATGTGCTGGCTGTCCCCACCAGACTCCCATCTCCTCCAGTGCTTTTTCTCCTATTTTCAATTTAAATGCAATTTAATGAGCAGTTTTATCACAGCCTTTTTACTTCGGGGATTGGTGTGATGATGCTCATTGACTTACAGAGAGGAAAAGGGTTTGTTAGAGGGGGATCCCCTTGCTGTCACCCTTGGCCAAGTCAGAGCCTGTCCTGTGCTCCCTGCTAGGAAGAATGATGTCGGACAAGCTTGACTCAGTCGAGGTGGGGGAAATGCTTCTGGAGTCACATGAAAGACTGAGCTTTCCCCCTTCACCAAAAATTGGGGCAGTCTCATGCTCCCCAGGGTCTGTGGAGGTCTGAAAACCCTCACCGCTTTGCTTTCTGTGCCCCACAGTCCCAGTGAGGAGCCGGGAAGTCCCCAGCAGCAGAAGCCCAAACAGGTGAGAAAAAATCATTCCCCTCAATTCTGTGTGCTACCATTCCCTGCTGTGGGCTGTCCTCAAGGTCTGGGGTCATCAGAGACCCTGAAACCCTGGGGCCCCACACCAAGGCTGACTAGGGGCTGGCTGGGCTCTCTATTGGGGTGCTGCCACCTAGGAGGGCATGAAGGTTTTGGGAACCCCCTTCAGAGCAGGTGGGTAGAGAAAATCCCACAGCCCTCCCTTCTCCTTTAGGCATCCTTCTGAACCCCCTTTCCATCACTTTGAAGCACCCCATACGGGGGTTTCCTAGTTCCTAGTTAACACTTTAATTAAGCCCCTCAATTAAGCTCTCAGCTGTGACTCACTTTCCCCAGGCTGTGACCCTGAAAGCCAGACCTCCTCCTTGCATTTCGGCACAGCCCTCACGTACCACCCAGCCTTGGAGGGGTCTCAGCAGCAATTTCATCCATCATCCAATTTAATCAACAGCCCCTCCCCAAAGGGCTTCGTTAAGTAACGAGTGGCTCTCCTCCCTGCAGCTCCTTAAGGGATTAGGGGATGTGAAAGAGCTTTTCAGTGTGAGCTGCTGACATGGAAAAAAACAGCTGGTTCCCAGCTTCACCGTGGGACTCCCAGCTCCCCCTCCCCAAATTTGCAGTCCTGGGATCCCACTGGGATCTGCCTGGATCACACCTTTTGCAAAACACCTTCACCCACTGCACTGGAGCATCTGGGAGGAACAAAATCCCTAAGAGGGGGAAGATGTTCTCTTGGATAGGGAAAGCTCTAGTCCATCTGGATTTGCTTAGATTGCTTTCTGAGGGCCCTGAACTGACACCCACTCCCCAAATACCTCCTTTCCAGAGCCAAGTGCTGATCCACATGCTCTGTATTTGGTAAATCAGGGTTATTTATAGCTCCAGCTAGCTGGGATTAGGTATGCTGTGTCTAATCCTCCTGCTTCCTTGCTCCTGCTGACCTCCATCCCAGCAAGGCCCTGCAGTTCCTTTTGCTGGGGTGAGAGATGGAGGTGAGGAGCAAGGCTGTCTGCCCTTCCTCACATACCCTGTCGCAGCTCAGGTACCCAGAGTGCCCATCAGTGCCCAGAGTGGCTCTCAGCCAGGGTCCCTGTGGCACAGTGTGGCTTGTTCTTCTGTGCTGACATGGTCCATGGTGTCAGGGCAGTGTCAGCACCACTTGTCAATCCCTTGTCTCCGGGGCTGGCACATGGCTGCCTGTCCCAGGGTGGATGCTCTTCTGTCTGTCTGCTAACAGTCCTTTCTGTTTTCCTTCCTATGCCTTCTTTGGGGGGTTGCCCCATGGTAAGTCACTCATTTGAAAGTGTGCGTCCCTACCCCACAGCGGGTCCTTGCTTCCATTCTGGGCCAGGGAAAAGCATGGCTGTACTTCCAAAAGGGAGCTGGTGCTGTATGAGCAGGGGTTGCCTTGCAAAGGGAAAAGAGGTTTAAGGCCAGCACCACCTCTGCAGCACCATCTGTGGGGGCAGAAGCTGAAGAAGAAGAGGCAGGAACCTGGACTGGAGCCTGAGGCCAAGCCAAGGCGGCTGCGAGTGAAGAAGCCGGGTGAGGCAGGGGCTGTCGAGGAGCCACATGCCCCAGCACAGGGTGAGCACAGATCACCACAGCTTCCTTGGAAATGGGAGGACATACTGCTCCCCTCCACCCCCCGCCCCACCACACCCTCCCCCCGCAAACCTGCCGTGGCCCCATTCCTGCATCTGCCATCCATCACGGGCATCTCTTGAAATGTGCAGGGGTGAAGAAGCTGAGGAAGAAGAAGGAGGAGAAGGGAGAGGAGGAGAGCGACAAGGACCCCTATTCCAAATTCACCAGGGAGCCTCGGAAGAAGAAGGAAAGCCCAGCGCCTCGCTCCCATGTGTCCAAGGGCCCCAGGAAGCAGCAAGGTGTGGGGACAGCACCCACCTCTCTGCAGGCTCGTGGCACCTCATGTCTCCATGCACCATGTCCCACCAGAGCTGTTGATGCTTCTGGTGTCTGCTGGGCTTCTGCACATCCCTGGCAGAGTTTTTTGGCCAAAACCCAGCTACAGACCTTGGAGGAATGGGGATGTGGCAAGGGACCTGCACTCATGGCCTTGGCTAGGGATTTGGGACCGAGGGGAGGCGGGGTGGGGGGGGGAGGAGTGGCACATTCCCTGGGATTGTGGCAGTTGGCGGCTTGCCAGTGCCATCAGGTCCCCAGCCACCTTCCTGGAGGGAAAAGATGGAGCTTGACCCTCTCCTCTCCACCCGGGGCTGCAGCCGCGAGAGGGCGCTGGGACTGCGCCGGCACCGTCCAGCACCGGACACGTCCCACGCGCAGCTGGGCACCGCGGACGGGACAGGACGAGACCCACGGCCCCGCACCCCGGCTGGGACAGGACGAATGTCCGTTCCGGCCGGTGTTGTCGCGAGAGGATCCGTCCTCGCAAACCACGAGGCTGGGGGTCCCCGCTGCAAGAGGACATTGCGTTGCTGATGCTGTGGTTTCACCTCTGGGCAGAGCTGGCCGAGGATGAGGAGGAAGAGGAGGTGGAGAATAAAGACCCGCCAAAAAAGCTCAAAAAGAAGCTTCCTAAAGACCCTTCCTCAGGAGACAGCCGGGAGAAGAAGCTGAAGCCGAAGGGTGAGTATCCAGGGGCAGGGATGGCTTAAGCCCAGTTCTGTCGTTACTTGCATCTGTCCTCACTGGGATGAGGGAACTGCCTGCATCCTCTTCCCACCCCTGTCCCGGCAGGCTCAAGGTACTGCGGAGCAATCGCCCCCTGCCCATTCAATCTGCCCCCAGCCCAGCCCTTCCTGCTGCCTCCACCTTGCTGCCTCCCTGTCCCCATCACTGCCTGTTCTGGCTGCTCATCAGCTCCTCTGTCCCACCAGGAGACAAGAGTGACCCTGACAGCAAAGCCAAATCTGCCAAAAGCACCAAGAAGGAGCAAATGTCCATGTTTCAGGTGAAGAAGGAGAAGAAAACCAAGAAGAAAGGTACGGGGTGAGCAGGAGGGGGAGGCATCCAGTCCTGCTGCCCAACAGCATCACCCAGAGCCAACAGCACCCAGTGCTGCATGACCGTGTCCCCCATCTCCCTCACAGCCACCACCAGCAGTGATGAGGAGGATGATTCCGACTCCAGCACCAAACCTATCAGGTCAGAGAAGAAGAAAAACCCAGCATCCCTCTTCCAGACTGGTGGGGATCCCCCCAAGGAGAAAAAATCCAAAAAGAAAGGTGAGAGCCCGTCACCGGTGATGGAGGGTGGTATGTGCTGGAGGGGCTTCTGG
Source organism: Myiozetetes cayanensis (assembly GCF_022539395.1). Classification (NCBI taxonomy): domain Eukaryota; kingdom Metazoa; phylum Chordata; class Aves; order Passeriformes; family Tyrannidae; genus Myiozetetes; species Myiozetetes cayanensis. The sequence continues at coordinate 159,005 of NW_026087544.1, forward strand.
GAGTGCAGGTGAGCTTGGTCATGAAGGATGGGGGTTATGATCAATGGTGTTGGCATCTGTCTATGCCAAGCTTGATTTTGGGGCTCAGCAGAGTCAGGATCTTCCCCCTTCTGTGCCCTTGCCTGTTCCTGCCTGCAGTTCCTCCCAAAGGGACTGAGAGTGAGGAGGAGACCCTGGAAACCCTGCAGAAAAACTCCAACAAGAAGGGGAAAACAAAGAAATCAAAGAAGGTACAAAGGACCCCTCAGAGCCATGGGGCCCCCCTTGGGGTGGGGGGGGGAAGAGCAGCTCTTCCACCCAGGGTAAGCAGCATCCCCCAGCAAGACCCACTGCAGCACCATCCCCAAAGCCATCAGCTGCAGGGCCACAGCCCAGGGGGGAGTGGAAGCAAGGAGCAATTAGTCAGGAAAGGAGAGGGGGCTTTCAGCAGGTTTGACTTTGGGGTCACCATCCCCTCTTATGAAGCAGCTGAAGGAGGAGAGGCCCCCATCACCTGTCATTGAGGTCGACAACCTGGAGGAGTTCGTGCTGCAGCCGGCACCGCAGGGGGTGACTATCAAGTGCCGGGTGACACGGGACAAGAAGGGGATGGACCGGGGACTTTACCCCACCTATTACCTTCATTTGGATAATGACAAGAAGGTTAGTTAGGGTGAGGGCATGGAGACTCATGGGGCCCTGCATCTGACCTGGGGAGCACTCTCAGGGTTTTGGGGAGATGCTCGCCTGTATCCCACTGTGGTGGTGGGTTCTGTATGGGGTGCTTCCCTCTCCTGCAATTCCTCTTGGGAAATACCCTCCGTTGATGGTACCCGGGATGATGACCTAGCATCGGCTAGAGAGCCATGCTAATGCTGAGCTGGGCTCAGCCCCTCTTGCCCTATGGCAGTGCAGTATGCCAAATACAGTTAGTGTTTCTTCACTCCATGACTTGCTCAAGGTCATGGCAGTGACCTGTTGGGGGGTGAGCCAGGGACAGCAGTGTCAATGGCAGTGACAGTGTCCAATCGTCACATGGTCCAACTGCTCTACCAGGTGTTCCTCCTTGCTGGGAGGAAGCGTAAGAAGAGCAAAACCTCCAACTACCTCATCTCCATCGACCCCACTGACCTGTCACGGGGAGGAGAGAACTTCATCGGGAAGCTGAGGTAGGAGCAGAGGTGGCATCCCATTTCTGCAGCACCCTATTCCCACCCATGGATTATGGGCTGCCCCAAGCAATGGCTGGGTCAGACAGGAGGCTAAATTCAGCATTTCCCACTGCTGGGTCTGACCTGAGGAGGGGCAGGGGGCTGAGAGGGAAAACAGGCTTGTCTGTTTCCTCCCAGCAGACAGGTCATGGCTAGAAAAGGCACCCAGCAAGTCCAAGCCCACTGTATCACCAGCAACCACACAGCAGTGCTGGGGGATCCCTGTAGTGGCAACACCCTGTAACACCCTGATTTAAGGGTGCCTTGAACCACAGCAAATGACTAAGGAGTGGGAAGGACGGCACTGGCTGGGGGCTGCATCAGGGATTTGCAGCTAGACCAAAGCAAAGGCTGTGCCTGGAGAGGGGTCAGAGGAGGGCTGTAGTGGACTCAGTGGCATCAGCCACAACCATCTCTCATCCTTGGCTGCAGATCCAACCTGATGGGTACGAGGTTCACAGTGTTCGACAATGGTGCAAACCCCGACAGAGCCAATGCTGACTGGTCCAATGTGCGGCAGGAGCTTTCGGCCGTGGTCTATGTAAGCAGCAGCACGGGAAGCCCCCCTGGAGCTCCCGGGCAGGCAGCGAGGGGGTCCCAACCTGCACCCATTCTGAGTGCTGCCCCAGGGGAGTTACAGAGATGTGGGATGGGCTGGAGCCATCCCTGAGTCCTTGTTCAGCCCCCATGAGAGGCTGCAGCCCGTGGTGGTTGCTGGTTTTAGAGACAGGGTTTCTCTTGCAGGAGACCAATGTTTTAGGCTTCAAAGGTCCCCGGAAGATGACAGTCATCATCCCTGGGATGAATGCTGACGGTGAGAGGGTGCCCATCCGTCCCCGAAATGTAAGTCAGGGGCCAGGCTGGGCAAAACTCCTTGGGGGCTGGGTTTGCCAGGGATCACCTTAGATTTTACCAGTTTGGAGCATGAAGAGGCTTTCAGGTGTCCCTGAAATTCAAGGCACTTACCTGGGAGGGGGGAGACACAGTGTCTGTATTTTTTTCTCTGTGACAGATTCCATTTCCATGTGGGTACTGCTACAGAGCATCCCCCCAGGCACTCCACAGAGGGTGCCAGGGCGCTGGGGGAAGTTGCCCTAACCCCGCTCTCCCTGCTCTTGCCCCTCCCCAGGATAACGACGGCCTCCTGATGCGATGGCAGAACAGAAACATGGACAATGTAATTGAGCTGCACAACAAGGCACCAGTGTGGAACGATGAGACTCAATCCTATGTCCTCAACTTCCATGGCCGGGTCACCCATGCCTCTGTCAAAAATTTTCAGATTGTTCATGGCAGCGACCGTAAGCTGGGAAGAGGGGTGGGATGGGACAGGGGGATGGGGTGGGGAGGCACTAACTCTTAAACTGGCCCCAGCACCCACTTTTTTTGCTAAGGTTTATTTTTTTTATGCTTTGGGGTCCTGCCTGACTTTGCTGGAGCTGGGATGAAGCCAGACAGGGAGAACAGCATTGTGCAGGAGCTGCCCTCAGGCCACAGCACTGGCAGAGGCATTGTGCAGGGCTCCTGTTGCCACAGAGATTAGGGCAAGGACAGATCCTACAGGGTGCTGAGGCCCCCATCACACTACAACCACCTACTCAACTCAGAACACCCCAGAGCTTTAGACCCAGCACACATCCCAGATCACCAGTGGGCTCAGCCCAAGCTGCACTGTACCTTGGGGACAGTCCCTCAGGGGTGGCAGCAGCTCTGTCTGGATGTGGCCACTTGTCACCTGTCTGGTACAGTCAGAAGCTCTCAGCCTCCGGGGTGTTGGGTTACTGGACAGAAAAAACCTCTTGAGGGCCCCCGGTTATTTTTACAGATTTCCTGTCACCCGCCCTCCAGTAGCAGCAGTCCTACAGTCAGGGGGTGGGAGTATGAGCCCCTTGGGGGGCTGTGACTCCCAGGGAGGGAGTAGAGGGTGCCATGGTCTGTGTGCTGGATTGTGTAATGGGAAAATGATGCTTTTTGATAACATGTGTTGCAGTACGGCACAGCCAGTCTGGGAGTTGCAGGCAGAGCTTGGGGCTGGGGGGTGGGCAGCTTCTTTCAGATGCTGCTGCATGGGTGCCCTGGGAAAAGGCAGGATGGGTGCACAGGTGACATTCCAGTTGCTCACCCTCTTTCCCACAGCCGACTACATCGTGATGCAGTTTGGGCGTGTGGCGGATGATGCCTTCACCATGGACTACAACTACCCTCTCTGTGCTGTGCAGGCCTTTGCCATCGCCCTCTCCAGCTTTGATGGGAAGCTGGCCTGCGAGTAGCACCTGCACTGGGCCTGCCGGGACCACTGGGACCACCTGCCAGTGCCTGGCAGATGCTCCTGCATCCCTGTCCTGTTCCTTTCCCTGCATTTCCACCTTCTGTCCAGTGCGTGCTCACAGTTGCTCCTGGGGTGGTTCACAGAGCACGGTGCTTGCCAAGCACCATGGGATGCTCATCCAGCCGCAGCCACCCTCTCTGGGCAAATTCAGGACAGATCGCTGGTCTGGGGTGATGGCAGAGTCAAGCCTGAGGTATATTTAGCAGATGAGGCTGACTATGATCCCTACCTCATCCCTTTGAGATGTTTCTTGGACTCAGATCCTGGAAACTCATCCCCTCCTTTTATTTTTTTAGATTCTGATTTGTATTTTTATGCTCAGTTCCCCAGTGAGAGGAGGTAGGTGGTCTCCTTGCTTTGTGTTTCTTCATCCCTCTGTGAGTCTGCACCGAGGCCCCGTGTAGGTGGGCTCTGCCCAAGTTCCCAGCTAGAGACCCCCATCCTGGCTCGATGCCCACTGGGCACAAAGCCCCTGTTTTGCCCCATTTTGTCCTGGTGTGAGTGGATACCCAGTGCCCATGGTATCTTTTCACCTGCCAGGTCTCACCCTGCTGCCCAGAAACTGTTGGGGATTAAGGTCCCTGAGAAGCAGCCCGGCACTCAGAGCACTGGCAGCCTGTAGGCACGTGCTGAGGAATGGTGGTGCCAACGGAGGAGGGCTGGCAGCCACGTGAGGCAGAGTTGGCATTGTTGGCAGGGGGCCCAGCTGGGTCAGTTCTTCAGGAGGGACCTGGAAGAGAAAACTGAGGGTGCACCAGGAAGCAATGGAGTGACTCATGAGGTGTGGTGTGGTGCTGAGTCACACTCAGCACCCAGACAGGCCCTGCCAAACCCCCTGTGCCTCTTCCACTCACTGCCCCTACACTCTGCAACATCCCTCCAGACCCCACACATCGCAGGTGTCCCCACTGGTGCTCCTTGTTCATGGGAAGGTGGTGGCCAGAAGGTGCCACCCCCTGTCTCAGACTGGTGGGGTGTCATGGGGAGCTACGGGGAGACAGGGGGAAGGGGAGATGCTGGAGAGGGGTTAGCTCAATGGGAGCAGATCAGCCCATGCTCCTCTTTCCAGTACAATCCCACCTTTATGGAGTGAGGATTTGGCTTCAAAGACAGTCCCCAACCTGATTAATTCAGTGGTAAGAAACACGGGGACATGCCAAGGTCCCCTGAAACACCATCCTCAGCTGCCTGAGTTGTTTCTCTTACCAGCTCAGCTAATGCACTGACCCCAGGACAATTTGGGCTTTGTTTCCCAGGACACATATAGGTTGTTCCCCCATTCTGGAGGTGATCTGAGCCCCTCAAGTTAATGCATCTGAGAGGTAGCTGGAGCAGTTGGGCTGAGGAGTAGTAGATGGATGAGACAGATGCAGTTATGCAAGAGGGATGCTCATCCTCACTGGGCAGTGTTGCAACACCAACATGGCCCAAACTCGTCTCTCTGTGGAGCTAAGGACAGATGACAGTGACAGTGGAAGTATGAACTGCTGCTGGACTGCTACTGAACATCTTGCCCCAGTAGCTTTGCAGATGACAGTGGAGATTTTCCCACCAGCTGCATTAATCTGGGCTCCATGATTCATCAGCAGACACTCATGGCAAGGGCCAAGGGAGGTGGACAGCTTGGGGGACAACAGGCTGGCATGGGACATTGTCCATTACCCATGCAGTGAAATCAGAGATCGTCTTGTGAGCTAAAGGGAGAATCAGCCACAGCAGTTCAGGGCCAGCATGCCCCATGAGGTATGGCCAGCAAATGCGGGGAAAGCAAGAGCTTTCTGCCCAAATCTAGCCATGAACCCAACATCTGTTTGAAACTAGGACAAGCTCAGCTGATGGTTGAGCCAACACTTGTCCCTGTTTCCTCCAGTAGAGGCAGAAAAGAAGCAGCAGAGTGAGAGAGAGGGGTTTGGGCTCCCCAGGTTCTGGCTGGAGCACAAGCTGCTGCTATCCCAGCTGCTCCCCAGGATGATTCTCCCTCCCCTCATCCAAAAAGTCTCCATTTTGCCCGTTGTTGCTTGCAAATCCCTCAGGTTTCCTGTAGCCTAAGCAGAGTAAAATATCTGCCTAGGCTATCCAACACAATGTCACCCCATCTCAGAGCTGTCACTGCATCAGTTGCCCACCCCAAATCCCTTACACAAACCCTCTAATGCAAACCAACTGCAGCACAAGAAACAAATGAAAACAATTTAAGAGGGCGATGGATATTCGGGCCCTTTGTTTGCGCTGGCTGTTAACACCAGAGGAGAGGAGGGATGGAAGCAGTTGAAATGTGTATCTACTTTGGCCGGCGGAAAGTGTGACGGATGCACCAGAAAACCAATGGCTGAGGGTGCTGGGGTGTGCGTGGGTGTGAAAGGAATTCTCTCTGCAAGAAAAGAGGGAAAAAAAAAGAGGAAAGCCTTTATCAATAGTGTTTGAGCCCAAAGTGTGTGTCTTCCTTGGAGATAGGGTTTTGTCAATCCCCAGGGATAATATTTTCCCTGCAGTGTGAGACTTTGAGGTTTCTGAAGCTTCATTTTTAGGGTGCTGGTGTTAGGCTGGTGCTACAGGGATGTATTTTTAACCCCAGAAAGCGCTGGTGCAAGGGCACAAGCATGGCCAGGGGCGACTGTCATCAGCTCCTCAAGAGAACCTCCTAGGAAATGCATTTTATTTTTGCAGAGATGCTTATAAGGCAAAGGGAAGGAAAAAAATAAGGCCCTACTTCAATGCTGAGCACGTGTCCCAATTAGGACCAGTGTTGCTGTGGTGTCATTGACTCTCTCAGGCAGTGGTTGCTGGCATCCCCATCCCATGTTCATGAGTGGAAAGATGCTCAACTAGAGCTCATCAGGAAGATGGATGTGGGAGGTTCTTCTCCAGTCACTTGCTACTCCCCTTTCCCCAGACCTCTGGGGCTCAGTGGGCTCCATATACCCAGCCCTGAGCAAAGGCTTAACCCCTGCACTCTTTGGGGGCCTGACAGATATTTTCCATAAGGCAAATGTCCAATAGGGCAGGCAACTGAAAAAGGAAAGGGTTGGTGCATCTCAGCAGGTGTGGGAGCGGAGGCCAGCACTGGGAAACTCCTTGTCCAGCAATGGAAGGGCTGGAGCTGTTTGGTTCCCAGCAACTTCCCTAGCAAAGAACAGTGTCTGAACCCTGGGGGCTTTCCAGCTTTGAAGTGGTGATACATTAATTAATTAAAGAAGTGATTGTGATGAGGTATTTTTCTCTTCTCTATCCTTCCCCTCCCCTTATATTTCTTTTGGTGGTATTTTTTTAGAGGGAAAGGCAGACTTATTGCTGGTAAGCTGGGCTGTGGCTTTGCAGGATAGGCTCCTTCTTGGTGCAGCAAGCAACAGGCAGCCATGGGAAAGCCAATATTTTTCAACTGCTTTTTAAAAGGAGTAATTTTTTAATTAGTGAATCTATTCTAGAGAAGTGTTGGAGTTTTACAATGTTGTAGCTGTTCTTGGTGTCTTGCCTAGACTTGGATGTTCTGGCCATAAGAAAATATTATTTATGGCATTGCAGCTTGCAGCTCTTTTATATTATAATTTGGGAAAGGAAGTTGCTGTTCCCACCAGTGGACAAAAAAAAAAGCAGAAACATGGATTATGGACTTCTGAAGGAGAGAGAAAAAAAGAAGCAGAACAGACACAAACCACTGAGCTGGTCTCAAATCACTGCACTCCAAAACAAGCTCATCCCAGCACCACTAGCAGTTGCATTGGACACTGAAGTGAGACCCCTGCCTGCTCGGCAGGCCCAGAGCAGCAGTGACTGCCTTGGTACTCCCCTGCGCAGCATTACATGTGTTTCTAAACATTTGCAGATCAGGCTTTTATTCATGGGCTAATGCACACTTGTTTGCTCGTGCCTTACTCAGCCTAAACTACTATTGAACTCAATTAAGGCTGTCATCTGCAGGAGCACTCAATGTCATTTTTGCCCAAGTAAGGGATGAGTAACGAGACTCCGAACAGCCCTTGGAGAATAGCAGCCATTTTGTTACAGTTTTTGGTCCAGATTTCTTACAAGTTAACACCAGGCCAAGGGTGGAAGAATGCGATATGGCTTTATGAATCACACACAATTGCTGAATGTGCTGGATGCTGTCACTTCATGGGCTGAAGAGTTGGCTTGTCCCAAAATGCCTGAATACAACCAAACTCATCATGAAAATTGGAAAAATATGTTTCTAGAAGGGATGGGATGCAAAGAGCATCCCTTCTCCAAGCGAGGCCAATGGGAGTAGTCCTCTCTGTGAGTTTTGGGTACCACAGCAAAGATCTGTGCTGCACATCTTCATCTGGCAGGACCAGAGGTTTTGCCCCTACTGGGGCTGTGGCTCCTGACAGTGGGGCTGGGCCAGGGACTCTTATGCCATCAGCTGGCTGTGGCTTAGCATGTTTCCATCCATCAGCTCACTCAGAGGAAATGACCATGGCTTTGTTATAAATTGGTATAAGAATTTAGACAATTCCAATTAAACATTGATATATTTATTAAGCAAGCAATAATAAAGCAAAAAACAGCATTGGGTGGTCTGGGGAGTCAGTCTTCTCTCTGCCCAAGACACACATCAAAATGTAGTAAATGTCCCTTTTTATACACTTTCAAGTCCCAGGTTTTGAATGCAAATGCGTTGTAGCTGTGAGTTCCTGGCTTGTTGCTAGGTGGTTATCTGCCTTCTGGAGTTTGTCAGGGATGAAAGCTGTAGTTCTTATCTGTTGTAAATTCTACCGATACTGACACTTGTTTGTTTAGCAAGATGTCTGTAAAACTTATCTTGTTGAATTATAACAAAAGTTTCTTATTCCCTAATACACGTAAGATTTTATGAACAAAGTTAACCCTTCTATTACAGCTTGGCTCCTGGATGAATTCCCTTGGGAAATTACAACAGTGTGGGCTGAGATCCCCCTTCTGGGCACCATGGGGTGGGTGTCTGGGAGAGATGGGGAATCTGCAGTCTGGTGGGATGTAAGGGACTGAGTGTGTATGTGAGGATGAGGAAAGGGATGAAGGTCTTCGGAGGAGGTTGAAGATGTGAGATGGGAATAAGGATGAGGACAAAGTTGTGCAGCAGGGCATTAGAGTGTGCAAAGGACAATGAAGGGGATTGAAGGTGAGCACAGGGACGAAGGTGAGTGTAAGGGGGCACAGATGTGCAGAGCAGGATGAAGGTGAGCACAGAAGCGATGAAGATGTGCAAAAGGGGATGAAGGTGTTCACGGGGAGCCCTGGCCAGCTGGGGACGGGACGGGACAGCAGCACCCTCAAGCCCCGGCCCGAGCCCGGGGCCGCACCACGAGGCTGCCGCACGGAGTAGAAGGAAGAGGAGAAGGAAGGTGAGGAAGGTTCATAGAGAGCGCTCCTAGAGACTGGGCCGAGCTGAGCTCCAGGGCTGCCCTTTCCCAAAAAAAACTCCCTGCAGAAGGGAAGTCCCGCGTCCTCGCCGCCCCGACGGGGAGGTCGGGAAAGTCGGCCGGCAGGAAGGGCCGGGAGGAGAAGGAGGAGGAGGAGGAGGGCGGAGGGGGGAGAAGGAGGAGGGCGGGGGGTAGGAGGAGGGCGGGGGGTAGGAGGAGGCCCGGCCCGGCCCGGCCCCGCCGCCTCCTGATTGACTCCCAAGTTTCTGCTCCTCCCTCGCCTGAACTTTCCCGTCCCTGCGCCTGGCTCTGTGCGTGGACCCGGGAGCCCGCCGCGCTCCCTGCATTCCTGTCGCCCTCTCCGGCCAGGCCCCGGCTCCGGTCCCGGCCCTGGTCCGGCCCCTGCCCCTATCCCGGCATCCGCGGCTGGCTCAGCCCTCCGGAGCACGGAGCAGGTAAGCGCTCGCCGGGAAGAGACTCCCAACCCCCCTTCCTCCGCCTCCTCCTCCAGCCCCTCCTTCCTCCCGGCCCGTAGCCCTCCGCCTGCACCTAGACCTGGCGGATGGCTGGGGTCGACGGGGTCGCACCAGTCCAGTACCTCCTCCCGGGGCTCCCGCCCGACGGCCCTCGATGGGGTGTGTGCGTGTAGGGGGCACAGCCGAGGTGTTTCCACTCTCACCGTCGGGTGCCCAGGCTCCCGCCTCGTCGGGGTTGCGCTGCCCCCGCACCGGTCCTCCGCCGGGTCCCCATGCTGCAGCTTATCCCCGGGGTTACAAAGGGGCCTTGTGCCCGTACGTCGGGAGCGTGCGGGGCGGGCACCGGCCGTTAAGGACACCGATACTCTGTCCTGGCCGAAGCCCCCCGGGAAGCGGCGTGGAAGGGTCCCCGGTGAGGTGTGGGTCACACGTGTGTCATGCTACATGTGTGTTATACGCATGTAGGGGATGACCATACACTGTATGCTAAACACTTTGTGCCTCGTCATAAGGGTGCATTGCTAACAAGGCAGCAATTAGATGCATAATTTTCAGCAGTGTGTCATCTTTATTATTATTATTATTATTATTATTATTATTATTTTATTTTTACACCCTCCTTGGGTTTGGGGTTGTTTTTTTCCCCTTAACCCCCTTGGAGGGAAAATAAGGCCAAGCCCTCGCAGTGCCACCCACCTCCGCCCTCTGAAACCGCTCAGGCCCTATACAATGTGTTTGGGTTCTAACGCTGAGAAAAAAAGCAGAGTTTGGGAAGTAACCAGCTGGAAATAGTACCGGCGGCCCTGCTGGGGCAGCAGGAATCCTGAGCCTCTCACTGCTGTTGGGTGGTTGGTATGGGGTGGCAGGGGAAAAAGTGAGGATAGAGATTTTGGGGGTTTTTGGTGCTTTGCAGGGAGCCAGGACAAGCCAAGCTGGGCAACCGTCCCATCAGCAAAGCGATAATCTCCTGTGTCAGGCACACCAGGGTATTTTGGGCTCCGGCATCCTCTCTCCCCTCCTATCGCTTTACCCCGCGCGGGTACGTGCGTGTCGTGAGTCAGGGCATTGGCACAGCCTGGCCACCCTGGGGGGCCTTGCCAGTGAGGCTGCCAATCTCCCCCCACAGTATTGAAGTGCTCATAATAATGGGTGGAGAACTGGAGTTTGCTAGGCTGGTGACCCCCCTCCTCATGCATGTACCTGCCCAGGGGGCTCCATAGCCCCACAAGCCCTTCCCCACACTCTGCTTGGGTCATTTTCCCCGGGAATGGAAGGAGGAGGGTCCCCAAAGTGGGCAAGGGTTGAGGGCTCACCATGATCACGCAACAGTGAAGGCAGGAGAGAAATGGGAGGGAACTTGGACCCCTGCTGACAGGGCAGGTGATGGTCACTGTGGCAGTGCCCCAGCACTTTCCCACCAGACAGGACAGGCACAAGTGTCCTGTTGGAAGAAGGCACTGGATTTGGCCCTGTTTGGGTGTGCAAGGCCAACATTCCCATGGGAATGGACTGCAGACGGCTGTGGGGTGAGCAGCTTCCCCTCCCAGCTGAGTGATGCAGTGGAAGACATTCCTGTCCCCCAGGACCTCAAGCACCCAGCTACCTCCCCAGGGCTGGCATGCAGCTGGCACTGTACTGGCTTTTCTACCAGAAATAACCCTTTGAAAGCGGTGGGCTCCAGATGCCTTGGGTAAATGGCACCCAGGTATTTCAAGGACCCTTGTCCTGACGGGGGTGACTGCAACACTGGGGGACAAGTCAGAGTGGGAGGATGCTTCAATGGGGGCATTTTGGACAGCGTAACCCTTCAGCAGTCATCCCACGTCAGACATCCCTTTCCTGCAAAGCAGAACCCTCCAGCCTCCAGGTCCACCAGTAAAAGGGACTTGTATCCATTTACCAGTACATATGGTCGCTATTTATCATGATATCAGAAACAGCATCTCCTTTTAATCACCGTTTAATCCCCATCTCGCCACCACTAAATGGGTTGGGAGGCGAGTCCCGGTGGCCCTGGCACTGTGCTGAAGGAAGAAGCCTTTTCCTGGTGGTGTGTGAGCAGGTCATGGCACTGAGGAGGTGGGGATAGCAGTGGTAATCAGCTATAATTAAGGTATTAAAAAGCAAGTAACCACGCAACTCCTGTCAAACACGCAGAGAGCACTAGGCTGGTGGTAGGTGAGCTCAGTGTGGGACTGGTGGAGGCATGCAGCAGCCAGAAAGGTGATAAATGGGCAATTTTGGGCTGTTTGTTGGGAAAAAAATGTGTTTTCCTGCATTAGTACCTCTTCTTCTGTCCATGGGAGTGGAGAATGGAGAGGAAGAGAGGACAAGGGGCTGCAAAACTCTAACCAAGGGTGCTGCTGGGATTTACATGGCAAGAGCCATCCTGGGGCTCTTTGTGGGGTTGGCATCCCTCCATCCATCAGTGAAGGGGTTGGATGCTGTCCAAAAACTGTCCCATCTCTAGGAGCTTTCCTCTCTTATTAAATCCCTGGTGGCAAATGCAAGTGCCTGGTGAGACTGCCACAGTGTTTACCTCACCTTGGACACTGTTGATGGATGGCATATAACCAAATACCCTTGATTTTGGGAGCTTCCATCCATGGGGGATTTGCTGGGTGGCCAGGCCATGCTCTGAGCTGATCAGCTGTTTGTCCAAGGTGTTATCTGGGGTTGGGGCCAGGCTAGGAGCCACGGTGGCTGAGCCCAGGCACCTGTGTGTTGTGGTTGGGGCAGGCACCTGAAGCGCATGGGAGTTTGCTATTGCCACCATCACGTGGCAACTTATGAAATGTTTTTTTGGAGGGAGGGAGGGAGGGAGGGAAGGTAATGATGGGCTGAGCCAGTAGAGCCATGCCCTGCACCAGCCTGCAGTGGACACACTGCAGGAGCAGCCCCCCTCTGTGATAACACATGTCCAGATCCTGCTGCGGGTCTGGACATGCTGTTACAGCTCCCGGTGCTTCGGTTTTCCCCGCCTGTGAAATGGGAGCAAGGGGCCCCAGCAAAACCTCCTTATGGTGCTGGTTGGCCACTCTCCTGCCTACGGTAGTGGGAAGCAGGGGGTCACGCAATGCTAGCTCCCCATGGAGCTCATTGTGGAGTTTCCTGATGAGCACACGTGGAGCGCTTTGGAGGTGACAGGCCAGGAACCCCACAGTCTTGTTCCTGGGGTTGGAAGCTGGTGGCCTTGTGGTGACAGTGTTCACGTAGGGCTCTGCAGCCAACAGGATCCTGTCGGCGAAGGGTTTGGAGGAACACTTCATTTTACAAAGCATGTCCCATCCAGGCAGTGCAAATCTCAATGGAGCGTCCCCCCACCTGGTTCCAAAGAGATTCAATGCTCCAGTGTTCCCAGTGTCCCCCATAATGTGCCATGAGACATCAGCAGCACCAGAACCGAGCGTGTGCCACCTCCCAGGTGGGCACTGGGTGTGTCACGAGTTGTGCTGGGTCGCAGCTGGTTAAAGCTGACCCAGGAGCTCACCTTCAGCCACCCTCCTGTGAGCCAGAGGCACAGAAGTGACTGCAGCAAGCTTCAGGGCTGCGCTTTTCCCTGGGAGAAGTAACGCCGGGAAGTGCTGCCTCATGGGTGGCAGGTGAGGTGCAAGTGCCAGAAGAGGCTGGTTGTTTCCCTTCCCCCTTGCTGTGGGGGGATCAGTGCAGACCCAGAGTGTGTGCTGGCAGAGCTCCCCTGGCTGCATGGTGTGGCCGGTAAGGGGACAGCAGAGCTGAAACTGATCTTAGGAGGTAGGCAGAGCCTCATGGGGAACAGCTGGCTGGAGGGAGGTGTTGCGCCACAGTGGCCCACAAGCATCGAGAGTGAGCACTGGGGGTCCCTAGGTCTGAAGATGCTGCTGTGGGCTGGAAAGTGGGCCCTGTGTTGGCAGCCCAGTTTTCTGCTGTGAGGAAGAGCCATGCCACTGCTGATGCCCTGACTGCTGGAGGGGTGATGGGTCTCAGGACACACACAAGGGCAAAGCCCCAGATACCTGGACTCGGGTTTGCATCATGCAGAAGGTGGGTGAGCCCCATGCTGCTCTGTGCCTCAGTTTCACTGTGACTGTCTCGCCAGCGCTCCCCCGGTGGAGTGCAATGGAGGCAGGAAGACTGGCCGGGCTCAGGGATCCTCGCCTGGGAGCGCCAAGCCTTATTATTTCCCCACAACTGTCTCCTCCTCGCTCCTTGTAAAATTAAATCCAGCTGTTCACAATAGCCACTAACTTCTCTCCGGAAGATGTTCAAAGTTTACAGACGCGGAGTGGCGCGGGTGCGTGGAGGATGGGCTGCCGTTCCCATGCCAGCTCTTTGCTGCCTGCCCTTCCCCCAGAAGCAGCCAGTCCCTACCTCCCCCCCACTGGCTTAGGCAGTTTTGGTTTAGGAAGAAGTACACCCGCATGCAGGCATGTGAGCCCCCGACCCAAGGGAGCGTCAGGCTTTTATTAGCAAGATGATCTGAGTGCTTCACAGTGTAGGAACAAAGGTCTGGTCCAAGACTCTCCTTTTCCATGCCCAGCTTTGTGCCTGCATGCTTGGTGGATAAGTTGGGCAGGGTCCTCCCTTGGTGCTTGCCAGCACCTGTGCCCAGCTATGGCATGAGTTTGGGTTCCAGCTCTCGTGTGAGGCGGCTGCTGTGCCCTGCTCGCAGCCTTACCTGGGTGGCATCACAGAGCAGAGGGTCAGGGTCCAGCTGGTGTTTGGACGTTAGTGTGCTGAGCAGGGGGCTAAGACACCATGCAAGGTTCTCTGGCGCTCTTGGGCCATCCTCCTTGCTGGAACTCCTTCTTTTAACAGGAATACGGCCTTCATGTATTTTTAGCAACTTTCCTCCCTGAGAATTCCAGAGCAATTTTTCAATCTGAGGGAACAGGAATCACTGTGCACATTTCCAGCCCTCTGCTCAGGCAGTGGTGAGAGGCGCTGGGAAAAGGCAATTCACTGCCATGAGCTCCTGACATGCTCCTGGCATGCACAAGGATTTGCTTGCTGGGACTGTCTGGGGTGGTGGCAATAAAATGGTGCTAAACCAAAATATGCCTCTCTGAGAAAAATGACCAATGGAGTTTGTGCCAGGCAGCATGTACCTGCTATCGCAGCTCCTGCAGGACCTCAGCTTCGCACCTCCTCAAGCTTCTGAACTTGTTGCAAGAGGGCAGGGAAGTATTCCCCCTCGTAGGGGTACAGTGGCCAGGTGACAGTTCCATGTCACATTCTGTCCCAGACTCTGGCAGCCAGGGGCATCTCCATGCCTCAGCTGGGATGGTAATACCTGGCAGCCCCCCTGCCCGGTGTCTCCGGTGCCGATGCCCCCCAGTCAGTTCTTGCACCCCCCAGCCCACTGGATTTCTCCTGGTTGGAAGCTGGGAGTGTGACACTCAGTGCTAACCCTGGGCTCTGGCGGGTGCCGCAGCGCAGGCAGTGGGTGCAGCTGCTGCCCAGGCAGGGTTGGGTTTCACGGGGGTGGAGGCAGCCGGGGGCGTGTGTGAAATTCATTTCAGCCTTCCTCCTCCTCCTCCTCCTCCTCCTTCACCTCCTTGCCTGGCAGCCAGTGTCCCCTGGAAGATGTTTTCTCTGGCCCTGCTGCAATGGCAAAAAATGTGGTCAGCAGTACCTGGAGCTCCTCTGTGGAGGCATTTCTCCTCTCAGGAGCAAATCTGAGGGCTGCTGGGATCCCTGAAATGCCTGGCTGGCCCAGATGGTGGGACACCATCCCACTGCAGGCACAGGACTGCCTGGCCTAGCCTCCCCCAGTGCTCCCCTGACAGCAGTGCCCCTTAGCTTCCCCTTGGGACAAGCTGAGAGTCCCTGGGGACTCAAGACTTATGGGCTGTTCCAAGCTCATCCACAGGGGATGTTCAGTGGGAGACATTCTGGAATGGACACATTTTGGCACAGAAGCAAAGCAAATTCAACGGTTCCCAGGGGGTGCCGTGTCCAGCACTGGCTGTGCCATGGGCCACTAGCATTGGGGGTGTTGTGGAACAGCATGGCAGTGGCCCATCCCTGGCAGACGACTCCAACCCTGTTGTTTCCATCCAGCTCGTTTCATAACACAGAGAGCAATTAATGCTGTAAAGCTTTCTATTTATGCGCTGCTGGGTGAAACGCCCCGTCCTGGCTGGGCAGGGCAGTGTAATTGGGCCAGGGAGGCATGCTGGGTTACAGTGTCCGTCTGTCCTCTGCCCTCAGGTCTTGACCCTGGAGGCTTGAGCAAAACTGGCTCAGGTCCTCCAGAAGCTGAAACCCAGCTCTGCTGCCCTGCCAGGGCTGGGGAAAGAGGAGGGGATGGAGGTGTTGGTTTGAATGCCCGTGGTTCTGCTGTCAGGAGGGAACTGTGCCCTGGGTTTGCCCCATCCCCTCTCTCCTTCCTGACAAAATATTTTGGGGCAAATCACTCACATTTCTTCTTTGTTCGTCCACAGCCCTTTGGGATGAGGGGTCTGAGCATCTCTCAGCCGCGTGCCACTGAGTGAGGACCAGCCACATCCCTGCCAGGTCAAGGCTCAGGGCTTTGCTGGGATCTAGAGAACAGCAGGGGTCCAGCTAGAGCTGGGGACCATGTGCCCAGGCAGCCCTGGCAGTTCTTCAGACCCTGGTGGGATGCTGCCACATGGCCTCCTGTGGTTTTCTCACTCCGATTGCTTCCTGAGCTGCCCGCCAAGCCGGAAGGGACAGGAAGCAATAGAGAGGAGGAAATTAGTTGGACTGTCTCACGGGGAGCCAGCCCAGTGCATGGGGAGCTTCGCCACTGCCTGGGTCCCCAGACTGTGCTAGGGGACCCTTTTGGGAAAACATGGCTGGTCCTCCCTCCCTGGCAGAGGTGCAAACCTGGGTGGGAGAAAGCCTGAATGGCCGCCCTTCTCTCCCAGTTCCCGAGAATCCCTCAGCACAGCGAGAGTTGTTTGGAAGAGGAGCGCGATATAAACAAGCCTCGTTCCACTGCCCTCCCTGCTGTGCCGCATCTTGCTCGGCTGCTGCCACCCGCCTTGATGAGTTCTAATTGTCCCTGGGACAGCCTCATGCCAACCAGGATGGTGGCCCAGTGGGAATGGGGTAGGGTCTGGGGCAGGATGTGGGGCAGGGTGTTCCCAAAGGGTCTCTGGGCAAGGTGCTAGGGATACAGGACTCCTGCAAAGAGCAAGAGAAGGGATGTAGGGTCATCCTCAGCAGAGCCAAGAGCATCTGGCTCTGTGCACTGCACTGGGGTTGTCAGCAGACAGAGCAACATCTTCCCTGGTGTGTTGTGGTCTTGCTGGTGTCCCTCAGGAGATCCACAACTTTTGGGTTTCTTTCAAGGGTCTCTGCAGAGCTGGTGGCTGTGTGATGGTGTGGGCAGCATTCCCTCCGGTCGTGTCACCAGGTGAGCAGAGGCAGCATATCATGGACATTGCCTCCAGCCAGCGCTCCCCTGCCTGAAATGAGAAGCACAGTAATGAAGGGCTCTGCCTACAAATCAGTGCCTGGAGTCAAGGCCCCAGCCGTGCTCTCACTGAGCCCCAGTATGCCAGGGCATGGGGGCAGGAGCTGAGGTGCCTGGGAGTCTTGGCTTTGGAGTTTGCTCAACTGGGGTCTTGCAAAGCCATCCCTGGTGGGGGGCTGCACCCGCAAGACCAGAGAAGATGGGGCCTTCTGTCCCACTCACCCCTGGGGCGGGTGTGCCACTGGTCATGGTGACAGTGCAGGGGTGATAGTGGCCTCACTTGTTCCCCTTGCGGGACTGGCACTGGTGGCACTGTGCTAGTGCGAGGCTGAGTACTGCGCTGTGCCACTCCTGCCTGGGCTTGTTATGAGCTTTTATCCTTTTGCCATGGGGTCTGGGTACAGGGGAGAGGGAGAAGGACTGGATCACCCTGGGCCCCCTGCATGGGGAGGCAGGATGGAACCAGGGTGCTGCTGGACCCCCACCCTGCCTTTGCATGGTTCTTTGCTTCTGCAGTGTCCCTAGCACCTTTATCTCCCAGTGTCCTCCTCTGTGAGCTGGGGGAGCCCCGGATAAGAAGGAGATGCTGGGGCTGCTGTGCCCCATACATTGTCCCTCCACATAGTGCCAGCAGTCCCCCTCTTTTGCAGCAGATGCTGATTATCATGTCCTGCATCCCAGGCGGTTTGAGGGGATGCCACCCCCACCCCCTGTCCCAGTTTAAACAGGACAGAAGGGTTTGGGGCAGTGTGAGGGCTGCTGGGGCTGTGCCTCGTGGCTACACCACATGGGACAGTGCTTTTGGGGCTGACCACGCTGGGGTAGAGGAACATGCTGTCCCACCAGCAGCATGGGACAGGAATGGAGACGGTGCACAGAGGCTTTGCGGGGGTGATAGGCACCTTTGTCATAATGTCCACTGTGCCCCCAGCCCCAAGTGCTCCCCCATGCCACCCCAGACACCACTGACCTGATCTCTATCACAGCTGGTTGTGCTGGTCCCAGCAGCAACTTGCTCCTGGCCTTGACACTTGTGCCTGGCCCCTGCGGGGCACCCACCACGCGTCTCTGACCACAGCCGTTGCCTCCGAAGTATTTCCTTCCCCCCACCCACCAGATAACACTCATCTCCCTAGCACCCCTCCCTCTCTGGAATTCTCTTTGCTTAAAGAAGCTTCTTGTTGCTTTAACAGGGTCTCCCACCCAAACAGCTCTCCCATCAGGGCAGCTGCCTGCAGCCCTGCTGCCTGCTCAGGCCCTAGGTCTCCCACGCGTCCCCCGCAGTGGTGCTGGGGCGGAGCTCTGTGAGCTCGTGGGAACACCATCCCGTCTCCTGGCGCAGCTCAGTCCTCGCAGGGAGATAAGGGCTGCCCTGGAGGCATCCTCCCCTGCCTGCTGCGGGCACTCGTCCTGCATCCGCTAGGGGACCTCACAAGGGTGCAGCCCCCTCCATCACCCTCTAAAGCCGTGGGCTAGAGTGTCCCCCTCAACAAAGGCAGGATACAGAGGGACGAGCTGGATATGGGGACGCCCTCCTGGCACGGGTGCGTGAGCATCCCCAGAGGGGGGAAGCACCGCTCTGCTCCCAGGATCAGTGGTCCTGGGATCCGATCCAAAGCCTGCAGAGATGCCTGTGCTGTGGGAGGGGTCTTCCCGCCCTTGTCCCTAGGGAGCAGCCGGGAGGCAGGAGCAGCTGACGTGTTTTCCGGCAGGTCCGGTCCCCTCCCTGCCCGGAGCAGGTCTGGCCGCGGTCTCTCCACCGGCCGTCCAGCCCTGCCGGTTCCCTAATTGCTGCTGTTTGTGTTTTGTAAGGGGCAGGGTGGAGTGGCACTCGGCCGTGCCTTGCGTCAGCGCGGTGCATGCACCCTCCCTCCAGGAAATCCAGTGTCTTGGCCTGGCCAAAAGCAGGTTCGGTGGAGGAGAAGGAGGAGGAGCTGCTTCCTCGCACCTTGGCCGGGGCCCCAGCACCACCCTCCCTTCTCTCCCAGCTTCCCTGAAAAGACTGGGATTTCCCTGCTGGGATGGGGCAGTGGGGTGGGAGGGGGCTGAGGACCTCCTAGAGAGGGGAACACGTGTGCTGCAGACAGGGTGTGGGGACAGCCATCACCCTGCCTGTGCATGCAGTTCCTGGCACAGGGATGACGACCCAGGGCACTGGGCATGTTGCCTGCAGTGGTGGAGCCAGCCCCATGGTTTTGCTCTCAGCCCTATAGCTTCACTCTTGGCCCTAATTGCAGTCATCAGTTAGGGAGGGCAGGGTCCCTGCAAAGTCAGCCCCTGGCACCAACTCTTGGGGCTTACCCTTCTTGGGGTGAGCTGATGGCAGTCCTGTGGTGCTTTGGGGTCCTGGGATGCTGCTGCGTCCTGGGCTGGCACTGGACTGTGGAGTCCCTGACCACTGAGGTATCTTGAGGCTGGGTGCTCCTGAGTTGCCATGGTGCTGGGGGGTCTGGGGCTGCCATGGTGCTGCTGTGGGGTCAGAGGCCACTGTGGGCTTTGGGGGCAACAGGGTCTTGGCCTGCCATGTGCAGCTGAGTCATCTCTGGTTTCCATATGTCTGAGGGTTCGTAGGCTGTTGGGGGATCTTGGGGTGCTGTGGAGCAGCCAGGGCTCAGCACCCATCCAAAGCAGCTGCACCCCAGTGTAGGTGCCCCACTGGGATGGAGCCCTGATGTGCTTGCTGGGCTGCAGAGGGGTGGGGGGAGTGAGGGTCCCACTGGGGCTGTCCCCACGTGCCACCCATGCCATCCCTGCCCAGTGTCTGGTCCTGGTGTCCCCCCACCCTCCTATCCCCAACACCCTGCTAGGTTTGGACAATGCATCCCTCCCAGAGGCTGCCCCACAGAGCGCCCCAGCAGCAAGCACAGCGCAGGCTTTGTGGTGCCGCAGGCCCGTCCGGCACTGCTGCCGCCATCCCTCCCTTGGCTGGCTGGCTCGATCCTACAATCCAGTTCTCCTTATTTGGCCACAGTGCTCGGCAAGAGGGGGAGCGGGAGCGGGGGGGACGCGGGCAGGGACGGGCAGCGGGACCGGAGGAGCTGACATCACATCACGACGAGGGAGAGAGAGATGGGGGGGGGGGTTAGTTTCTTTTTTTATAAAAGGAAAAAAAAAAAAAGCAAGGCCTCAGAGTGTACTTGAGCCAGCGGGCTCAGCAGTTCCTTTAAAAGGAGATGTCTGTGTCGGAGACCTTTGTACACTCCCAGCCCGTCCGGGAAGCACGGCGGCGCAGGAGACACCTCTCCACTCTTCTCCCACCGCCGCCAGCTGCCGCCAAACATGTTATTGCAAAACACTGAAACGATGCACTGGGAGCCAGGCAAACGGAGAAGAGGAGAAGGAGGAGCAGAGTTGAAGGCTCTCCAGCATCACCCACCAGCTGGGGAGGGCCTGGGGCCCCAGCAGAGCATCCTCAGAGTGGGGGGCCTCTCCCAGTGCCAGGGGTAGGGCTGCCGGACGGCTCCAGCCACCTGGTTCCTATTAGTGGGGTCTGGCTTGGAGCCACCCAGCATCTCCCTTCAAATCCCAACGCTGCCTTTGCCAGGCATGGTGGAACGGGGATTTTGGGGGCTGGGGTTGTTTTTGGGGCCAGTTTTGTTCAAGGAGGCTACTGTGTGGCAGTTGGTATTGGTGTGGGGTCAGGGTTCACAAGCTGCAGGGCTGTTGCCACCCTGTCCCAAGGTGTCGCCGATGAGCACCCTATGCCCAAGTTCCTTGTATGGATAATGCAGTAATCAGGCAGTTTTCTTCCCAAACTTTATTTGGGTGGATCCTGGCTGGTCACCTGTGGCTTGGATTTGGGGGAAATCATGGCTCTGCCCCCAAGGAAAGCCTCTTTGTCTCTGATGCTGACATCTAGATGCTGCTCCGGGTGTGAGTGGGGACAGGAACAGACCTGGGACCACACTGTCACTGCAGCCCCATGCCCCCAACAAGGGTCTCTGGGTCTAACAGGTGTCCCCTGTGTTCCAGCAGGTTGTCGTGTGTCCCTGGGGGCTCAGGGTCGGAGCCCAGAGCAGCCAGCACCATAGCGTCCAACAGCTGGAACGCCAGCGGCAGCCCCAGGGAGGGGCGGGAAGATGGCCAGGATGGCATGGACAAGAGTCTGGACAATGATGCCGAGGGTGTGTGGAGTCCGGACATTGAGCAGAGCTTCCAGGAGGCGCTGGCGATCTACCCACCCTGTGGCCGGCGGAAAATCATCCTCTCAGATGAGGGCAAGATGTATGGTGAGTGACAGGGGCAGGATGGAGGCAGCAGGCAGGGCACTGAACTTCTTGCCAGAATGGGGTGGCTTGGGCTGAAGTAAAACCTTTTGCCCCAAACCCACAATGGGTCACTGCCCTTGAGCACCCCCTCCCAGCCCCGAAAGCAGCTTCTCTGGGTTCATCTCAGAGCTGGACTGGGGAGGTGGCAGTGACCTGCGTCCCCTCCCTCTGCACTGGCTCTCCCTCCCGCTCCCTCCTTCTCTCGGCCCTGCCGGACTGACTGGTTTGGTGAAGCCGTCAGGCAGGGAGGGGGTGAGGACAGGGAGCTGGTGCAGGACTGCAGGGGCAGAGGCAGCCCTAACCCTCCTGCTCCTGTGTGTCTCCGCATCGCTCCCCAAACCTTCCCCAGCTGGACCCGGTGGTGAGCACCCTGTGGCAAGGGTCACTCACCCACCCTGAGCCATATGCACCCCGCTCAGTTTTTGGTGACGCTGTTGGCAGCAGCAGGGTTAGTCAGCCCCACTGGGGCAATGATTTTGAGGGTGTCTCAGCCTAGTTTCCAGTGTCTCCCAAAACACTTCTGTCTTGGTGACTCTGCAATTGGGAGAAAGAGGATAAGGATGGATGATGTAGGCACGAGGTAACACTGACATGGGGGTGCATGGTGCCACCAAAGAGCAGTGGAAGGTGCAATGGTGTCTCTATCCCTGCCATGGTAGGGGCTGGTCCCTCTTCTCCTCTCCCTCCCAGGCTGTCACCCCCAGGGCTGGTGACCTCAAAGTCAGCAATAGGCTGAGATATTACCATCACCCTGTGGTGACCCCAGGACTGGGGCCAGCATCTCTGTCCCCAGCCTCCAAATACATCAGGATGCTGCTGTCAGGGCAATGGCTCACCCACTGCCAGTGGAGACGAGCAGAGGGGACGCAGCTTTGTGGAGAGCACTATGCCATTGTCTCTGTCCCCATGCCAGCTCCCTGTGCTACCCTGCTTGCCAGGGCCCCCAGCTCAGCACCAGGGCTGGCAGGTGGGGGGTGGGGGGAAGCACAGAGCTTCCCAAGCGGGTGCATTTTTCGGATTTCTCCAGGAATAGCTGAAGTGCCTCCGGGAGCCTGGCCCCGAACAGCACACCCCAACCGGTTTTTCCAGCCTTTTGGAGACATCTGGCAGCTGCTTAAAGAGGCAGCAACCCCCTCCGGCCACCTTTCATCTCTCCCCACCTTCTCCAGCACCACCCCGCTGGGATTCACAAGACCCCTGGCTGATCATACCAAGTTTACCAGGACCCCTAGGGTCACTGGAGGCAGAAGTGATGCCAGCATGCGACATAAGGGTGTGCCAGTGCCACTGCTCTCCTCCACCACCCCTCTTTTTGGGGGTCCATGGCCACGCCAGCCCCTGCCCCACTGATGTGAGATTGGCAAAGCAGGTGGGAAGGAGCTGGGGAACCGGGACCCAGGGCACACTGGGCCTTGCTACACTCTGCTGCCTGATGGGTTATTTTTAACCCAGCCTGTCCAACTGGTTCATGTGGTGGTGTCAGGGGAGAGGAATTTGGGGAATGTGGTAATTTGGAGGAAGACATGCCCTCTCAGGGGGAATGGCACGGTCTGGATGAATCACAAGGAAAGAGGACAGGGCACGTGGATACAGGGATGGCTGCAAGGGTGTAGCCTAGGATGGCCTGGGCATGTTGTGAGGCAGGATGGGTGCAGGAGATGCTGGCCCTGGCTGCTGGGCACTAGGTGCTGGGCTGGCACTGCCCCACTGGGTACTTGAAGGCACCTACATTTCTTTCCCATATTTTTTCCCCATATTTCTTTCCCATGGGCAGGGTATGGGAGGGACAGGGTGGGACTCAGGAGCAAGGCATGCAAAGGGAGATGCTGTGGTGCTCAGTGAAGGTGTACCCCCAAGCTGGAGCTCAGCACCAGAGTGCCTTGTCAGCACCTTGCTGTGGGCATCGCCTCACCTGGGCACCCTTGAGGACCTGGCCCTTATTAGGTGGTAATGAGGCCAAGCACTGGATCAGGCTGGATGCTGGAGGGATGGGAGCTGTGCTCAGTGCTAGGGTGCCACCCTGGCTGTGCAAGGGGTACCCCCATTGCCGTCCACCCACTAGCTCCTGCCTGGCGTGGGCACCCCAGGGTGCAGCCATCCCTGCATGGCACCTGGCCCTGTCTGTACTCATGTGTGTGTCCCCCCAGGAGGGCCCAGTTGCTGTGGGGCTGGGAGGGGGCCAGTTGGAGTGGAAGAGGAGAGGGGAGTGTATTTTTTTTTAAGGGATTTTTTTTTATTCTTTTAAAGCTGAAACGCGCTCCAAGGGCATTTCGACAAGTTCCAACCGCGACCATCTGGTCCATTAAAATAAATCTGGCGTGTCTAGCCGCTCCCGTGCGCGGGGGCGCCGGGGGGGCGGGCGGCGGGGCCGGGGGCCGAGACCGGGAGAAGAAAGCTCCCAGCTGCTCTGACGTTTGAACGTAGATTGGCCACAGCTGGCCCCTGAAATGTGGCACAAAAGCAACTTCTGCTTCGAATTAGACCAGGACGTTAGGAAATACTGGTGGAAAGGCCAGCACGGCTTGCAAACGGAAAGCGGGGTGTTGGGGGAGCAGCTCGCGACCCCTGCGGGCAGGGCTGCGGCGAGTGGGTTCATCGGCTCCGAGGGGGCTCCAGTTGAGTTGGGGTTTTGGGGGGTCTGTGTTTGGGACACCGCTGTAGTCCCTGGTGACTGTCACCTCCCTCTAAGCCCCAATGTGTGGGGCTGGCAAAGCCGATGGGGTGGGGGGCACAGGGTGGGAGCGCTGTCCTGGCCGCCCCCGTGTCCCCGAGGCCGCCCCGAGCCCCGACACTGCCACGGCAGCGCCACCTCCTGGCAAGCGCCTCCCTCGCCTGGCCGGGCGGGCCGCGGGCGCTGCCGGGGCTGATGCCCCCGGCTCTCGTTTCCCGGGGCTGACTCGTGGCTGTGCCGGCAGGTCGTAACGAGCTGATCGCCCGGTACATCAAGCTGCGAACGGGAAAGACACGGACGAGGAAGCAGGTGAGGTGTTGCTCTGCTGTTTCTCCTGGGTTGGGCTCAGGATGGGACGGGAGGGGTGCCAGGTAAGCCCGAGGGGGAGCGGGTTTTCCTCCTGCATCCTCTGTGTCCCCTCCTGGAGATACCGTTGCTGCCAGCAGGCCCCCCATCATCTGTAAGGAGCTTCGCCTGTGAGCACAAACCCCCTCGGGTTTGCTCTCTCCCAGCATGCCCTGAAATTGGTCTTGTAGGAGCAGGCAGCACCCAGCCCCCTGCCCGGCTGGGGTCACCCCATGGGTGGTAGGAGCCGTCATAATCTCTATCCAGGCAGTGTATGTGTCTGTGTGTGTTGGCATGGGTCTTTGCTGCTCCTCCTGGATACGGAGACTGTTCCTAGATCTGCCTCTTGCCAGGCTTTTTACCACCTCTGCCAAACACCACAGCGAAGGCACCCCCGGGCTGAGACCAAGGCATCCCCAACTCAGCCAGGGATCCAGGGACTGGCTGTGCAGGACTGTGGTGCTGGTCCTGGTGGGGCCAGAGGTACCACAGGACCCTTTCCCCAACATTGCTACCCTGCACTGTTGGATGCTGGGGCAAACAGGGATGCTGACAGGGCAGGGAGCACACAGTGGCCACACTCATCCCTGGAGCCCTCACCTCACCAAACATGTCTGAGGACCAGGCTGCTGCAGCCCTCAGTGGAACATGTCTGTTTGTCACATGTCCAGTGGCTCTTCTCTCCCCTCCATGGTGCCCCTAGCCAGGAGCCAAGCCACTTGTCCTGTGGCAGAACTGGCAGAACCAGTGGCCTTGGATGCTGGGGAGCATCTCCCACCATAGGGAGATGGATGGGTTTGGGACACTTAGGCTGGGACTGCCCTGTGCCATGAGTCCCAGCAAGAGAGGAACACTGGTCCCAAGGCACTGGCGGTGACATTCCTCCAGGACTTATGCTGGAGGGAGAGGGACCACAGTCTGGCCACTGTCCCTGTGTTTAGACCAGTGCCAAGCAGCACTTTATTTCTGGCTTAAAGACATAGCTGAGCCCCCCCTCCAGGGGGGAAAGGTGCAATGCTCTGGAGGGACTCAGGAAAAGTACAGGGGAGAGTAGACGTGGCATTGATCCCTCTGTGTGCTCGTGTCCTGGACAGCCCTATGTCTGTTCTTGGACAGACTGGCACTGGTGTGAGAAGGTTCATGAAGGTTCTTCCTAAAATCAGCCCCAAAGCCTGGTGGGTTGCCGGATGCCAACTGCAGCAGCTTTACTCCAAGGAGCTTCACCCCAGCCAGGGGGGCACAAACAAGCATCAACCAGTGCTCCAGGATCCCGCTCAATTTTCCTTCCTCCAGCTCGTGGCAGGTGCAGGACCCTCAGCATCTCCAGAAGCATCACCCTGGCAGCAAAAAGTGCTCCCCCATTTCTCCACACTCCCTTCCCTGGGGACAGCATCCCACCCTGCAGGGGGAACACATCTTCACATTCTCTGTGTTTTCCTTTCCGAACGGCATGGCGGGCGCTAGGTGTCCAGCCACATACAGGTTCTAGCTCGGAAGAAGGTGCGGGAGTACCAGGTTGGCATCAAGGTACGTTGACGCCCTTGCCCAGGTGTCTGCAGCGGTGTCTCTGTGAGCATGGGCAGCCCCTCTCCTTCTTCCTCCTTTCCTCTGGTTGACGGCTCTGCTGTTCCCCCTCTCCTTCTGCTCTCTCTCTGCAGGTCTCTAGCCACTTGCAGGTTCTTGCCCGACGGAAATCTCGTGAGATTCAGTCCAAGCTGAAGGTACGCGTCCCCTGCCTCGCTGGCCCCCCCCTGCTGACGACTAACACCCTCGGCTCTGCAGTGTGCTGCTTGCTTCCCTGTATTACCTTCCTTTTTGGTGTTTTATTTTTCTTCCTGCTCACTTGGCTTCTAGGACCAGATGGTCTTTACAGGTGTCATTGTGGGATGCCCAGAGAGAAGTGCAAGGAGGGGCAACAGAGCCTTTCCCTTTCCTTCAGGAGGGTGAATTTGTGTGCCAAATCCCCAGGCAAGGACTCTGCCATGAGGAAACGTGGTTTAAACCCTCCTCCAGTGGTGTATGAGGGCTGCCTCCTCTTTTGGGCCATGAGGGGTTCTCCCAGGAGGGGAAGGACTCCCCAGAGCAGCCAACGAAGCAAAGTGAGGTTTAAGCAAGGTATGCAAAGGCCCACTCCCCTCCCCAACTGAGACCTGACCCTGCTCAGGACAGCTGCTGGTGGGATGTGGGCCGAAGCAGGGGGATCATGGGGTTCCCTGCAGGCTGCCAACCCAGTGGCTTGTGAGACACCAGGATGGGAGTATGGTGTACTCAGGGATGCACATCCCAGGGGCACCTCAGGGATGTGCATGGCAGCAGGTCCAGATGGGGCCATGCTACCAGGAAAAGAGGCACAGCGGTGTCAGGGCAGTCCATGGTTCCAGGAGCCAAGGGAGCCAAGTGAGGAAAAACTGGATCATCCTCTCTCTCTTCTCTGGTTGGCTTTTCTTTCCTTCCTTCTTTTCTTCTTTCCTTCTTTCCTCCTGACTGGAGCCCAACTAATCCTTCCATAACCATTCCCTCCGAGCTTTGTGCTGGCAGTGGGGAGGGTGATGATGGGGGCCATAGACAGGCCTGGGGGCATCACCAAAGGACCGTGCCCTGTTCAGGTTGGACACACACATGGTGCAAGGTGGGGCGCAGAGCAGTCCCCACTGCATGACTGCCCACTGGGGACAGCCGGCTCCTGGGATGTGCCTGACTTAATCCCTGTACCATCACACCAGGGAACATCTCCTTGGGCAT
The DNA here is from genome assembly GCF_022539395.1 of Myiozetetes cayanensis. Classification (NCBI taxonomy): domain Eukaryota; kingdom Metazoa; phylum Chordata; class Aves; order Passeriformes; family Tyrannidae; genus Myiozetetes; species Myiozetetes cayanensis. Next base: position 185,809 of record NW_026087544.1, read on the forward strand.
CTCCACGGGTGATCTGCCGCCTTGCTGGGTGTGTGGGAGTCCAGAAAACCTTTCAGCCTGCTGACCTTGAGATCCCAAAAGCATCACGAGCCCCCCCTGCCCTGGGTGCTATGTCCATCTCCAGCACTGAGGCTGGCAGCAGGGGCCACAGAGTTGAGAGCGAGGGCCACCATCAGAGCTGGAGCTGGCATTTTTGTCCTCAAAGCTTTAACAAGCTCCAGCTCATGCTGCCTGGGAGCTTACCAAGCTGTGCCCTCCAAAGCCCTTCAGCAGGGACCCCAGTGCCCCATGACTGAGTTACAGGAGGGCTCCCACAGCTCAGGAGGGTTTGATCTTCTGGGAGAAGCCAGGAGATGGCACCTGAAACTATTCTGGGAGAAGCCAGGAGATGGCACCTGAAACTATTCTGGGAGGCTGCTCTGCACTTGTATGTCTTAAACCCAGCTCCCAAGAAGGGCAGTCAGGGAGGTGAGGGGGGCAGCAGGGTCAGCAACAGCAGAAGCCTTCACAACAAAATAACATAAAATAGAATGAATAGCTTTCCTTGCTGCACAGCACAGTGCAGGGCAAAGAGAGAGCTGGAGGCAGCAGTGACCTCTGGGGTCCAGGGTTGGAGACCCATGTCCACGGTTGTGCTGTCTATCCCCAGGCATGCTCCCTGCAGGATTTTGGCAGGGAACAGCCGGGACAGAGATCCCCCTGAGCAATACTCTGGGGATACAAAACATCCTTTCCCAAGATTGGTGCAGGCAGCCCTCTGCCCTCACCCAGCACTGTGGGGTGGAAACTCCCTTTCATGAGCAGTATCTGTATTTTTGAGCTGCAGTCATGTGTGTGTTCATACTCCCGGCATGTGGCTGCATGCCTGTGCTCCCACCCTACCCCAGGTGAAAATAAATGAAGCATTGATCCCTAAGGAAGGTTCAGAAGAAAAACAGAGGGTGTGCACTGGGACCAGCATGCACATGTCCTGTCAATGCAAATGGAGGAGCAGCCTTGCCCAAGGCAATACCTGGGAGTCCTTGAGCCCTGTGCTCCTACCCAGCAGTGCTGTGACCTCGAGAACAAAAGGGAGAAGGAAAAATAATTGGCCTCCTATATAAATGCACACACGGCAGGTGCAGGTGCCCTTTGGCAGTCAGGGCAGGATCTGGCTGCTCTTTTTCTATGTGCCCTGGCAAGCATTGAGGGCCCCTGAAGAGGTTGTAGAGGTTATTAAAGAGCCAAGAAAGGCATAGGCCTGGCTCACCTCAGTGACTCCATAAAATAGTGTGGGACTTTGGCATCCTGTTCCTGGTGGGATTAAGCCCAGGCATAAATGACCACCGTGTGCGTCCCCTGGTGACCAACCAGGTTGAGGGGTTCACTCCCCAAATCTGTGTGATGCTGTGATAAGCTGGGGTTGGGAATACCTGACTTATGGGGAGGTGCACACAGTACCCATAGGCTCCCACGACGCTCTAACCTTTTTTTTTCCTTTCTTTTGTGGACAGGCCATGAACTTGGTAAGTTGAGCTTGAGTCTGAAATACCTTTTTGTTCCCCATTGCCTTTTGACCTCTTTCATGGACGGGCAACCCCAAGGGAGGGGGGTGACAGGGGTTGGGAGGGGGACGGGAACGCACATCTTCCAGACCCATCAGCTTTTGCCCAGGGAGCATTTTCAAGCTTCAAATGTTAATTAAGATGGGTATATTTGAGAGAGGGGTGGGGGGATCCCTCTGCCCTCACCCCTTGGCCAGGCTGCAGGGTTGGCTCCTAGCTTTGCAAAACCTGTCAGGCACAATTGGATTGAGGGAGCTCAGTCTGCCCCTGTAACTCCCACTACCCTCCTGTCCTCCCTTTTGCCTCCAGGACCAGGTCTCAAAGGATAAAGCTCTGCAGAGCATGGCTTCCATGTCCTCCGCGCAGATTGTGTCAGCCAGCGTCCTGCAGAACAAGCTCAGCCCCCCACCTCCTCTTCCTCAGGCCGTCTTCTCTGCTGCCCCCAGGGTGAGCACAACCCCATGCTCCCCCATACAGGGACACCCCAGGGCAGGGGGGGCATGAATCCATGTGCATGAGCCACACAGGACAGGGGGGTGATCAACAGCCATCCTCAGCCATGGTGGCAGTGCAGGTGGGGAAATGGGGGCTCCCTGCTGTTTGCAGGAGGTGAGGGGAATTTGGCTGGGGCGGAAAGTGAGAAGCCGCTGACTTTTCCCTGTGCTACTTCCCCAGTTTTGGAGTGGGCCTATCCCAGGACAGCCTGGACCCTCTCAGGAGTAAGTATGAAACCCCTCCACTACCTGGCGCCAGGCAGGACCCCACCTTGGCAAGGGAGTGGGGCATCCCAGGCTTGGTAACCTGATGATGCTCTTTGCTTTCCAGCATTAAACCGTTTGCACAACCAGCTTACCCCATCCAGCCACCCATGCCTCCATCACTAGCCAGTAAGTCATGTCATTGCCCCCTTGCAGGGAACCCTGTGCCCCTGCTGGGTCATATTTGTCCCATCCCCACCCATCCACGGTGCTACCTATCTGAGGCTCCTCCCCAACCTGATGGGAGAAAAGCCTGAGTTTAAACCTGGCAAAAAGCCCTGCAGTGAGCAGGATCCTGCTGCTCCCAGCCGGGCCCCCTCCAGTCCCTTTCCACTCAGAAGTAGGACTGGCACATCCTGTGTTTTAACCACCCTGTGGGAAAACCCTCATGCTGGGAGATAAGAGAGAGTGGGAAATGCAGTGAGGACAGCAGCACCATGGCATTTCAGGGGGGACTCACCCCACTTCAGAGCTGTCCCCCATCCCCATGTCATTCCCCCTGCCCCAGGTTATGAGCCCTTGGCTCCACTCCCACCAGCTGCCTCGGCTGTGCCTGTCTGGCAGGACCGCACCATCGCCTCCGCCAAGCTCCGGCTCCTGGAGTACTCTGCCTTCATGGAGGTGCCGCGGGATGCTGAAACGGTAACATATCCCCTCCATGTCCCCACTACCTGTGGGGGATGGCACACACACCTGTGCTTGGTGGCATCTTGCTTTCACCTGATCTCTCATTCTAATGTCCCCGGTCCCTACAGTACAGCAAACACCTCTTTGTGCACATTGGCCAGACGAACCCCTCATACAGCGACCCACTGCTGGAGGCTGTGGACATCCGCCAGATCTATGACAAGTTCCCTGAGAAGAAAGGTGGCCTTAAGGAACTCTATGAGCGTGGGCCCCAGAACTCCTTCTTTCTCGTCAAGTTTTGGGTATGATGCTGGGAGGATTAGGATGGGAAGGGTCATCCTTGAGCCACGGGCTTGTTGCAGGTTGGATCCCCTGCCAGCATGAAAGCTGCTGTCTCCTGTCCCCATCGAGAGCTGGGTGTGGTGGTGCCTAATGGGACCCTCTCTCCCCTCATCTCTCCAGGCTGATCTGAACAGTACAATCCAGGATGGGCCAGGGACCTTCTATGGTGTCAGCAGCCAGTACAGCAGTGCAGAGAACATGACCATCACAGTATCCACCAAGGTGTGCTCCTTTGGGAAGCAGGTCGTGGAGAAAGTGGAGGTGAGTTCCATGCCCTGCTGCATCAGGAAGGGGTACGAATTGGTCCACAGTGGGTCCTGGGATGGAGAAAGCCCCAGAGCTTGGTGTAGGGCATGTGGCTTCATACCTGGCCATGGGTGGACCAGAGAGGACATCACAATGTCCCATCTGGCCACCACCTGCCCATACCTACGTCCCATGTGACAGCTGCTCTCCCTGGCTGTCCCCTGCAGACGGAGTATGCACGTCTGGAGAACGGACGGTTTGTCTACCGCATCCACCGGTCTCCCATGTGCGAGTATATGATCAACTTCATCCACAAACTCAAGCACCTCCCAGAGAAGTACATGATGAACAGTGTCCTGGAGAATTTCACCATCCTGCAGGTACCTCCACTCCTTTTCCAGGGAATGTTTCCCACCGCAAGTGTGGAGCCTGAACTCACATTGGCCCTACCGACCCTGGGCATGTGCTCCAGCAGCTCAGATACTCCTGGCTGTGCCTTAGCTCACACAGCCCCTGAATTCCAGGGAGCAGATCTTGATGGTGCAAACAAAGTGGCTATGCCTGAGGCTGGACAAGTCTCCCAGATAATGGGGAGCAAATTTTTCATGGTGCAATTAAATAGGCTGTGCCTGAGCCAGTTTGCCTTCCCCAAGTAATGGGTAGCAATTTTTGATGGTGCAAATGCAGTGGCTGTGCCTGAGCCCATGCAACCCTCCCCCAGACAACAGGTAGCAAATTTTTGGTGGTGCAATTCAGGCTGTTCCTGAGCCTGTGCCCTCCCCAGTCCCCAAAATTGGGCAGTAAATATTGATGGTGCAATTAAATTGACTTTGCCAGTGCCTGTGCAACCCTACAAATAAGGGGTAAGAAAATTTTTCATGGTGCAAAGTGGCTGTGCCCATGCAAATGAGCCCATGCAACCCCCTGAATAACTGCATCTGCCCACAGCACTCCCCTAACATGCTCTGCTCTGCTACAGGTTGTTACGAACAGGGATACCCAGGAAACCTTGCTCTGCATTGCCTTTGTTTTCGAGGTCTCCACCAGCGAGCACGGCGCCCAGCACCATGTGTACAAGTTAGTCAAGGACTAGGGGCACTCGGGGACAGGCAGGGGCACAAGGGGCATGCAGGGGAGGGAGGGGGCCATGCAGAGTAGCCGCCCGTGCCTGTTGCCTTGTGAGAAGTCGTTTGAAGAGAGAAGGAGGAAGAACAACAATAGCCAAAAAAGACTGACTTGTGATTGCAGATGTTTTCTACTTAGGAACAGTTTTTTTTTTTTTTTAAAAAATGGAAAAAAAAAAAAAAAAAAAAAAGAAGAATGGGAAAAGAAACATAGGCAGAAAGAAACCTACATCCGGTGCTGGATGGGGAGAGACCAGTCCTTGGTGTTGCTGATATAGGCCAGGATCCCACCGTGCCGTCACCAGCAGGATGTCGGAGCAGAGAACGACCCTTCCTTTCAACCTCTGCCCTCACTCAAAAGAAGTCCTGGTGGAGAAGTGGAGAGGAAGTGAACACAGATGGGCTGGAGGAGGGGGCATTGCACCAGGTCTGGTCCAAAACTGATTGGCATGGCAGCAGCAGCATCATTGGCATGGCTTGGCAGAGCCAAGGTGGCAGGGGGGACCTGGGGACGGATGTGCAAGGCAGGAGCAGGGCAGGGCAGAGTGGAGGAGGGGGACATTGCTGCCTCCGTGAGACTGGCAGCCAGGAGCTTCTCTGTGCGCAGTTGGGGCATGGGGAACCAGTGGCAGTGAAGGCATGAGGGCATCGACAATGCAAACCGTGTTTTTTTATGGCTCTTTTTTTTCCCCTTCTTTTAAGTTAAAGTGCTTTTTAATACTTTTTAAAAGGACACCATGCTTGTAATCAGGATGATGTAACTCTGCAGTGCCTGGGACTCTGCCCCATGCCGTGCTGGTGACCAACAGAGGTGACAGCAGAGTTTGCTGGGTTGGAGGCAACAGCGGAACTGCCAGGCACGGGGAGTGGCTTGTGTAGGAAGGCTCAGGATGTTTTCGTCTCTGGCTGGTTTTTGTGTGGGATCCCCTGAGCTCTGTGTGCACTTTCAAGGATAGCGCTTGGGGATGGCCCAGGCTCAATGTCCCTGCTGTGGTCACTTACTGAGGAATCATAAGTAGAGAGCAGTGAGGGCAGATTTGCCTGATTTATTTTACATATATACATTTTCCTTGTTTCGGTTCTTTTTTCTTCACCTTTTTTGCCTTTTTTTCTGTGTTGACTGCTGTGGATTGCTCTGTCCACTTGCCTGCATCCTGTGGGAAGTGACCAGAGAGGTGGCTCGTGCAAGGAAAAGCATATTGAGCAACGCAGGGCCGGGCTGTCAGTGAGCAGGATTTAGGACAGAGAGGGGACAGAGAACAGGAGGGATGCCAGGATAAGGGACTGGGTCTGCTTGGAGGTATTTTTGTGGCTACAGCCCAAAGTAAGCCAAGGCAGCATGCCCAGTCCTGAGGCTGCGACTGCAAGAACAGAGGCTGGGAAGAGCATCCCTGAGGTGCAGAAGGGGCACAGAGAGACGAGGTGGCACGGAGCAAGGTGGCAGGAGGTTGGCAGGGGGACAGGGAGCCCAAGGTGGCCAGGTCTGGACAGGTTTTTCGTGTTGGCAAGGGAGGGAGGGTGGCAGGAAATGCAGAGACCAGTGCTGCAGGGGAGCGGGAGTGGTTTGAGTGGGGCTGAAGCCCATGATGGGAAGACAGGGCAGGTTTAGGCTCAATGCTGCCATGTGCAAAGGAGCAGGAACAGCCTCAGAGCCCAGGAAAGTGCCTTGGCTGCCACTCTGATGCCATGTCTGGTGAGGCATAGGGACTTTGACCTCTTGCTGCTGGGAGAAGACACCCATCCCTGTGGGACAGGGTGTCTGCCCCACGCCCAGCTGAGGGCTCAGTGGTGGGACTAGACTTAGGCAGCTGCAGTGACTGGGGCAGATCGAGCAGGGTGGAAAGAGAGGGAAAAATCCAAGGCAAGGCACTGGCATCCTATCCCAGTGCTGTACTAGGGCTGCCTAGCTGAGTTCTCATATGTAGCATGTTTGTTGTTTTGTTCTTTTTTTTTTTTGTTTTTTTTTCCTCCCCTTTCACTCACTGATTTAAAACTCTGGGAATGAAAACACAAAACTCCCCCACCATTAAACACAGGTGTGCCCCACTCCCTGCCCCAACCAGGGACGAAGCTCTTCATTAACTGGACTGGTTTATGCCTCCACCCCTTCCTGTATCCCTGTATCCCTCCATCCCGCCTGCACTGAGCCCCAGGGTGTGCACCCACACCCCAGGCACACGCTGACTGGTGCCCCCAGCAGCCCTGGCCAGGGTTTAGCCAGGATCCCAGAGACACTTTCTCAACTTCCCCACCTCCCAGTCCCTCTGTTCTCCAGTGTATTTATGAATTTCACATGAAGTACTGTTTTATTTTTTTAAAGACTTTGTAAAGCTTACCAGGGTTACAATCACCATTTTTAGAGCTGTGTCAGTCCACAATGTTAAAAATCCAATTTTTTATGTATTATATTTTTTGTGTATTTTTTTTAATCCAGCTGTGATGGGTTGTATCATATATTTGTTGTGTTTACTGTATCTGTCCAACTTCAAAGAGAGGAGACTGTGGAGCTCCAAAAAATTACAGTCTGCTAAAAAAAAAAATTAAAATTATTTGTTCATGGGTTGGCTCAAGTGCTTCTGAAGTTAATATTTTATTTCTTGGGGTTTTCTTCAACAACCAGGACTATGAAAGCTTCTATGTCCCATGAAACCCCATGGCTGGGTAACGTTTCTCCCGGGACCCCCTCTCCCGGCACCAGGATACCACATGCAGCTGTATTTTGCTCTGATTTGAATCACTGGTGCAGGGTTTGCTTGGGAAAGGTCGGCCAACTGCACGGCAGACGCTTCCCTGCAATTCCCCACAGCATCACTGGATTCAGGGACACGTTTTAGAGGTCACACTCTCGCCCACGCCAGCGGCAGAAGGCTGGTCTGTCCCACCAGCCAGCAACACCCCTCGAAGCCCTGCTCGTAGTGCCTCGGCTGTTCGGTACACACACCCCGTTCCACACACAAGGGACAGAGATGACGTATTTTAACACCAGCTGCTTTTCCCCGTTCTGCGAGACACCCGTACCCCAGTGTTCCTCCTGCATCCCCCAGCGCCCCCCACTACACCCACCGCACGTCGGCCCCGGCCCATTCACCGACCGCTGCACCAGACCCCCCCACCCGGTCCCATTCATTCGCACCGGCCCCCGGCCCTTCCCCTTCCGCTCCGCTCCGTTGCCTGCCGGGACGCGTAGTCCCCCCAGTCCCGCGCCGCTGCCGGCCCGCTCCAGGTCTGCTCTCGGCTCCGCCTGTCGCTCCGCGCCCCGTTCCTCCTGTTATTCCGCTCCCGTCCCCGCTAGGCTGGTTGCCGCATTCCGCTTGTTGCTCCGCTCCGTCTGTTGCCCCGCTCCTCCCGTAGCTCCGCTCCTCCGGTTGTCCCGCTCCTCCTGTTGCGCCGCTCCGCCTGTTGCCGCTTCCCTGTCCCGCTCCGCGTCCCGCTGCTGTAGCGCCGCCCGCCCGTCCCTCGGGAAGCTGGGAGAGGAGAGCGCCTCGAAGGGCTCAGCCTTGGTAGGAGACGCCGGTATTAGCACTGCGCAGAAACGGGATGAACAGCTCGGTAGTGCCGCCGGAGCAGGCAGAGCTCGGCTCCCGCACCCGGCCGCCTGCACCCGGCATCCTGGAGCCCCACGGTTTCTCTTTCTCGCTTCTAAACCGGAAACTGGATAATCTCACGGGGTCAGGCGTGAGAGAAGCGGGGGCTGGGGGAGCGCTGGAGCTGCTTAGGGAGCTGCTGGCTTCTCCGGGGTTTGGAGTCTCCAAAAGGATGCGTGGGTTTCCCGAGTGGGGAGGTGTATGGGGTTGTCCCATGCTCGTGCTTCGCAGTTCCGTTTTGAAACCAGGGTGAAAGTCCATCCTGGAACACAACTCACTGACAGACAGAGGGGTTGAGCCCTGTACCCTGTCCCTGTCCCACCAGTGTCCAAACTCACTGGATGGAGGGTCGTATGGTGGTCAGGGTACATGGATTCCCTTCTGGGGGCAAATTGGGTTTTGGGATGGGCCTTGTGCACAGGACAGGAGGGAACAGGCCCAGGGTAGGCTGGAGCACCCTGAGCACTCCTCCTTCCTGGCCTTTGCCTTGGCTCAGCCCTTTTGCCACGCCAGCCCGGATCCCTGGCTCTGTCCTGCACCCTCCGCCGGCTCCCCGGGGCTGTTCCCCCAACCTGCACCCTGCAGGATTTCCCCCTGCCCAGCGTTGCCCTCTGGCCCCTGCAAAATCCAGCAAGTGATGGAGGGTGATCCTGCCCTGCGCCTTCGTGTCTTTGACCTCAACTGCTGGTGAGTCCAGTGTTCACCAGGGCTGTGCTGGGCTGCATGGGTGGGGACAGGGACACCACACTGGGAGAAGGGTCCCACTTTGGGGGTTATCTTTGTGTCCCCTTCATTTTGGAGTCACACCACTGTCCTAGCCCTAGAGGGTTGTGAGGGTAGTGCTCGGCTGGGTAGTGCCACCAGTCCTCTCTGTGCCTGTTAACCCCAGAGAAGGTCCCCCATTTGCACCCCAAGCAGGGATGAGCTGCCTCAGTTCTGCAGGTAGGAGAAGTTGGCCTCAAACAGCCTCCCTGCATTATCCCTCTTGTCCAAATGGCCTCTCATAGCCCTTTCCCATCTGCATCCTGCTTACACTGGTACTGGAGCCCTCTCTCCCCCCTTTTGGGTCGCAGTGTGCTCTGACAGCCCCCATCACCCTGTCCCCATTAGGCTGTGACTGTCACCCCTCTCTGGTAGGGCCATTCGCTACCTGAGCAAACGGCGGCAGGAACGCATCCGACTCATTGGGGACATGCTGCGCCAGGAGGACTTTGATCTGGTGCTTCTCCAGGAGGTGAGGACAGTTTGTGAGCCGAGTGCCCATTCCCGGTGGGAAGTGAGCGTGACTGTTCTCAGCTCATCCCACTCTTCTTCAGGTGTGGAGTGAGCGGGACTACAGTGACTTGAATGTGAAACTAGGAGGCTGTTACCCCTTCTCTCATTACTTCCGCAGGTGAGAAGGACAAGGCCAGCCCCCCAGGGCTGTCTGTAGGAAAGTGGGCAGGGCTGTGCCATGCCCTGTGTTTGACACACGTAGAGACTGGTGCAGGTGCTGTAGGTCACCTCTGTCGCTATGGGAGACCCCATGCCTGGAGAGTGGGATGCTCACGGGAGCACACTAGGACCCAGGCATCCATGGAGCCCTCCTGGCTTGGGCCTGGAGAGAGGCAGAGGTTTTGCGGATCACACTTCCTCACTGTGCTTTTCCCCTCCTGCAGTGGGGTGATCGGCAGCGGCCTCTGCGTTTTCTCCAGGTTCCCCATTCTGGACACACTTCTCTACCAGTACTCACTGAATGGGTACCCCTACATGGTAAGTGGGGCAGGAGGCATATGGCACCATTGTGTCCATCCCCATGGAGCCTCAGTGGCCCCAGCCTGCTCTTCTTCCCCTCTGGCAGCTCCAGCACGGGGACTGGTTTTGTGGCAAGTCTGTCGGCCTCGTCATCATTAAAATCTCAGGGATCATCTTCAACATCTATGTCACCCATGTGAGCATCCCAGGGAAGGACCCACCATTGAGGGGGATGATGGGGAGGAAGGGGATGAATGGCTGTGCCACTCCTTCGCTGTCTGCTTGCTTTAACCACTGCTCTTCACCCTCTGTCCTGGACTATGCATTGATTTAATAAAATATTGCTCAGGAACGGGGAGCAGGGACACACAGGCTGGCTGTGCAGTGGGTGAGCATCCCAGGCTGTCCCTAGGGGGATGAGATAAAGGCAGATGTGTTGACCAGACCCTAGGGGGCTGTCTAGAGTGGTTAGGTAGGTCTGCAGGGAGCCTGGGAGCAAGGCAGGCGTTGGCATGGGAGTCAGCCTCATTTGCTCCCCTGCTCTCACCAGCTGCACGCTGAGTACTGCCGGGAGAAGGACGCCTACCTGCCCCACCGCCTGGTGCAGGCCTGGGAGCTGGCACAGTTCATCCGGTGAGCAGCCAAGGGGTACCCCACAGCGTCCCCCACTGCAGGTCCCCAAGATATGTGCAGTCACCCCTGCCCCTGGGTCTTGCACTGCAGAGAGCTCCCAGTCAGAGTAAGGCTGAGAAGCACTGGGTGGGTCCCAATCCCTGCAGTCCGGTGCAGGGCAGGGCAGGGATGGGAGGTTAGCCATCCTTGCCCCCACAGACACACCTGCAAGGCGGCTGATGTGGTGTTGCTGGGAGGGGACCTGAACATGCACCCCGAAGATGTGGGCATCCGGCTGCTGTGTGGCTGGACAGGGCTGCGGGATGCCTTTGCTGAGGCCACACACTTTGAGGTGAGCAATAGGAACTGAGTGAGGTCCCAGGGCAAACCAAGAGGCCCTGACCAACCAAAGTGCTTGTCTCAGGGCTGTGAGGATGGTTGTACCCTTGTCCCCAACAACTGCTTCACTGACAAATCAGAGCTGCTGCCCTTCCCACTGGGTATCCGCATCGATTACATCCTCTACAAGGTAACGGGGGACCCTTGGCCACCAGCTGTGAGTGTTGAGGCTGAGGCACTGGTGTGACCCCCTTGCACCCTCACGCAGGCCATCTCCAGCTTCACGGTAAAGTGTGAAGAGCTGAAAACCACCACAGGGGCAGCTCCGGGCATGGACGTCCCCTTCTCGGACCATGAAGCTGTGATGGCAACACTGCACATCCAGAGGCAGGGACAGGCTGCGGGTGCCACCCTCACCACTACTGGTAAGTTAGGGGGCTGCTGCCAGTGTCCACCACGTGCTGGGAGGGCTGGTGGATGCATTGATGGAGTTGGATGGAGTTTTTTTGGGATGTTTACCCTTGCGTAGGACATCCTCTGGAGTGGTGCTCATGGAGGGGTGCATGGAATAATGCAGCATGTGGGGATGGGAAAAAGTGGGGGTATAGGAGTGGTATAGGAGGGCTCCACCCTGCTGAGGCCCCTTGTGTCCGCAGAGCCAATGCTAGCAGATGTGGTGACAGAGGCACGGACAGAGGTGGGCGTGGGGCTGCGGGCAGCGCAGCAGCAGCGCTACTCCTCGGGCAGGATGGCCTTGCTGGCCCTGCTGCTGCTGCTGCTGCAAGCCATGGCCGCACTGGGTGCACTGGCAGGGCTGAACGCCGGGCAGCCCTTCCCCAAGCTCTCCTTCTGCCTGCTGGCCTTCCTTGCCATTGGCATTCTCCTTCTTGCCACTGGTCTCCACCTGTTTCACACCATGGAGGTGAAGATGCTGCACAGCACTGAGGAGCAGATGCGGATGGTGCTGCGGACGCTGCAGGAACGTCCCAGTGACGACTGAACCGAGGCTGTGGGTCCCACGTTCCCCCGCCCCCAGCCCTACTGTGTCCCTTTTTGATCCTTTTTTTAGCTGGCTTCTGGCAGCAGTGCAGCCAATGCAGTAGTGCAGGTTTGACATCTGCCTAAGAGAAATTAAGATTTTGGGGGTAGATTCGTTGCACTGGCCCTTGTGGGAACTACGATGGAGGTGGGGTTTTATTGCTTTTTAAATACACCCTTTGTACCTGGAGGGACCTGCTGGCCTGGCTGGGAGACTTGAAAGGCTCAGGCTCCACATGCCTGGGGTGGAATGCTGGTGACTGCTCGAACAACCAGATTTGATTCAGATAGAAAATAAAGGTGGTATTTTAGCCCTTGGTGCTGGGTCAGGGGGCTTTATTGGAAAGGAGGGGGGTTGCAACAGGATGGTAGGGCTGGTACAAACACAAGGGGGGGCTGGAGGAGACACTGAGGGGAATGGTAGGATAAGGGCTGAACACAGGGTGGTATTGCTAACAGAAGAACCCATGCCTGGGACCCCTGTCCCCAACATATCTGGGGCTGCTGCAAGATCCATTCAGCCACAGAGGCCACCCTGCAACATCTGGAGACTCGGGGGGGGTCTGAGGTCTGTGCAAAGGTCATTGAGGCATTGCCAAGAAACCCAAAAGGGGCAAGGAGGACATGGCCCCTGGCATCCCTTATACTTGGTATCAAAGAACGAAGGCCCTGGGCACAATCCCCTCCAGAGCTGCTGGACAAAATGCCCTTCCCTGCCCCAAGGGGCTCATGGTGGGGTTGTGATCTTGGTTTCCTGCGGCAGCTGGGGACACTGTGGACATGGCATGCAAAAGCAGCTATGCAGAGTGGCAGGATCACCCCAATCTGTCACTGGCCCCCACTTGTACAGGCAAATGTCCCTCGAAGAGATGGACAGTCCAGGCTGGGATGGATGCCCTCAGCTGGAAGGGATGTCCCACGGTAGCTTCCAGGGACCTGTCCTGATGCTGCCCCTGCACATTTGGCATCTACCCTGTGACCTGCCTGTGGTGGCTACGGTCACCTCCTTGCTGCTGGGCACCCCTGCAGCCCTCTTCTGGAGCCTCCTGCAAATCTTATTTTCAAGCAAGCACAAGGCAAAGGCAATCCAGCCACATGCGAGAACGCCCGCTTTGCACCCCAAAGCTGGGTGCTTCTCAGTGTCTGTCCATGTGGGCATTCACCAGCAGGTCTGGCCCTTCTGTGACAGGCTTTGGCAAGCAGGAAGCTGGATTTGCCATGGCAGCTGCTGGTGCTTGCAAGCAGCTCAGGCATCACCACCATCACAGAGGAAGCTCAGAGTGATGCCTGTACCAGGAGACACACACACACACACACACACACACACACTGCTTGTCCCCCCGGGGAGGATCTGGTGGGTCCATGGGCTGTGCAGATCAGGCCCGCAGCTCACTGAGTCGCTTCTCCTCCTGGATGTGGATGAGGAGGTTGCGCTCATTCACCACCTTCAACAGCTGCGCCAAGGTCTCCTGCTCAGCCTTGCAATCCTCGGGTGTCTTTAGGGTTTCTGTGGGTGCAGGGGGCCAGAGTAGGGCTGGGTGGGCCACAGCCCTGGTCTGCTCCCCACACCATGCACAGGGACCTCCCTCCCATGGCAAGTAGTGGCACTCACCCTCCCTGTTCATGTAACTCCGGAGCTTCTTGTCAAGCTGCCACTGCTGCTCCTCCAGCTTCAGTTCCTGCACCCTGCAGGGAGGGAAAGAGTGTGCTGAGTGCTGGGTTCAAGAGAGGCTGGGGGAAGCTGAGCCCCAACACTGACTGGAGAGCATCCCCCCAAGCCTTACGCAATCATGAGGTCCGACTCCTCAATCATCAGACTGTTCTTCTTCTGGACCAAGTACAGCAGCTGGTTTGTCCACTGTGTCTGCTGGTCGGCTGGGCTGCCTGTGGGACAGGGAGATGAGTGGGGTGCAAACCCCCATCACAGGGATCACAGTGGTCCATCTAGCTTGGTCTTACCATTCTCATCCCGGAGTAACTTCTCCAGTTTGATGCCTTCCTTCTCCAGTTCCCGGAATGTCACCTCAATCTCCTCCAGCCGTCTCTGGATGGCCTGCAAGGGAAAGGCAGCACTCGCCTGTGGGCCGGCACCTGCCATCACACGGTCACCAGTAGCTGGATGGAGGGGACAGGGGACAGTGCTGGGTTGGGGACCCAGCTCTCCCCTCTGGGGGTTACCTGGGCTTTGCAGAACCGCTTCATGTGGGCTTCCCTGGCCTGGCGGGCCAGTGTATGCTCACAGGTGGGGTATATATCCTCTTCCCCCAGGTTCGGGCACTGTGAAGAGATGGTGGCATGGGCAGAGAGGGTCAATTCCTGCACCGGGCACCTCCCGCCTCGGCAGCCACGGCTGAGCCAGACCTGATGCCTGTGAGAGGAGATGCCGGCAAGAGCCCCACCTAACACCTGTGCTGGTGGGGCCACTGCCACTCCAGAAAAATCCTCACCAACTCTGCCGTGATGCCAAGATGTATGCCTTCCTCTTCTTTCTCCTCTTCCTCGCTGTCACTCTCCTCCAAAGCTGCCCCAAGAGAAGAACCCTTTCAGGCTGGTGCCTCATGAGCAAGATGTGGGGTACAGCAGGTTACAGCAGGGTTCTGAAGAGACCGAGAGCTCTACTCATCCGGAGACTCCAGCTTCTACCACCTACTTTTCTGCATGTCAAGTTCCTCCTCCTCCTCCACCTTCCAGGAGTCTTGACCCTGCCACAGGGCAGGGAGGGCCTCAGGCACTGCTTGGAGCCACAGACGAGCTGGCTTCGGTGGAAGATCAGGCTCTGCTTCACTGGTGAGGTTCAGCGTGGACAGATTGAGCTTCTCCAGTGGTGTAAGGATGATCTTCCTCCTGCCCCCACTCTCCTCACTCTCCTCTGCCACCCCCTGGGGTTCTGCTCCAGGACCCTCCTCCTCCCTCACATCCTCCCTGAGCTGTGCCAGCAGCTCCTGCTCCTTCACATCACCAGCATCCGTAGCATCCTCCACTGCGCCAGGCTCTTCCCCTCGCTGTGGAGCTGCTGGAGTGGGTTGTACGAGACCGGACGCCCCCTCCCTGGGGGACACACATGGGCTCCCAGCATCCAAGGGTGGGTTGGTGGCAGCAACAGCATCCTAGGGCAGAGCCAGAGCAGAGGGGTGATGCAGCATGGGGCCATGCCCAAGCATCCCCCTCCATATACTGCCTTTCCTCCATCACCTAGGTGATTTAGGGTGATTTACCCTATCAGGCAGTCCTGGGGCCTCGTGCTGGGGTAGGTCCATGCCGGGTAGATTGGGGTAGTGAAGTGAGCAGTAAAAATTACCTGGGGGGCAAATTCATGTGATGACCTGCAAGGTAGAGAAGTCCTACCCCAAGCATCCCCTTTCCCCAAAACCCGCCTCACCATCCTCCTCGTTAAAGGCGTAGTCGCCCAGGCGCAGGGTGGCCCCGCACCGCCGGCACTGGAAGCAACCACGGTGGAAGAAACGTCCCTCGGCGCTAGCTCGCTCCAGGATGTAGACACGGCAGCCACAGAAGTAGCAGGCATCGCTGTTCTTCCCTGTCCTCTCTCTTGGAGGCTGTGGGGGGAGAGAACAGGCTGGGGTGGCACCAGGGTCCTGGCACCCACCCTGCCTCACGGCTTTGCTGGCAGCCATAGATGTGTGGTGGGGGGTTTTGCCCCTCTTGCAGAGACGGGTCTGGGTGTTCAGGTTGGATTTGCTGGCACCAGTGAGGGAGTGGCAAGTCTTGGCTCTGGAAAACCAGTTGGGTCAGGAAACAAGCAGGGAGGAGCTCGAACTCGTGGGCGTTCGCTTGCGTAGCACTGGTCCCAGCCCTTGGCTTAGCCCTGCCAGCCACTGGTGCCCCCCCCAGTGCCACCTACACAGCTCAACCCCCCATCCCGGGGTGACACAAGGACCAACCTGCTCTGGGTCCAACATGGTGGTTTGCAGCAGCTCATGGGAACTGTCCAGAGTTTCTCCATCCAGCCCCGTGTCCAGCTACAAGCGACCAGAAGAGGAGGGTCAGCCCCCCACTCTCCCCCCAGGAAAGTTGCACCTGAGCAGAGCACTCCTCAGGGTGCCTGGGGCAGACCCACCTCGGGGTTTCTGTGGCTCCTCTTTGCCTCAGCATCCTTCTGGGCACTTTCCTGCAAATGTGAAAGGGGTGTCTAGGATGGGGAGGGGGACAGGGTTTCGGTGTGTCAGGAGGAACTGGGTGGGGGTCCCTTACCTGGGCACGCTTGTGTGTCAGGTTCCGGCTCTTCTGCAGCTTGCTGAGGAAGAGGATGGCCCCTCGCGTGCCGTGGGGAGACAGTGGTTTCTTGCTGACCTCCCTTACCTCTGCACAGAAGGACATGGCCATGTTGGTGGGACGCACCCTACAAGGAGGGGACCACCCAGCCAGACCCAGTGGGGCTCAGGATGGGACAAATTCCTCCAAAATCTCACACCTGGTGAGTTCTTGAAAGCTTCATAGAACTGGCTGAGGTAGGTGATGAGGCCCAGGCGGTCAGGCTCTGACATGGTGGCCATCTCAATGCTGGAGAGGACAGGTTGGATGCCCAGCTCCTGCTCTGCCGTGTCCAGCATCATCTGGTGGATCTGAATGGCATCCTGGGTGTCCACAGAGTCAAAGTCCCTGGGAGGAGACCGGGGTGCCATCAGGGTGGGCTCGGCCAGGGAGGAGGTCCTGAGGGGTCCCAGGCACTCACACTAGGTCAGGGCGGAAGCGGTGGATGAGGGCACAGAGGGCCAAGCCACTAGTCCAGGAGGTGGTGAAGTTGGTCACTGCCACGCCATGGTACCCAGCTGTGCTGGCCTGGCACCAGCTCAGCAGCTCTTCATAGACGTCTCCAGAGGCTGCTGGGGAGGCAGCGTATGTGCCTCCATCCTACAGAGGCAGGGGACACCCCCCCAGGTCTGCCTCCCACCGCAGCATCACTGCTTTAACAGGGAAGGGGTCCGATGGGAGTGACCTGAGACTCCCCCTGCTACCCCCACAACCACCTGCAAGGCTCGATAAATGGGTTCATAAACCATCTGTCAATATTTCATGGCTCAGCATCAGTGCAAGCTAGGAGGGGGGCAGCCTCCTCCCCAGAAGGCAGTGAGGGGGCTGTGTCCCCACATGGGCCATGAGCAGAGAGAAACCAGTGGTGCCACTGAGACAGAAACACAGACAGACATCTGGACGTAGGCCAGGGCACAAGAAACAAGAATGGGGAGGAAAATCAGGGCAGGAGCTACTAGAACATGGGCTGCAGGGAGGAATGGGGGGGCTGCTGTGGGGGGCTGGGGCAGGACTGCCTGCTCCTACCGGTGATGAGCTGGTTGTCACTCTTCCTCTTGTGGTCCACCTCCACTATGCCTGCAAGGTAGAGGTCCTGGACCTGCCAGTGGGGACATGCCCATGGTGGGTCACTACATGCACAGAGCCAATGTCACCATGCAGCTGAGCTGGCCCTGGCAAGGGGGCCACCTGGACCCCTCCACAACTCTCCAGAACCCTCCTGCATCCACAATGGGCAATATATTCAATGCCCTGGGAACTAATAACTTCAGCCTTGCACTCTTTGGGGACAGGGAACCATGCAAATTAGTGTGACCCTGACCTCCAGGGAGGCTGGGCTGGCTGGCTGTCTTGTGGCAGGACCTGGCTGGGTACCTGGTTGGGTTTGATGGCCTGCAGGTTGATGTTGGGGTAGCGTGTGGCTGGGTCGATGCTGTACTGACTGATGTTCTTGTTGGTGTTGTCTGGGGAGGTCTGCGAGAGGTGCTGGTAGATGCTCTCTCTGGGTGCAAGGGACAGGGCTGGGGTCACTGCTACCATCCTTGTCAACTCTAGAACCAGCCCAGTGGGACAGGGACACTCACCTCTCGGCCAGCACCTCCAGTGGAGGGGTCCCAGCTGCCCACCGCCGCACCATCCATGCTGCATCAAAGGCGGCGAGGAATCCCCTTGCCACCCCAGTGCCCAGTGGCCAGAAGGGCTGCAAAGGGAAAGGCAGCTGGGAGGAGGCTGAGAGCTGCTGGGCTTGGCCAGGGATGAAAGCGGGAGCGGCGCTGGACACGCAGAGAGGGGATGTGTTGCTGTCTCCTCCCAGATGGCACAGATGCGTCTGGGGAGGAGTTGGGCACTTCTCCACCCTGAACCAACCCCAAATATCTGGTGGGGCTGGAGAAGGTGATAACCTCACCAAGGCATGCCACTACTGGGATCTGGGGAGCCTGGGATGGGGTGCACTGGGCAGCTGGGACGAGAAGCACTTAGGGAGGGGGAATATATTGCAACCAGTGCACCTTGCAGGAAAAGGCATGAGGTGGTGCTGCAGGGGGGACCCTCACCTCCACCAAGCAGTCGCCCACCAGCCCTAGGAGCAGACGAGCCCCATTGTAATCCCACACCAGTGCCGCATTCTCCGAGCGCGTCATGCAGGTGAAGTCAAACATGTCAACATCCGGCAGGTCCCGGTGATTGAGGGCGAACTCCAGTTCAGGCAAGCGGTAGTTGGTGGAGAAGTTGGCAGCTTCTTTGGCATAGCTGAGGAGGGCATCCCGGTTCACATTCTCTGGAGACAGGAGGCTCTCGATGTCTGCTTTGTCCTGTGGGAATGGGGTGAAGCTGGCTGGAATGTGGGAAGTGGTGTTTGCTTCTCAGCCTGGGAGCACCCAGATCTGGGGTGCAGCTGTGACACTAGGCTCTGATCCCCCTGAAAGGATTTTTCTTGTGGCACAGGCAACAGCTGCCAAAGATCCCACTACTCCAGGGGTATGCAATCAAACCAGCACCCATGATATGCATCCCACCTTCCAGGCTTTCAGTTGCCCATCACTTTGGGATCCCGGGGCCAGACCCTGCCCTTCTCACCTGGAGGATGACTCCCTTCTTGAGCAGGCTCTGCTTCTTGGCCGTCATGACAAAATAGTGAGTGTCATCCTTGTAGTATACAATGTTTTCCAGGTCAATGCCTGGGGATGGGGAAAGGTCTAAGTGAGGGCCACAGGGAGCCCCCGCACTGAGCTCAGCCACCAAATGTCCCCTGTGATGGAGTACTATGTGGGGACATGCATTCCATCACGGGGGACGTCCTGGGGCTGAGCCTCCAGCTGCATCAGGGATGGACAGGGACTCCCAACACACCTGTGCCAGGGCTGGGACCACTGACCTGTTTTGTTGTAGAGGTTCTGGAAGAACTTCTGGTTGTAGATTCGGGCCACACCGCTGATCTCAGCCACCTCCACCTCAGCCCGGCTGTGGCGGTTGATGAAGTTGGTGGTGATGCCGATGGCCAGCTTCCCCCGTGTTTCCTTCCGCTTGAACCCTGCAGGAGGGGAGAGGTGTGAGCCCCCACCCAGTCTCCCTTATTGGTCCCAAGGTTGCAGGGGCCCCTGTTGTCACCTTCAGGGACAAATTTGCCACCGCCAGCTGAGATGAGGACGTCGAACTTGTAGTGGGTGAGGGGAGAGGAACTGGGCTGCACCGCAGCCTGCCAGCCACCTGGAGGGAGGGGGATGGTCATGAGTGTGCTGGTTCTCAGCTGGGACCTGCTCCAGAGAGCAGGGAGAGAGTTGAATCTTTTTCCCCCCAAAAGGCATGCCCCAGGCTAGCAGAGGGACTGGGGAGCTCAGAGTGGCCACCTGCAGCCTTGTTGTTTTCCCCAGGGATACCATCTACCCTGCAGCAATACCATACCTGCCCTGCCTGTGGGGGGAACAAGGCCCTCAAACTTCACATTGATGTGCACTTCCACCCCCAGGAGCAAAGCCACCTTCAGCAGGATCAGCTGGAGCTGCCGGATACCTGGGAGGGGAGAGGGATACTCAGGGCTGCAGTCCCTGGGCTCCCCACAGGAGGGGATACGGGGTTGCAGAGCTTCATCCCTCTAAGACTCACTGATGTGATCCAGCGTGCCGGTGCAGAAGCGCCCATAGAACTTCTTGGCACCCAGTGCCCGTAGATCATGGATGGTGAAGGGCCAGAGGTGCAGGACATTGTTGCGGGAGAAGGAGTCCCGCTTCTCCAGCAGCACCACACGGGCACCCAGCAGTGCCAGCTCGATGGCCGCCCGCAGCCCGCAGGGGCCGGCTCCCACCACCAGGCACTGCCACAGGATGGGATGGGCGGCGTGAAGGGGGCAGGCAGTGTCCAGAGCAGGGGTTTCGGTGAACTCCCAGGGAGTTCAGCAATCCCACAGGCAGCATGTCCCTGCTCCCCAGGTCAAGATCTGGCCCTCCCCATTATTCACCTGCAAGCTGTGGTTCTCCCTGCAAACAAGGGGACCCTGTGAGGTGCCCCACACCACTCCCTGAACCTTGCCTTTGCCCAGGGCAATGGCAGCAATTAAAGCACTGGGTGAGATAAGGCTGCAGATCTGCTGCAGCCCTGGCACCAGTTTGGTGTCCTGGCAGCCTCTGCACAGGGCTGGGGGATGATGGAGCAGAGCAGTGGGGACAAAAGCCATCAGCTGTAGGACAGGGGAACCCCAGCCCCAGGGGTACATCCTACTGTAGCATGCTCCTGTCTCCCAGAAAGGGTTTGTCAGGTCCCTCTGCCCCTTTGCAGCCCTCCTATGGGACATCCCCAGCAAAGAGCAGCTGGGAGGAAGAAGGACGCTGCTGGCTGGGTGGCATCGAGGTGGCATCACACCGTGCAAAGCGGAGCAGTGCTAATTAACATTCTGTCGCATTAAACCCCATCAACCTTCTGCCTGGCATATCCTGCATCCCTCTGGGGTGAGGGGTAGAGTGCCCCAGGGGATGCTCTCCCCCTGGGAACAAGGATACAGAGCAGGACCCAAGCCCCTCACCCCATATCCTCGGTACCTTGGTGCTGGCACAGGCCTTGCCCTGGTCGTAGACCTTGTGCCCAGCTTTCTTATCCAGCTTGCTCCACAGCGCCTTGGCACTCCAGTAGTTGAGGGCAGCCTTGAGGCTGTGGTAGAGCTGCAGCCCACTGCCCTGCAGCCCCAGCTGCTGGCACAGCTCCCCAAAGCAGCCCAGCACCTCCTGGCATTCCCCTGCACGCAGGAATCTTTCAAAGATGGCATGGGCTGGGTTGCCCGGCTCATCAGCTGGCACGCTCATCCCACGTCACCCAAAAGCCTGGTGAGGAACAGCAGAGATCAGCAGGGAGGGGACCCTCCTAGACCCCATCCCCAAACCCACTCAATACCAGACCTGGTGTCTCAGCACTAAGTTTCCCAGCTGCGGGTGCTCTTGGGTGATGGCACTATCAAAATTTCTTGCAGCAGCTGGCGGAACCTCCCCCGGATGCTGTACCAAGAGAGCCACAGTGTCACCCTGCCACGGTGACGTCAGGGGAGGGGATGGGGAGGGCTGTGGTGGCAGTAAGTGGCTTCCTCCATAGGGCGTGTACCTGCAGCAGCTGTGAGCAGAGCAAGCTGTTTTGGAGCAAAGACACCACTTCCTTCCTCTTCACCCTTGGTCTTTCTGGGGGGCTGGGAAGAGGCTCCTGGCTTTAGGAACCAACCACACCTGCCCTCAAACCCAGCAAGACCAGCCCTGGAACAGGAGGAAGCAGGATTAGATCCATCCTGCCAGCCTGGCTTCAGCAACTGGAGTGAGGAGACTTTCTCCCTCACCTCGCCTCCACCTCTGCCACTCCCAGAGGAGGTGGAAGCAGATTAGCATAGAGGAAGCACCGGTGAGGAAACAAAAATGTCAAACCACCATATGAACAGCCCCATAATGCCAAGGAACCCATGGGAAGGGCGGTGCAGCACATTTCCCCTGGGCACACCAAAACCCCCTGCCCCTGGCATGTCCCAGGAGACCTTACAGCACTCCTTACATCTGTCTCCCACTCTCAGCACTGTCCCCCCGCAGCACCAGCCTGTGCCACCCTCTGTCTTGCCAGCCCAAGCATGAAGAACAAAGCTTTGCAATTTCCAGCCACTATCGCCAAGCCCCAGGGCTATGAAAGGCAGAGACGTGCTGAGGAGGATCCGGTGGAAAGGAGTGCTCCTACCTTTGAACCACTGCTCTTTGCCCTCTTGTCACTCAGTGTTACCTTGGGCACTTGGCGACACCCCAAAGGTGGCACCTTCAGGATGCAGCCAGCTCTGCAGTGGGATGCTGGAGTGGGAAGGACGCCGTGACTGAGCCAAGCTGCCCTGGGGTGGAGGGAGGCACGGAGACAGGGAAAATAACTTGTTTAAGCCTGGGCTTAAATTTGGGCTGGAAAGATTGAATTCTAGCCGCGTTTCAAGTTTGGTCTCACCCAGGAGTTTCCCAACACCAGAACTATGCTTTGCAAAGCAATTCTGCAGGTCACCTTCCCTCCCAGCATCAGAGTCAAGAAATCCAGGCATTTTAACCTCTTCCTTCCTAGGCACACATAGGATAAACCATCCAGCCAAGCAGAGCAGGAGCTGACACCCACCAGACTCCGGAGTGGCAGCGTGAGGACAGAGGACATGACCTATGCATTCGTGACAGGACTGTAAGACCTGGGGACAGCTTTCTGTTCTTCCCCTCAGCGCTGCTAGCGGGACAGAATGAATCTGGAAAAATCGAGGCAGCACTACAAACCTCGCTGGAGAGTGCAGGCGTGCTGTCCCACCAGCCACCCGTTCTCCTGCCATGGAGGCTGCCCAGGCAGCACTTCCTGGCCAGGCACCAGTGGCCCATGCGGACGGGTTTCCTCCCAGGAGCTCATGTTACTGC
Organism: Myiozetetes cayanensis; assembly: GCF_022539395.1. Lineage (NCBI taxonomy): Eukaryota > Metazoa > Chordata > Aves > Passeriformes > Tyrannidae > Myiozetetes > Myiozetetes cayanensis. Next base: position 208,421 of record NW_026087544.1, read on the forward strand.
ACTGGCGCCTGCTAAGGTCACCATGCAGCAGTCCCAGGGAGATGGGGCAAAGGCAGCTGCTCAGGCTGGGAGTATCTCCTCCAGCCTCAGCAGTTCCTGGCTCTGAAATAAGCCCATCTCAAGGCCTCTATTCCCACTGGAGGACATGATGCCGGGAGGAGCATGCTGCCCAGGAAAGCTTTCCAGCCCCTACGCTTTGGCAGGGAGGCTCAGAGGAGGCAGAAAAACAAGCCTTGTGTTACACCATTTCCTGCAGAAACAATGATCATACCAGCACTTTGGCACACTCAAACCCCTTTGACAACTGCAAGCAAGGACAGAAACTCCTGGAAAAACTCAGTTCCTGCAGGTTTGATGCAAATAAACAGCTTTCAGCCCACAAAGGCCAGTGGCAACAGAGAAGGGCACAGTGCTGCTCCAGGCTGCCTCTGGCTCTGCTCTCCTCCTCAATACCTTTTGCATTTCTTCCCCTAACACTGCTGCTGCAAGCAGAGGGAGGAGCAGGGGTTGCAGCCAGCCCTGACTCAGCTCATATCAGCTCTGGTTGGGGTGGCTGCAGACATGCCTATGGGAACACCATCCAGGTCTGACACATGTGGAGCATCCCTGGAGCAGGGACATCCCATCCCACTTTGCAAGTTGGGATCTTCCCCTTGCCCTTGCATGGAGAGAAGCAGCCTTTTGGGGGATGGTGTGGGGAGCTGCCCTGGAACTCACGTGTCTTCCAGGCACATAGAAATGGGGTGGGAAAGGATGCTGCGGCTCCATGCAGAGCTAATGAAAGCTGGAAGAATTTCCAGCAGCAGCAGATCCCCTTGCCTTGCTGCTGCTCTGGCTCACAGCATGGACAGGCTGTTCTGGGTTTGAGGTCCAGCCTGGAGACCCCCAGGCCAGGCTGCTGAGCTGGACTGGGCTACATGAAAGCCCTTCCAGCAACAGGTCAGAGGGTAAGATGGAGGTTTTCTTGTGATCATTTAACAGCTTGCCCAAAGCCCTTGCTTGCCACAGCCAGTCAAGCCAGGAAGGTGTCAAGAATAGGTGAAGGCACTGGATGATTTTACCAGTGCTATTGTACTCAGGAGAAACATTCCTGGTGTGGGACTGGGCAGAGAGACCACCCTGACCAACCTTGCAGAAACCTGCCTTGATTTGGGTGGGTTTTAATCCTTGGAGGGAGGGGAAAATCCCTGTGAGCTCCTCTGGTTTGAGGTGGGGATGTGGGTACAGGAGAACACAACAGCTGAGGCCCCCTTTGCAAGGCCCCAGCATGGAGCTATGGGGAGGAGGGCTGAGGAGAGGTGACAAAGATGCGGTGGCATGTTTGCAGCATTGCCCAGGGCTGAGGCTGACAGCTGCAGAGACCCAGTGTCACAATGGAGGGGGCTCACTTTCACAGGTACGTAACTCCCACTGGAAAGCTCATGCCAAAATCCCCCTTCGGAGGTGCAGGACCCAGCCTCGGCTCCTGTGCTGCCATCAGCAGAAGTGGGCATTTCTCCGGGACATTTTGGCATTGCCCTTTGCAAGGGATCTACAAGCCACAGCCTGACAATGTCCCAGGGAGCTCTGGGCAGAGACAACACTTGGAGAGGAGCAAACCTGCCCCCCCTATTTTTACAGATCAGCCTGGCCTCTCCCGCTCAGCACCAGCCCCACCGAGGGAGCTGCCTCTTGCAGATGAATTTCGGCACAAAGGGGAAGTCTGCTTACAGCCAGGCTTCACACACCACATCCTTTTCCTCCTCCTGCTTCTCCCTCACCCCAAAGCACAGTCGTCCCCGTGAGGATGCCATGGAGCATCCCTCCATAGATCTCAGCAAAGTTCTTCCCACCCTATCCTACTCGGCACTGGGAGCACTAGTGCTTCTGGGAATGGAGTGGAGGTGGATGAGCGGAGACTACTGTCTTTTCCCATTGTCCCGGGAACAGCAGAACTCGGGCTGGAGGGGAAGAGTAGTGACAGTGAGCCGAGGGAACCCCATTGCCCCCGGGAGAGGATGCGGGGAGGGGGCAGGCGGAGACAAAGCGCTTCCTTGCCATGGAGCATCCCCGTTCGACATCCCAGGGTCACGCAGGACACGGGCTCGGGGGGGGCTGAACCCCTCGGTTTTCGCACCCGCCTTGCGCAGCGATGCTCTCAGCAGGACGGGCGGAGGGGACTGGCCGTCAGGATGCTGGCACCACCGTGTCCGCATCCGAGCGGGGGGACACAGGGCTGGGGTGGCAGCAGAGCCCTGACCCCCCCACCGCCAAGGGATGTTCTGCCCCTTCCCACCCCCAACTCACCTCCACAGCCCCTTGGAGGGGGAAACTGAGGCGCGGACCGGGGAATGGGGAGGGACCGGAGCTGCGTGCAGCCAGGCGAGGGCGAGCAGGAAACGAGCTCCGGCTCCCCAAGCAGCTGCCGGCCAGCCCGGCCCTGCCCTCCCCTCCTCTGCCCTCCCCTTCTCGGCCTTCCCCTCCTCTCGCCTGCCCGACCCTCCCCCGCGGCCGGGGGGCGGCCCCCAGGCCTCCGCGTTGTGCCGGTGCGGATGTTGCGGCGGGAGGTTTGGAGCTGCGGGACGAGCGGCACAGCACGACTCCGGCTGTTTTTTGAATTCTGGGGTGAGAAACAGACTTTTCGCAAAGCAGACCAAAAGATTCGGGTGATGAAGCCAAACCGCTTCACGTCCCGCCCCCGCCACTATGCTGCTCCCCCCGCAGCCATAAACTGGCCAGGAGGGAGCCCGAGGCACGGGGGAACCCGGGCGCGGGGGGTCCGGCCGGGTGGCCCTCACGGCAAAGGAGCTCGCGGCCCGTGACGCACGGGGAGAACCTGCCACGAGGCTGTGGATGGTGACTCAGGGACACTGTGTGGGTTACGTAGGTCACCATGAGTCACTCGTGGCACTGCTGGCAGCTACGGCAGGCAGGATGACCCCTCCATCCCTCCCTCCTGCAGCGCCCTCGGGCTTTTTCCTGGGGCTCCTGGGGCTCCTGGTGCAGAACCCCCTGCCGTGACCCCGCACAGCTTGACTGGGCTGTTTCGGGCCCACCAAGTTGCTGGGTGCGGGCACAGTGAAGTCCACCCGTGTTTCAGGGCTGCTTGGAGACATAAACGGGGCATCTGAGTCAAACCAGGCCATTTTCCTATGCAGCAGAGTGGTCGGAAATGGCTCTCTATGAGCATTTTGTGATGCCATGGGAAAGGCTGAACAGGGACCTGCTCCTTCCAGCCCCAGCATTATCCCCCAGGCAACAGCAAATGAGCATTAGATCTGAATCACAGCAGGGACCAAGGGCGTGCGGTGGCAGAGGGCACATGGCCAGCACCGTGGGACACGGCTCTACTGCATATCCATGGCTGTGGGCAGCCCAGTCTGTCCCCAGCAGAGGGGATGTGTGGGGGCACACCTGCATCCCTCAATGTCCTGAGAACAGGCAAACTCACAGCATCAGTGAGGACTGCTGCGGCTTCCTGAACCCTTTATGCTTATATGGAGGTGCAAACCATACCTTAGATCCTACCACAGGATGTCAGGATGTTCCACCTGCTCCAGCATTACAATTCCCCCACTTTTCCTCTAATTTTATTATTCTAGAGTTTTGGTGATTTATGACATGGGGAACGAGCAGTGATGCCTCCTAGCTGCCTTCCCCTCCCCGGTCCAGCTAGGCCTTGGGTGATGCTGCAGACTGCAGCCGCTGCAGCTCTAGGACACGGATGAGGAGGAGGAAGGCGATGCTCAGGAGAAGCAGCCAGAAGAAAACCCAGTAGTGCTGCGGGAAGAAGAGCCATGGCCGCCACAGCTCCATTGCGGATCCCTTGGACCTGGAGAGAAGGCAACAGGAGACACTCGTCATCCGCGGGAGAGAGCAAATCCCACCTCCACCCCAGCTGGGGACAGGGAAGGGTGTTCAACACAGTCCCAGACCTCAGTGGCCCTTCTACAAACCAAAATGCAGCAGACCGGCAATGCATGGGCAAAACTGAGGCACAGCAAGGTCTGGCTGAGGCAGCCAAACAACATCCTGGCCCTCTACCACTAAATCCCCCAGCCTGCTTCCCAAGTGCTGGCCACCTGGGGACCGCAGAGAGTTCAGCAGCCCTAGGGGAATGCTGGGCACACACAGTACTGCTCACGTCAGCCCAAGCTGCTCTGGCTCCTCATCCGCTGCCCTTGAGTCTCGGCCATCTGCCTCAGCCACCAGCTCCCCAGTCATGGCGCTGCCCTGGCCCTGTGGCTCCAGCTCACTCCTGGGGAGGGAGAGGACAGGGTTTGTGCCATCCTGTATGGGCCAACAGCAGCCAGTACCATGGCTGCCCTGCCACCCAATGCCCTGCCACCAGTTACCTCTGGGTTCTGGGCCAGCGCTGGGCCCCCTCTGGCTCCGGCTCACCTGCCAGCGCTGCTCGGCTGTCGGGGCTGGCACCTGGCTGGGCACCAAAAGTGGAAGCATCAGTGGGGGACTCAGACCCCCAGTAGTACTGAGCCTGGGGACACATGCCCAACAGCGAGGCACAGTTCTGTGTGTCCCCCTGCATATGTCCTTACCAGGAGCTGCTTGGGGATGACAGCGATGCTGACTCTGCGGCGGGCAGACCCCTGCAACAGAGGGGCTGGGGGTGAACATCGCACCAGCTGCTTCTCATCACCTCCTTCCCTATCACCTCCCCAGCACAGGCAAGGGACACTGAGGAGAAGGGTCACTGCCAGCTCCCACTGGTCCTGGCACTAAGACGGGAAACCAGGGAGATGAAGGAAGTAAAAGCCAAGGGGTTTGCACCTGTCATTACTGCTTCAAGCTGTGCTGGTGGGGCTGCCTAACCCCCTCCCTGAGCACTCCCCTACCTCTTGAGCTGTAGGGGAATCAGTGCTGAATTCAAGCTGGTGCTAGAGAACAGCCAAGCCTGTGGTTCTTGAGCTATGACCCTGCAATGCAGAGGGGTTTGCCTGAGATCTCCTGGACAAGCAGCCCTGGGAACCCTGTCTGTCTCCCCACAGTGCTTTGAGGCTGCCCCTACATTTTGCCTTATCCCCAGCACTTCTAGCACATCTTCCCTGCAGGAAGCAGTGGGCCAGAGTGACATTGCCTGGGGACTACGGGGTGCATGGGGACAGCCAGCCAAGGGAGAACAGCAGGGCATGGGGAGGCAGTGGCTCTAAGATGGCTGAACTGAACCCAGTTACCTGCTGGAAAGTTCGCTTCAGGGGGTGAGGCCTCAGCCGTGGCTCTGCATGATCTGGGAGCAAAGAGAAACCACCTTATATCATCCCCCAACACTAAGATGGGGCTGATGTCCAGGTGGTTGCAAACCTCCCTCTCATCAAAGCTGTCCTAACCATGTGCTCTCTGCGTGGCAGGGGTGCCCTGGCCAGAGGAACCTGTTTGCATGCACAGCAAAGGCACATATGAGGCTTGGTGTCCACGGACAGAGAGTTCTTTGTGTGCACGGGGCCCCCCTGCCGTGCATTCCCAGCTGGGCTATGGGGGGATGGCTCTCCAGCCACCAGCAGCTGCTCCCTCGCTGAGTCTGCTGTTACACTGGCCCCTTGCATCTGTCATCAGGTCCCTGCTGTTCCCCACCACTTTTCCTCAGCTTGCACAACCCACTGGCCCTGTGGTGCAGAGTCACACTGGTCCCCCCCAGAGGGGTGTGGGACCAAGTCCTTGCAGGCCCCACATGGGCCCCAGCAGCAGAGCCCACCTCACCCTGGGTCTCTGCCAGCTGCCGGTTGCGGGAGTTTTGCTGGATCAGGCGTTTCATCTCCTCCAGCTCCGCGTGCTCCCGCATGTGGTGCCGCTTCAGGTTCTCCACGTGCTGGACCATCACCTCTGCTGCTCGGCTCATCCGGGCCTCCTGCAGCCAGGCCGTATGGGGGATTAAGGCCCCCATCCCCTGGTTCCTAAGAAGCCAGGTCTCTGCCAGTCCCTCCCTGTGCATCCCATAGTGCCTCCACCCAGGGAGTGCAGATACATCCCCTTCCTGCTCCCAAGGACAGGCAGATCCCTTGCAGCCTGGTACATGCAAACATGAGATCAAGGCCAGCACCACAAGGAGGAGGGACAAACCCCAGCAAGCCCAGGGATGAATCCCCAAGCCCAGCTATAGCACCCTCCATCGCTCCCAGCCCTGGCAGGGAGCCCCAGTTTTGCACAGACCTGGTGTACAGCCCCCAGCTTCTCCGCAGCGCTGGTTGCCCGCTCGACAGCTGCCGACAGCACAGCCAGGTTGTGCTGCAGCTGCTCCAGCATCTCTTTGCAGCCCACATTGGCACAGGATGGACCTAGCCTCTGTGGGGGGAGAGAATGGAGCTGCTGGAGCTGGGACTTTTGAGATGTCCAAACCCTTCCTGGGCTGGATGTCCCCAGCACATGCCAGCTCCCTGCCCTTGTGCCCACTTACCTCTAGGGCAGCCCGGCACTGCCCCAGCTCCTCCTGGATGTTTTCCTCTGCTGCATCCCGTGCCCGTTTCTCCACCTGTACTCGTTGCTGCAGGGTGAACATGTCACAGCGAAAAGCCAGCGCGAGGTGGGCAAAGGCTGCCTGCAAAATGGGGGGTGAGAGATGGGACAGGGGACAGAAAGGAAGCCACCAGGACCATTGCTGCTGTCTTCAAGGCACAGACAGACCTTGCAGTGTGCCACTAAACAGGGCAGTGCTAAAGACATTTAGCACTTGCCTTTCCCCAGCACCAGTTAGGCTGCTGCATGCTGGGGACAGTCCCTTGAAATGCCAGCCTGAGGAGACACGTCTCCCAGGCAGCCAATAACGCATGGAAATCCCAAGCCCTCCTGGCAAGAGCATGCACTGGGCAGACACCAGCCCTTGCTGTGGGTCCTGGCTGATGGTGGAGCCTGACTCAGCCCTGGCACTCAGAGGGAAATTATTTTTATTAGCGTGGCTCCTGCCACCTCCCTGGCTAAGGGCGCTCTTCCACCAGCTGCAGAGCACTTTGTAGGATTGCTGGGTGCTCAGAGGACAAACTCATCTTGCCATGGAAATGCAGCTGCCTCCAAATGCCAAAAGCATTGCTGGGAAAGGGTTTATAAGGTGTTTGCCAGTGGACTGCAGTGCCTGAAAGGTGTCCAGGAGCAGCACAGCCAAGGGACTGTGAGCCATCAAGGTGTCCATCCCTGTGTCCCCCTTCCCCAGCCCACCCACAGCCCCTGGCAGCCCTCACCTCCAGATCCTGCTCTGTCAAAGCCACCCTGTAGAAAAAGAAGTGCTGTCAGGGATGGAGGCATCATGGGGGCTGCATGCTGAAAATGCCCTTGTTCTGCCCCCTGGGGTGTCAGCCACCACCAGAAGTGGGAAGCCAAGTGCCCACTGCCTGGACAGCAACTTTTGTGCAATGATAAAGGAGGAAAGTCCAATCGCTGGACCATGTGGTACCCTGGGAATCCCCCTGTCCCGTAGCCCCTGGAGAGATGCAGGTGCTCACTGGTCTTACCTGTTCAAGCCTAATCTGTCCAGCGCCAAGAGCTCTCTGGGGAAACTCAGCACTGGCTCCTCCAGGGTTTCTGCATCTGCAGGGAGGCAGTGACACCATGATAGACCACACATGAGGGCTTTTCCTCAGCCTTCCCTCCTCCCTCTGCCTGTCTGTCCTGGCAGGGAGCAGATGCCCCTAGTGTGGAAACATCCCAATCCTTCCCCAACATCAGGGGGGCTTCAGGTTCCCCCAGGCCAGTCTCCCCTTCCCCATGTACCCACCAAGTGAGATGACCCCCATCCGAACATGTTGTTCTCAGACTCATCCACAGCTACTTCAAACCTTCCTCTAAAGGGACCCAGCTGGGATGTGGGATGGGGATTCACCCACCTTCTTCAGTCCTGTCACTGTCTCCAGTGTGAGCAGCCTGCTCCTGCCTATCCCTGCCTGGAACCTGGGAGGCACAAGGGTGGTGTTAGAACAAACCTCTCCTGGTGCTGCATGAGATCCCAAAAAGACCAGCACCAAGAGGCTGAGCCCAAGGGACTAGGGAGGGAAGGGCCCCCCCCACCTGTTACCCTCCCTCTCACCTCACTGACATGCTCCACACTCTGTTGGCTCCCAGCCAAAACCCTGTCTGGGTGCCTCTGGGGACTGCTCATCTTGTCTGGGGACAGAAAGGGTAGTGGGAGCAGGGCAGCAGGGTCCCCTTCCCAGCCTGACACCACTTCAGAGGAGACCACTGAAAACACCACTAGCATTTTGGCAGCCCGCAGGCTCACAGGGGACATGAGCTGGCAGGTGCCCTGCAAAATATCCCTGTGAGATAAAGGGAGCTGCTGCTAGGCAGGGAGGAAGGCAAGGTGCAGAGGGTGGGTTACAGCTGATGAGGCAGATCCAGGGGACAGGGTTGGGGTCCCAGGGCTGGAAGGGGTTGCAGGCAAGTGCTGCCTGGCCAGGGGACACCCTCCTGCTGCTCAGGAAGGGAGGGTGCAAAACCCATCATTTTGCCCCCATCCCCACCCTGGGCTGCCCTTACCTTCATCTGGAGACGTGAGGAGCCCGTACAGCTCTGCCTGCTGCTCCCTGTGGAAAGAAGCCTGGGTAAACCCTAAAGAAACTCAGAAAGCATCGGCAACATCCCGCCCTCCCCGCCCCCCGCCCTCCTCCCACTGCCACAGCACCCTTCGATGTTGCTGTGCGGGACCTGGGTCCCTTCCGAGCATCCTCCACAGCCTGCTCCGTCCCGGTCCCCGCTCTCCCTGACGCGGGTGCAGCAACCCCCTCCACTCCTGCTGCTGCTGCAGAGCCGCCACCGAGGAGCCTGCTGAGGCCGTTTCCAGCCAGCAATGAGTCACCGGCCCGCGGCCGTGCTTTTCCTCAGAACTGTCTTTTTTTTTTTTCTCCCTGGCTGCCAAGGGGACCTCACTGCGAGCTGGCCTCTTCCAGCACCACAACAAACCCGGCTGCCGACAGAGCCCAGACACAATCTCACATCACCCCCCAGGGATGGCAAGTCTGGGTGCATGCTTTCGCCCCCCTAAAAGTGCACTGGGATGGCCTCATCACTCCAAAACCCTGCCCTGGGTGCAAGAAAGTCTGGCAGCTCTGTAGCATCCCTGCTCACAGGGGCCAGGGATGCTGGAGCCCACCAAGGATGGCAGGTCACCAGTGCACGGAGATACAAGGGCTGATGTGCAAAGAGCCCTCTGTGGCACCATGCTGGATCCCAGCACACAACGTGGAAAGGGTTTGAGCCCCCAGACTTTGCCCCTGGCTCTGGAAAAGGCTATGGCAGGGCTTTTCCCTGACCTCCTGGCAAGCCTGGGGGCCACATCCTGAGAGCACTGGTTGCAGAAGAAGGGGCCACCATGCCAAAATGATGCTCAGTGTTGCTTGCCTGGCACTGCCATCCCATCCTTGCCAGCACCCAAGAACCACAGGGTGAACCTTTTGTGCACATACCTCTGGGGTGAGGGGCTGGGTCGGCAGCTCATTCTCTGCCGCTGGCGCCGCTGGCGTCCCTGGGTGAGTCCCTGCACCTCCTCTTCCCCCTCTCCCAACAAGGTCCCTGTGAGTGGCTTCATTTCTGGAGCACACAGGCTCCAGGACCAGCACACCTATCATGAGAGACATACAGTAGCTGTGCACAGATGGAGAATGCCTCTAAATGTTATATTTTTAAAGCATTTTCTCACCCAGTAGGAGCTCTAAGCACAGTAGGGAGGCCCACTGTGATTCAGAAGGAGGTTGGTGGGATTCAGATGGGCATGGAGCAAGGCAAATGAGGAATGTAATACAAGCCCCATTTGTGGGCAGCGCCAAGGGTGGACTTTTGCCTGGGGCTTGTGATGTGGGTCATCTCTGTGGGGGGAGGTAACTTTGCACTCACCAACCAGTGTGAGCACCCAGTGCAGAGACCAACCCACTGTCCCCCAGGCTGCAGACAGAGCAATCCCCAACAACCCTCCTGCAACACTGGTTCCCAGAGAGACTAATATGAAAGATTTCCGAGTCCAAGGGAGCTTGGGCAACTCATTTAAGCTGTTTAACAATATTTAAAGAATTAGAGAAAGATGCAGAAAGTCCACAGTCCCTCTCCCAGCCCAGGGTAAAGTCACTGTGCAGAACTGTCCCACAGGACACATCTCCTCAGAGGTTGTTCCCACAAACATGCAGATATGGGGCAGGAGAAATTTTTTGGCCAGGACACGAAATACAGCAGAGGTCTAAGGGGATAGAGAGTGGGGACTGCTTGAAGCCCCACATACCTGTGCAAAGCCTTGCCAAGCTCAGTCTAGGTCAGCCCAGCACCAAACAGGGCCATCACCCAACTCCCAGACCCTGATGACGGCATAAAAGCAAGCAGCACTTTCATCTGTCAAGGTCAGCCCATTTCATGCCCATACACTGGGAATTGTCGTCGACACCTTCAACCACCCAGGGGCTCAGGAGCCCCCAGCCACCAGGGATCAGCCAAACTCATCACACTAGTAAGCATCAGAGTCCTCTGGAGGCCTGGTCCCTGCTGCAAAGCGCTTGCTCCATCACAGCCACGGCAGACCCTGCAGCCTGCTGTTTTACTACAGCTCTGACAGCCTCACAGACATTCCTTATCTTTGTTTTACGGATGGAAATACAAAGGCACACAGCTGGTTTGGCATATGTAACCCCCTGGAGAACCAAACCGAGTGCTTTCCCTTAGCTTGGCATCTTTACCAGACGCTCCCCGGGTCATTACCTGCCTGAACTCGTCTCAAGCAGCCGAAGGCAGATGCTGGGGCCACCCAGCTCAGACCCAGCACTCAGCGCTGTTGGGCCCCAGTCAGACCCAGGAGGGGGTCTGGGGACGCGGCGTGACCGGCAGATGGTGGGTCGGGGGGTGCTGGAGCCCCACACGGTGCAAGCTGCCAGCAGCAGAGCCTCCTCGGAGGGGAGAGCAACCGCATCTGCAGCAGAAGGAGCTGCCAGGGACAAGCCAGATGAGAGAAGGCCTTTAAAGGAGATGCACAAGAGCAGCTGGGAGCTCCCTGTGCCGGCTGGGGCGGGTAGAGTGGGCTGCAGGTGGTCAGGCGACCTCTGCTTTTGGTGAAAAGCCAGTTTCTGCACCCACTCTCAGGAGGTGACAGAGCTGGAAAAAACTACGACTGCTCCCTCTGTGCTGGCTGTCTGTAGAGCAGAGTAGTCCTGAGTAGGAGGCTCAGGGCAGGGTGGTGGCACTCAGGACCTCCACAGAGATGGGGGATCCCCCCCATGCTTTCATGGGGGCTCAACACCAGGCTAAACCAGGATGGCTGATAAGGAACTCCTGTAGCATTGTATTTGGTGATGCAGGGAAGCCATTCTGTCCAAGCCCCCTACTCCTCCTGCCCCTCTCAACAGCCCTACTTTCCCACCAGCCATCACCTTACTGCCCCTTCCCCTGCCCAATCACTTTACTCAAATCCATCACATCCTCTAAATCAGCTTTCTTGCCCTAATGAGCTTACACAGAGTCAGACTCGATGCTCAGCACTACCAGGCTAAGCAGGCAACTGCTGTTGCCCCCCCCCTTCGTGCCCAAGGGACCCTGATGTACCCCAAGGAACAATGCAGCCCTTCGGATCTGCAAACCTCCTAAGCCTTGAGAGGGCAAACAGCATCTCCCAGCCCCGGGGCAGACCTGGCCCAGCCTCTGCCCTGCCTGCCAGAGCAAGGGGCCGGGGTGTGGCCCCAGGGCTAGAGGTCACAAAACAAGGGGGGTGGAGGACACTTTTGCACACATCCCCAGCTTCGTCCCCGGGAGCAGCCTGGCACCAGGCAGCAGATCAGGCTCTGTGGTCTCTGCTCCAATGTCCTGCAGGTCCACAGCTACAGCAAGGTGCTCCAATAGGGACACAGATCTAAGGACACCATCACACTGACTCCCCTATTCCCTCCCACACTCTGGGGAGGGTTAATAAGAGGCAGTGCCCCTCTTTGCAAACCATCCCATTCAAAGAGCCTCTAAAGGCATTTACTAAAAGTACCCATGGATTTTTATCGATTCTTATTTTTAGCCTCAGAGCATCTAAATCGTGATTACAATCCAGGTATCATAGAGCCTCAAACAAGAAAAAGCAGCCCAGCTCCCCTCACACAGACCTGTTCAGTGGGAATGAGCAAGACCCTGCTGGGAGTTCTCCAGCCCGGGCAGGTGAGCACGTGGCTGTGGGATCTGGCTTTGCCCCCTATTCTCCTTCCAGCGAGGTCCCTCCGGTGATGCAGCAGCTACTGCGACAGCATCTTCCAGGGCTCCTGCCGAAGCTGAGCTGAGCTCGCAGCTCAGATCACAGAGACTCTGGTCATCTGGATTATCCACTTCTTGGAAGAAAGCTGCTCAGACCGACACTGGCTGCTACTGCTGATGTAGCAAGCGTGATTTATTAGGTCTGTGCAGGGGCCCAACAGTATAACAACAGCACAGTCCTACCACAAAGTCACCTTTCTGGGGCCCTGGCTCCTCAGCCAACAGGCACCTGGCAGCCACCAGACTACCCAAGGGAGAACATGGTTCTCTTCCTATGATAAAAAGTGGTTGGCAAAACAACAGATGAGAAGGAAAAATGTTCTTTTTATTCAGTTTTAAATTCTAAGTTAAAAAAAAATATTGCTGAGCCTTCCCCAGAGCACTTCAGTCTCACATCTGGGTGTCACAGCTCCCAAGTTTCCATGCAAAGCAGCATCAGCATGTTGGGGATTACACACAGGCATTAACAGGCTGTCACTGGACACGCAGTTACCTCCAGGGAGAAGCAGGGTGACTATCAGCCCTCGACACTGCTGCAAGAGGGTAACACAGCAACTACCTGGACATGCCTGCAGCTCCTGCTTGGAGAGGGGTAGCCCCTTGGGAATGGATATGGACCATTTTCAGGAGAGCCACTGAGTTTCAGCCCTTTCCAACAAGGTGCTGCATGGCCCAAGGCTTCTCCAGGGCTCTGATGTCTGGTGTTTAACATCTGTGGATGCAGTATTTGCACACATACCTCTGCCCATCCCAAGGAGGTTCTCTGCTGCCTAATCACAGCACCACGATAGCACTTGGGGAGCAGAGAGATCATCTTGTCATGCAACTGGTTCAAAAATCACTGTGGAGGATGTGGAGGCAGCATAGTGGACAGATAACCCATGTAATGGTATATTATGAATTTCCTTTAAAAAAACCGAAGAGCTGTTAGGCCAAAAAGGGAATTCCCCACTGTACTATGAAGGAGGTAAATCTCTACAGAAGAGGAAACAATCTCTTCACCAATACTGCTATTAAATCAGGACAAGGGCAAAGCCAGTCCTGGTGCTCCCTCCACCCTTGGCTAAGGTTCTGCTGAACTATAAAACCAGACAGATGTTTTATGCTGCATCCATCTCTTTGCACTGTTTAGGATGGATTTTTAAGTTCTTGAGAGGGTCAAGAGGAGTCAAAAGTAAAGTTTTCTGTGTGGGTGCTACCAACCACCCCACAAAGAAGCAGTCTATCACCAGCATGTTTAGTGTCTCTGGGGTTTGCTCCAAATTCTCCTTACACAACTGTTATCTGCACGTACACCCCAGAGGAATCCACAGCACATGACAAGCTGCAGCCAAGAGCAAAACCAGGGCTAAGAAGGCTCTGTCCACAAGCCAGAGTAATGCTTCCCAGCAGAACAGGAATCCCCCTTGCAGTTTGCAAAGCTGATCCCTTCCCGACTACCATTTCTTGCAAAACCCACATAAGCTGGCCCAAAGCACAGCTCCTGGTGTGTCCTGACGAGTTGGAGGCACAAGCTGCAATGCAGCAGTAGCAGCCAGGAACTGTCACAATGAGCCCACTGCCTAAAGACAACACTGAGGAGTTACAAAAACAGACACCCCTTGGTGAGCAGCCATGCACCATGGCCGGAAAATTTCCAACCCTTTATCACTGTCCAGTCCACAGAGACGCCGAGGCTTCCCCATGGAGCTCCAGGTACACATAGCATGTACATCCTCAGCAACGACACCATGAAGCTGATTGACATGAATTTTAGAGATCAGTTTGTCCTCGGTCATCTTCACATGACCGACAGCCACGACCAGATGGAGCAGTGAGGACAATGACACTGAGGTCACTTGGTAGAAGCTCTGCAGGGAAACTGCAAAGACCAGAGCCTGCTACCTAATAAAGACAGAACAGCAGTCTCAGACCTTGATGATCATGGCACAATTTCTATTTATGTCGTATTTTGGGCAGCCCTACAATAGCTTCACTATACTGAGCCACTAACTCAGTGGAATGCAAACACAGCAACAATCCAGCTCCCTGGAGGTTTCTGTCCCCCAGCTAATGCAGACTTTGAAGCCTCTTCAGTCCACAGTTACCTAAAATAGCTTAAGAGATTCTTATATAAAGAAATCTGTGCTCTCAGCCTTAAGAGCATCACCTAATGCTTCATAGTTTCCTTCCTCTTGCTGGATCTAAATGAGCAAACTTGAAGCAGTCACATGGCACACCTACATGTTTTAACTCCCTTTCTCTTTTTGTAAGTGTAAATGTTTATGGATTTTTAAATAGCTCCAAAAGTATGCAATGTTTCTAACCTTCATTAAAACCCCAGCAGGATCTCTCTGAGTCCATCCACTCTCTCCCATCCTTTTCCTCCCAGCTCTCAGAGGAAGTGCCTAATAGAGGTTTCCAGCAGGTATTTTCAAGGATACAAGATAGAACTTTGGGCACACTATAGAAGCATTTTATTTATTAGAATATCATTAAACACCCTGCAATGGGAAGTGTCATCATCCCCACACACACAGCAGGGTCCCTGGCAAACAGGAAAAAAATGTGGATTTAAAGCAGAAAATTCAAGAAAAAAAAATGAAATTCAAATTTCCCAGCTCTCCAGCTAAATCCCACTCTCCTGAACCCAGAAATCTGTAAATCCCAGCAGATCAGATACCCAGCGCAGCAGATCACTGCCACACTGCTCCGAAACCAGCTCGGCTATCGAAGAAGAATGCTGACATGCACAGAGCTTGTGCCTTGGAACGAGACAGTGTAAAATCAGGATAGTGAATTAGGTCCAGAATTATTAGCTTCACAGAGCCTCAAATCAATATCTGTCCTAGTTCAGTGACGAGTTCTGAACATTAAGAACCCAGGATCTGCCAACTCAGCCCCCACAGTCCCGCCGGCCGCCATCCTTGGGGCGGCGGGGAGGGCGCCATGTTGAGTGCGGCGCGGCGGGGCGCCATGTTGAGTGCGGCAGAGGGGCGCCATGTTGAGTGCGGCGCGGCGGGGCGCCATGTTGGGTGTGGCGGAGGGGCGCCATGTTGAGTGCGGCGGGCTGAAGGAAGAGCACACAGAGAGAAATGCCTGGAAACACGTTAATTGTTTAAACAAGAACCCTCACCTTCGAGTCCCGGGGATGTGGGGTGCTGGGATGGCGCTGCCCAGTGATAGTCCCCTCACATCAGGTGCTGCCATGAGGCTCTGGGCGCTCTGTGTGGCACAGACCCCACCTGTGGGGTCCCACCGCACTGGGGGGAACCCAGTGAAGCGAAGGCTGCAGCTGCCACTGCGCAATGAGTGTCCTCTATGCAAGGAAGTTGTCACCTCGCAGTTCCCTTTGGTGGTCACCTGAGAAAAGAAAAAGAAGACAAATCAAGAACAGGGAAGCCCACCGTCACCCACACCGTGGCACGATGCTGGCATGGCTCCATCATGGCATCTGTGGCGCCTGCTGGTTTCCCACTGCTGGGGCAGCCTGGATTGCAGAGCCTGTCATCCCCCATGACAAAGACCCCTGCACCCACCTCACTTGGCCCCTTCCAGCACAGCCTGCAGCGATTTCTTCAGAGCCGCATTGTTCTGATCCAGGGCGGCAGCCAGACTGCTCCGGTGAGCTGGGGTGATCTGGGATCAAGAGAGCACAAGCTTGGAGCGCTGCCCTGCCAGGAGCCCACCTGAGACCCCTGGACCAGGTCCCAGGCCGGCTGCAGCCCTGGTTGCCAGCTCACCAGCCCATCTGCAGGACCCGAGCCTGGTCTCACTCACCTGGTTCTGGTACATGGTAAGCATGGCCGTCACCAGCTTGGCATAGTCCAGTGATGTGGCAAAGGCTGAGGCCTGCTGGCACAGAGTCAGGACCAGGAGATCCAAGAGCTCTGGGGGGAGCACCTTCTGGAAGAAACCCAGGAGTGGGTAGGAGAACTGGTCCTTGCTCCAGTGCTGCCAGAGTCAGGAAGGAAACCTGGGGACAAGGGGACTCCCTCACCTGCCGCTCCAGCACGGCCTGCACTACCAGCAGGAGCTTCTCTGACAAAGGCAACTCCAAGACTTGGCTAAAAGTACAGTGAAGAGGAGAGGTGCTGCCCCACAGCCTTGCTGGTGCTCCTGAGTGGCCAGAGCCAGCTGGACCCATTCAGGCAGGCACGAGGCCAAAGCAGCGCTGTTGACCCTGTAATCCCTCACCTTAGCACCAGCTGCACACAGCGTGGCTCCAGGCAGTCCTCCACAAGATCACACACCAGCTTGGTCTGCTCAGCACCTGCAAGGACAAGGCAGATGGGGAAAGCCTTCAAAGGCCGCCAAATCCACAGGGATGTGCCCAGCTCTTCCTAGCACCCCTTCACACAGGTGTATGCCTCAGTCAGGACAGCAGAAACCACACAGTGCCCCGTTCTATCGTTCACGATAATCCTGCTTCCTTTGCCCACCTGCACTAAGGGTTTAAATAGCACCAGTCCCTAGGAAAAGAGGTTCATGCATGAGGAGAGGCGTTCAGCCAGCAGTTGGGAAAACTGATGCTGGAAGCTAGCCTGGCCTCCCCTCTCTCTCCATCTCACGCATCTGTAAACCCATCTCCCATTCTAACTCAAGTGTTTGCTTGCTCAGGTAGAACCAGCCCCGTGTCTCCATGGATCCTAACACATGTTCCACGTGACAAATGCCTCCCAGAAGACAGCACTCTGCAGTTGGGGCCCTTCTCCAGCTCCCACAGCCATGTCTCCCACAAGCCCACCGCACCTTCCCTTGGCTCCTGCAGGACTGCAGCCACCACCACATGGCAGAAGGGCTGGGAATACTTGGAGCAAAATGAAGAGAGAGCAGCCATGAGGTGTCGGGAAGGTGGCTGGGTAAGGGACAGGACCTAGGGACAGAAAAGGCAGGAGGTGGGGATAGTGGAGAGGGAAACAAGGAGCAGGAAACCTCTGCTGCCCTTGCACGTACTCGCCTGAGGAAGAGCTGCTCTGCCAGGACGGCCGCGCTGGTGTAGCTGAGGTCAGGGGTGAGAGCCAGCAGCCACCTGCAGAAATGCCCCAGGAAGGGCTCTGGGCACACAGACAGCTGGAGGAAGGAGCACAGTCCTTCAAGCTGGGGATGGCAGAGGGGGTGGGACATTAAGGAGGGCAGCAGGCCCTCCACAATACTGGTGGCTGTAGAAGGGATGCTGAGACTCGCCTGGCGGGGGGAGCAGTTGTTCAGGATGCACAGCTCAGGTGGGATGCTCAGCTCAGAGTGCTGGAGGGAAAACAGTACTAAGTAATGCACCAACTAAATCAACACACAATACACAGCTCCAAGGCTTCTCCCTTCCCCCCACGTCAACCAGAGCTGTGCCCACAGGCTGCCCCTCACACAGCAACCCCTGCGAGGTGCAGGCACGTATCAGTATCCCAGCCTGGAGGAGGTGGCAGTAGGGCTTTCTATCCTTGTCCAGTCGGTCCCGTGAAACCCACCTCCTTTTGAGGCCCTGGCACAAGCCCACTTAGATCACTAGCTCCAGGAGACAGACAGAAGCAACCACTTACGCTGGACTCCTGCAGCAGCAGCATTTTCAGCTTCTGTCCATGCACCTGAGGGAAATGAGATGAAGAAAGGGGAATTAGGCTGTAAAGGCTCACTCTCTGGAAGGGGAAGGCAAACCCTACTCGGTACCTGGAGAAAGGACTTGACATCCGCTGCCAGCTCTGTCTGGGCAACCTTCCTGAGCTCCCCAACTGCATCCTGCTGGGAGCTATCTGGAATAGCCCCATCTGTGCTCTCAGCACATGTAGCCACTGAAGGCTCCTGAGGCACCTCCTCTTCTATCCCTCTCACATCCCCACATTCCTGGGGTCCCAGAGGGTCAAACGCCACCTTATCCAGCAGCAACCTCTTCTTCTCTCTGTCACTGACCAACTCCACTCCCTCCTCCGACACTTTCTTGCACTTTCCACCCTGAGGCACAGAGTCAGCTACATCTCCAGTGGCATCAGGCTGGTTACGGAAGCACCAGTTCCATTTCTTTTGCCCCTCTGGTTTGCTCTGGGCAATTTTCTGGCACAGGCACCTAAGCTGCTGCTGGCATGCAGAAGATAGTGGAGTGGGAGACGGGAAGCACTCTTCTGCTCTTGGTCCCTGCTGGAGCAGACCCCCCAGTGTCCGCATCCAGGGATCCACATGGGAATCTTGTTCTATGGCCTGGAGCAGCTGGCCAAGGCAGCCCCCTGGCACTGCATCCCGTGTCACGAGGAGCAGGGAGAAGAAGTTTCTCTGGCACATGATGGGCAGCAGCAGCAGCCGTGGCTTCCTGGGTAAGGGGAGAAAAGGAAAGGCAACTTGTCACAGCAAACATCCTCATCCTGACTCCAAGCTACCCTGTGGGTCTCACTATGGAGCAAGAGGAGGAGGCAGCTAATGCCTTCACCAGCTTTTGCAGACACAAGCTGACAAGCTGGGAGACCAGCCGGTCACTGCTACAATCCCAGCTTCAGGCATGGACCGTTGCACTGGGGTAAGTGGACATGCGGTCCCAAACAGGCACCTGACACGCCAAACCTCCCACAAAACACCAAGTTTTAGAAACGCATCCGACTCACACAGCCAGGACGCCCTGCGGCCCCTCCAGCACGGGCTCCTCGGCGCACAGGGCTGCGGTGAGGGCCTGCCAGGGGAACGCCTGTCCCGGTCCCTCGAGGGGCTGTTCCCGCTGCAGCATCCGGAGGGCGGCCAGTGCCCCGGCGGGGCCGGAGGCCAGCGCGTGGAGCAGGAGGCGGCAAGGCCGGTCAAAGCGCAGCAGCCAGGGCGGGCAGCCGGGCTCCATCGCTGCTGCGGGGGCTCCACAGCCGCCTGTGAGACACGGGGGAGAGCCGGGCACGGGTCACAGGGGGAGAGGCGCAGCAGCATCAGGACCAGCCAGCCGTGCTCGGATCCGACCCCGGCGTCAGTTTCGGGGGCTGCCCTTACCTGCCCTTCCCCCCCGAGGATGCGGGAGCGTCACTGGGGTCGCACCGGGGGCCCCTCCAAGCCCTCTAACACCCCTTCCCCGGCAGCTCCCTCATCCCCAGCTCAACTCCCGCTGCCCTCCGGGGGGGCTCCCCCCGCCCCCTGTGCACTGCCCTGTGCACTGCACAGCCGGGGCAGGCCCCGACACTCATGGGTGTCCCCCGGCCTCGCTCTACCCGCTGCTTCCAGGCCCGAAGGCGCTGCTTCCGGCCCCGTCCCGAGAAACGCTAATCAACGGCGTGCAAAGGAGTCATTATGCAAATGTCGCCTAATGCCAAAACCGCCCCGCCCCCTGGGGGTAGAGCCACCCAGCCCCCAGACAGAGACTCCCGGCGCCGTGACGTTACATACGCGTTTTATTTCGTAATTCCCGGATTTGGTTAAAACCAGCTTAAAACAGTTTCCTCCCCCTCCCCCGCGGCCCGGCGTGCCCACCCCGGCCCGTGGGGCTTAAATCCCACGTTAACCCCCCCAGCACACAGCCCAGCCCCCCGCCCGGCACCCGCGGGTCTCCCATCGAGGGGGCGAGGGCAAGAGCAGGGGGGCTGTGCCCCACCGCCCTGAGTCACTCCCGGTGCCCCGGTAAATGGCAGCCACACTGCTTCCCCATCCCACCCTATCCCTGCAACACCGCCTATGCCTGGAGCCACTCCAAAACAACGGTGGAAGTCAAAAGCAGATGCCTCCCCATCCCAGGGACCCCACCAGCATCACCTAGGCCCAGTGTGACACCCCACGGCTCAGTCAGAGTCTCTGAAGTCAGTGAGAAGCATCTCGTGGCCATAACTTGAGTAGTGAAATTCCATCTCCATCACAGTCAGGGTGAGAGCCCACTCAAGCATGCAGAGCTCCTCATCCTCCTCGCTAGAGCTCTCCAAGGAAGAAGGGCTGAACTCCTGCAGCAGAGGAGGGAGGATGAGCCCCGGTCTCCCACCGCATTGCATGGCTGTGCCGCACCCAGCCCAGCCCCAGGACTTGCCACCCCACTTACAGTGGGCATCCTCAGCCGCTGCTGTCTGTGCGGTGGCAGCCGTCTGGTGGGCAGCTCGTGCAGGTAGATGCAGTCAGACCTGAACGGGCAGTAACCACGGTTCCGAACAAAGAATTTACACCTGATTTTCCTGCAGGATTCCAAGCACAGTTGTGAGTGTGGCTCCCAGAGCAGCACAGAGCCCACAGCCCTGCCACCCGCAGTTCCACGCACTCACCCTGTCCGCGCCTTGAAGGTTCTGATGAGTTTCTCCTTCTCACCTACATCTGAGATCCAGTATTTGTGGGGGATATAGTAACTGGAGGTGATCCGGCACTCTGGGCAGGCCCTGGGTGAAGGTGATGGGTGCAGATAGGTGTCTCAAAAATGGAGCAGGGAGCACAGGTGCGGCACCCACACAGGGTGGTCCTGCTGCCATGGCCTCATCCGGTATCCCCATCCCCACTCCCAAGGAAGTGTTCCCAAAGGAAAGTCATGCCAAGACCCAAGGAAGGATTTCAGAGTGCAGAAGGGGTGACGGTGACTACCCTCCATTGTCCCCATCCCCACTCACTTTATGACTGTGCTCTGGAAGTCCCGACTGCGACGCCACTTGCGGATGCATCCCACACAGTAAGCGTGGCTGCAGTTTGGGAGGATCCCGAAGAGCCGGTCCTCTGGCAGTGGCTTCTCATACACCCTGTCCATGCAGATGCCACACACCACAGCCTCACTCTGGGCTCTCAGTGCCTCGGTCGGGACTGGGGCAGCCACAGCACCCAGCTCCACAGAGACCTGCACACAGAGAAGCAAAGCATGGCAACCCCCGACTCCATCACTACCCTGGCCTTGGGGAGTGCCCGGCCACAGGACACCCCCAAACCCACCTCTGCAGGGTCAGTCCCTGTCGCCATCTCCACCACTCTCTCTCTGGGGTCAGAGGAGTCTGCATCCAGTGCCAGCCCTTGTAGCTGGGAGCCTGCAGCCTCTTAGAGGGGAAAAGCACATTCCACCCCACCATCAGAGAGCCAGGCAAGCCGCTTGGAGCATGCAGCCTCAGCAGTGACAGTCCCCTGGAGAGCTCTCTACAGCCCCAGCTTGGCTGAGGTTTGGGTCACAGGCAGAAACATGCATAGGCTGCTCTACCATGACCACCCCAGTATGCTCAGCCCCACTGGTCCCCCGGGCAGCCTACCACCTACCTGAGGCACGCCGTGCATGTGCGGGGACAAATTCTCCACCAGTGGCCCCCCACTGGATGTTACCAGGTGCTGTGACGTTCTTCTTGTCTTTCTCTTCCACCTCAACCTCCGTGTTTGGGAACTTGAAGGTCACATGTGCCACGCTGGGGGCAGGGTAGCCTGAGGTGTGCTGGGCTCCCACCCAGCCCTGGGCCATGGCCGTGGGCACAGTGCCAGGCTCCGGGCCCCAGCGGGAGGGGGGCATGGAGGGATCCAGGCCATAGCGGGATGGCACCAGCTCCTCCTGGATGTGCTGGTAGCTGGAGGAGCCCAGAGACAAACAGACAGAGGGTCCCATTAGCCCAGCATGACTCCTCTTGGCTCCCAGCCCATCCTTGGGGCATCAGACTCCTGCTCGCTGCCCCTTACCTGCACTGCTCTCCATAGCTGCAAAACCCACTCTGGAAGTACCTGCAGATCTGAGCTGAGTTTCTGTCATGTGAGAAACGGCAGCTCTGGCCCCATCGACAGGATCCACGGGCAAAATTCCTGTTGGTCAGAGGATCCACATAGCTGGGGTCAGATCCCACTCCCGCTTTGCCCCACCAAACACCCTGACATCTCTCCGTGTACCAGGTTTGTCTGGGTGAAGCCATAACTTGGAAGACCCCCACCCGGTGTCTGGGCTTCGGAGCCCCTGCCAAGGGCAGGGCCTGAGGGGAGCCAGTGCTCTCCCAGCCCCATCCAGCCTTCTCTTCTGGTTAACTGCAAAGCAAAATAAGCCTAGGACTAGGCTGGCCTGGGGGCTCTCCCCAGGGCAAGCCAGGGGTACTGAGGGCTGGGGCGGCCCCTGGCTCCCTGTGGAGCCATGGAGAGTGGTAGCAGTCCTTAGCTTGACAGGAAGGAGGTGCCTGGCTGGAGTGTTTCTGGGGACCCCCAGCTCCGGAGGTGGGGCAGCTGCATGGGGAAATGGGTGGGGGGTGGCTCAAGGGCATCCCAATCCACACTCTGCCCCTACAGTGGGGGACTAGTGGCCCCATCTCAAGCCTATCTCCCCCAAAAGCTGCTCCCAGCCCTCCCAACCCCAAGCCTTTACCTGCACAGGGGTCTCAAACAGCCCCTCCTGGCTGTTAATGTTCCAGATGCCGCCATCGAGCCCGGCTCCATCTGTTGTTCCCGGGCAGCCAAGAGGGCTTGGCCGCTTCCCAGGGCTATTTATGGCCTCAGGTGTGTCGTGGGTCCTCCTGGGATAATTCTCCCCTCGTAGCCGGGTCCACGCTGCGATTTGGGCGGAAGACAAGCCTGGACAAGCCGGGCTGATAGCACTCGGGTGTGTGAGCATTGTTTACTTTGAGTCAAGGACTTTTCAGCTCCTCTTGCTTCTGAAGTGAGAAGCCTGGCGGGGGGCACCACTCCAGTGTGCATCACTAAATTCTGTATATTCTTTTATCAGTACTATTTCCTCTTTTTTTCAGTCATATTAAACTATCTCAACCTATACAATTCACTTTTTTCTCAGTTCTCTCCCTCATCTCACTGGGAAGGGAGGGAGTGAACAGCTGGGTGATGTTTCGCTGCCTGCTGGGTTAAACCATACAAGGTCCCCAGCCAGGTACCCTGGATCACGTGCCCAGCAGTACCACGGCTCCCTGTGGAGCCCCCATTCATCCTTCCCATTCATCAGGCCAGCTGCATGGGAGAGGTGGGGGACAATGGAACAGCTTCTCCCAGGGACACTTAAAACGGGAAGAGGGAAGTCTGGGGGTCTTGCAGCTGCTTTCTGCAAACTCTCGGGTGTTCAGACACAGCCAAGGGCAGAGCCCAGAGCCAGAACGTGGCCCAGCTGCCCCAGAGCCCATCTTTGCCCATCTTGGGGTGGTTCTGGCCAAGCTGAGCTCATTGCCCAGCTCTGCAAGCTTTTGGGGCAGGAAGCACCCAGCTCTGAGACTGAGACCCTGCTCATAAATGGCTCTTTTCTGCTGCCTTTAGTTTGTAGGCAGAAAAACCACATGATCTATGAGCTCTAGGAATAATGGAGACCTGGGAATCATGGCAAATCCCTGGAAATTACAGCAAATCCCATCACCTCTGCTGGAAACCCTCCCATGGTCAGCTCCCCCAGGTGCCAAGAGAAATCCCACAAAGACAGGCTGGATGCTAAAAAATTCTTAAATATTTAGTTCAGATTTATTTGAAGTCAAGTCAGTTTGTGGACACTATTTATATTATTAAAAACACTTGGAGGTTTGTACTTCTAGCAAAAATATACATTTCAGTTTGAAGGTTGTTACACTGTTGAGGAAGGAAGAGCAAAAGTTCCCCAGGTGATGGGCACAAGTCCTGCATGTGACGGCGGTGGGGATGCTTTGGGAAGGGCAAATCCCCCGGGCTCCATCCAGCACATACATGTCTCCAGTGCCTTCCCCAGTGCCTTCCCCGAGAGGGCTTCAAAGTGCTTCAGAAATGGTAATTCCTAACACTCCTGCGAGGTAGGGAAGGGGGACGCTGGGCAGGGAAACTGAGGCACGGCAAGGCGCTGGAGTGTGGCAGCAGAGGCAGGTTTGGGATCGCCAGCCCTGTGATGGGGTGGGGAAGCCCAGTGCTCTTCCCCTTTGGGTTTTTTAAAGGACTTATTGCACCATGGAAATCTGCTACCCTGAAGATGAGGAAAGTAAAATAAAACCGACTAATTTGCTCCCACAACTGCTCCTTGGGAATATCAGTATTTTAATAAGGCTGCTCAGGACACACAGGACCAGAAGCTGCAGACAGGTAAGTGCTATGTCTTAGGTCAGACACCATTATGCCAAGAAGGAAACAGCCCTTCCTGGGTCCATCCTCTCTCCTTGAGCCCAGGTGATGCAGCCCTCCACACTGGGGACCCGGCCCAGCCCAGGCAGCACTATGGCATTTCACTACAGCTGCGAGAAGTTATGAGGTAAAGTCCAAATATGGTGCTGGGTTTAGACAGACCCTGAAGCCTGGAGCTGTCCCAGCTCTCAGAACGGTGGCAGAGGACCAGCAGCTTCTGTGACCTGGCTGTGCGCTCTGGGAAGCTCCTGCCCATTGTGAGCATCCCACTCGCTCCATCCCAGTTTATAAATCCTTGGCATTTATACTGGGGTTTACAGCTGTAAAGCTCTTTGCAACCAATGCACTAAAGGATCCTTTTGCTCCCCCTTGGAGCAGAGCCAGTGACAATCCAGGTCCCTTTCACAAGGGAAACTGAGGCAGGACACCAAACCCTGAACAGCCCAAAGCCCCTGACCCTGCACAGACCTTTTTAGTAACTCATATCTATGCAGAACAGCCTGTGGAAGCCACAAGTTCCAGCCTCTGCTGTGAAGGTGAATTTTAACAAGTCAAATCCTTGCCCTCTCACCTCCCCATCCCTCCTCTCATACTGAGGTGCTAAAGAACACATTTCCTCTGGAATGAGGGTGCCAGGAGCAAAGGCTCCCACACAGCACTCAGGAAGGCAGAGCTCACACGGTCCCTCTGGGAGACAGGAACACACTGCACAGAACAGGGGGCTGCTGCTGAGGGTCCCTGCTAGGACAGCCCTACTAGTGTTCAAATACTCTGGCTTTTCTTTGGGAAAGAGAGAAACATCCTTTCACATCACAACTGTCCCAGACTTCACGGCTCAGGACTATGTCTTCGGAGTGCAAACAAACAAGAAAATACAGACACGCTGTAAGTGCTACTGCTGGTCCCACCGGACCCCTGCACCTCGCTCGGGTCTCCTAAGGACCAGAGCTCCTCCCACCTTGGGGACCTGGGGTGCTGTAAGAACCACACTGCCTGTGCCATGTAAACCGGGTGGCTGCTCCAGAGGCCTGGGGAGCAGCTGGAGCTGGGCCGCAGTAATGGAAACAGCAGCTGTGGAGATTTGTTAGTGTGTGTTAACGGAGGCCCCGGCCAAGCAGGAGGCAGCTGCAAATTGTGACAGCATCTTGCCCTACGTACCGTATGTCAGGGTCACGTAGAAAAGAGTTTCCAGTAGAAGAAATGGAAGACACAGGAAAGGGTTTTCTTTGTTTCTGTATGAAGAGTCTTGATGGGAATCCATGGCTTCATTCTCATAAATAACAGGTCCTCAGTACATGTCCTTGTAGATTTCCTGCAGAAGTGGGTGCAGAGATGTCTCTGTCTCTGTCTTCTTGATCTTCTGCACCAGCTGGGCATGTTCTGTCACCAGCTGCCGCAGATCTGCCATCTTCTGCAGCAGCTTGGGGAAAAGGTACTGAGCATCTGGGTGGTTGGCCTGTAGGTGAAACTCCAGCACTCGCAGGATGTTGTCTTGGATCTCCTCCACCTGCTTCACATTCATCAGGCCAGGACGGTCTGTGGAGAAGAAGCACGGTAGCTGCAGGGTCATGGGGCAGCCCTCCAAAGTACACGCTCCTCCTGGGGAAAGGAAGCTGAGGATTGTATCCCACCCATTGTGACTCCAACCTCATCAGCTAGAAAGGGGAGAAGTGTGCCCTTTGACAGCCTATCCCACAGCAGCACACGAGGAGATGCCACTTCTACACTCCTTGCTCTTGGTCCAAGCCTGCCAGGCATCACCACCACAGAGCAGCTTTGGTTTTGGAAGTGTTCAGTTCTTCTCTTGTGCCCCTGACACACCCGTGGCTGACCTCAGGGCCAGCTGCAGCTCAGCTCCCCCAGCCCCCTCTGAACCACTTCTAAGTAAGGAGGACTCTTCCTGACTCTGGCATGGGCGAGGGCACCCACTCACCTCCGCACAGGATGATGGCTGCCACAAACAGGGACAGGTCACTGTCATCCAGCTCCAGCGCATTGAACTTCACTGCAAACTCAAATTTGGGCTCCATAATCTCATTGAAGGGCTTGCGCAGGCTACGCAGGAACTCACGGGTCACGAAGCCGTTCCCGTTGGCCACCAGCAGCCCATCCTTGTTCATGATGGAGGCCAGCATGGCGAAGATGGCCTCGTGCACCCCATACTTGAGCAGAGTCACTTGGTCATTCAAGTAGAGGCCTATGAAGCTGGGGATGCTCTTGGCAAACTCTGTGAGCTCCCGCACAGTCTCCACCGTAGTGCACTGGCAGCGATAGAAGACGTGCACCCCAATCTCCTTGTAGGGGGGAATGCCATTCACCAGCTGCTTCCACACCAACCCCTTCTCTGCCTGCCACAAGGTGTCCATGTCATGGATCACAAAAGGCTGCTTGAACAAGAAGCAAGTTAGGAGTCTGCTGTGGGAACTCGAGGTGCCAGCTCTGCCCAGGACACTCATGGTTGTCTGTCCGTCCCTGTGCTGTTCCCTGCCTCTGGGACTGACAGTGCTCAGGCAATCTGCACCCACCACCACAGCACAAGTCTGCACAGCAATGGGACTTTTCCTAGCGAGGGGCAGGACGTGCAGGGCCCACCTAGCTGCAGGTGGAAACTGGTGCATGTGGAACAGCTATGGCAGGAGGGAGATGTGCAGCATCCCCCAGAGAACAGCCCTCTGTACTGGCCATGGCCAACCCCACCTGCCCTGGGAGGGAACTTACTGGGGTGCTGCTGGCCTTCCCGGTCAGGATACCTCTCGCCTTCTTTTTGGTCATGTTGAAATTCTTCAGGTAGGCATTGTAGATATGCTTGGAGAAAGCTTTCAGGTCGGCCACCTGCGGGTTCTGGCAGCCGATCTCGCTTGCCGTCAGCCCTGCCACCAGCTTTCTCTTCTCTGCCTCTGGCATGCGCCCAAAGCGGATTGCTGGGGGGGCAAAACCAGTGGGTCAAGACAGAGGGGTGACTCCAGGAGATGCATCCAGAGAGGCAGAGGGTTGTTCTGCCACCGCAGATGGACAGGTCTGCTGGTGAACACCTGCACAACACAGTGCTTCTCCAGGATGCAGCTCCTCCAGCACTGGCACCTTCATGAACCACCCATTGCTGCTTCCCTCACACCGAACTCCCATCCCACTCCTCTGGGTTCTTTCACAAACCCACATAAAGACCTTTGCTTGGTCATGACCTAGAGGGTTACACCAGAAGTTTTAAAATCCTGGCACAGAAGAGCAATCTGTGTGTCCACTTCCCTCTGGGTCAGTTCGTAAGGCACACCCACGTGCCAGCAGCTGTCCTGCATGGTGGGAATGAACAGCCCCTTCTTGTACAGAAGACAGGGTTTAAGAGTCAAAGGCTCGAAACACTGGGTTTGAATGATCCCTTGGCAAGGAGAGCCATGGGCTAAAGCACAGCCTACCATGTGCACCCTTCATAGGAGAGCAGCTGGTCCCATGTCACCCAGTCAGTCAGGCCTGTGGTCAGCAGTGACACTCACCATTGTGTGACATGCCCAGGGAGAGGCATTTCTGGAAGCGGCAGTACTGGCACTTGTTTCGATTCTTCTTCTGAATCTTGCAGCTCCTCTCACACTTCTCATACTCCAGCTTCATGCGGATTGTCCGGCGGAAGAAACCCTGCAGGCAGGGAGCAGGGAGACATGGAGCAGCAGCGCTAGGGCCTGTGTTTTGGGACCTGGCTGGGTCCCCAGGAGCCTCAGGGAGGTTCAGGCAGGTGAGTAGGAGGAGCCCTGGGTACTCTGGTGCAAGCAAGAGTTGCTATCCCAAGGAGAGGTTGTGCAGTGGGAGAAGGGTACTGCAAAGGAGGAAGTGTGGAGGTCAGCCCCTGGCCCAGTGCTGTGTGACACTGCCAGCAGCCAGCAGGGAGGGATAGAATCACAGAATCAACCAGGTTGGAAATGACCTCTGAGATCATCAAGTCCAACTTTGATCCAACACCGCCATGGTTACTAGACCATGGCACTGAGTGCCTCATCCAGTCTCATCGTAAAAAACCTCCAGAGATGGTGAATCCACCACCTCCCTGGGCAGCCCATTCCAATGTCTGATTACTCTATCTGTAAAAAATTTCTTCTCAAACTGCTTTCCTTTGGAGAAACAAGCCATGAGCCAACCCTGGCCTGCAGGAACATCTGGCACGACCTGGGCTGCTAACATATCTCTGCTGGATTTGCTGTTGGGGAAAGAATTCCAGAAGCACATCCAAGCTGCAGCCAGTGATCCCAGGGGGATAAATACACAGCTCAATGCTGATCTGTGGCACAGAAACCAATCTTTAAAAGCAAACTCAGGGGCCTTGTGGGGACAGATGGATTTTCCTTTCAAAGTAAAGCATGACGGGGCAAGATTTGGACCATACAGACCTCAGCCACCTTCCCAGGGCACCACTTCTGCCTGCCTGTACTCGCCACACTCTCTGGACAGGTTTTTTACACTTACTCAATCCCACATCCCTGTTTTGCTGCAGATCTCCTTGTTTGAGGAGGCAGCCCAGTCCCTGGGGTCTAAGCCCTGCTCGGTGCAGCTGAGCCCAGCCCTCTCCACAGACGCACCTTGCAGCCCTCGCAGGCATGCACGCCGTAGTGGAACCCCGAGGCTTTGTCTCCGCAGACTCTGCACTCCACGTTCAATGCTCCCAGGGCTGCCTCCTCACAGCCCATCTGCAGCTGGTCCGACAGCGAGGGAGAGGAGCTCTGCGACATGTCTGCAAACACACACAGGGACATGTCCTTCCATGTTACAGCCACAGGCCTAGCACCTGGTGTGGCCAGCTCTTCCAGTCATGGGGCTGAGGAAGGATTTCCAGCCCTGTCCTGCCTGCCACTGCCATAGCAGCTGGCTAGTTACCAGGAATCAGGCACTGGCTCCAGGCAGATTCCAGGCATTCATGCCCAGGCAATGAAACACAACCAGCTGACTTTATAATCCTTGGTTGGCTAGCCACTGGCACAGGGCTGCCCAGCTGGAATGTCCAGGGCTCTGGAGGAGCCTCTTCAGCAGCCACAAACCTTCTCTCCCAGCTCCTACAATCACTTTGCACTGAGGACTTCAAAAAGTGTCCAGGGAAGCATTTCCAAGCACCCTGGGGGGCCCCTTGCTCTGAGACACAATGTTACCCGTCTGTCCTTTTCATTTCCACTCCACAACCCATTGCCAGTGGCTGTGCAGTGACTGCAGAGCAATAAGTAAGCCTCTCCGTAACTTGGCTATTGGTGCATTATTTCACAAAGGGAAGAAATTAAAACCAGCTGAACTCCATTCACAGACAGGTCCTCTGCCCTTGCAGCTGAGCACGCTGCCCGGAGGCTGTGGATGCCTGTATGCTCTGGGGGCAGATGAGCTCCCATGGCTCCACTTACCTGTGTAGCTGCTTGAAGGCAGTGAGCTGTCTGGTCCTCCAGTTGGGTCCAAGGCTCTACTTGCCACCATCACTGCCTCTTCCTCTTCCTCTTCCTTGACCTCAGGTACTTCCTCCTGTAGTTGTTCCATAATTGATCACCCCTCAGTGCCAAGACTGCAATCCCTGTCATAGCTCTGGCATCATCCGAGTCTATCCGAGATGGACCCCACCAGGCTGTTCCTACTAGCCTGCAGGACACGGGAGAGAGGCCAGGGTCAGTGCTAAGTGCCTGCATAGAGCAGCTCAGCAGCAGGACAGTGTGTCACCAACCACACCAGTCCTGCTCTGTGCTTGCTCCTCAGCCCGTGAGACGTGCAGAGCTGGGGCCCTTTAAAGATCCCTATGCACTCTAAGACTCAAGGAAGCAAAAACTCACAGAATTATTTAAAGGCCAGCAGACAGAACCCAGACAACAAACCAGCTCAGATGACACCCAGGGACCTGGGTCCCCAGCTTGCAAGTCCCATAGCAGAAACACCGCCCCAGAAAACATCCCCCAGAGCCGCCAGTACACTAGGATGTCACTGTAGCAGCCAAGGCCAGGGTCTTTCAGAGCCAACACCTTCAGAAGGGTCAAGGTAGGGGTGGCTTCACCCTACATCCCCACACAGCCACGGCAGAGCTGGGACCGGGAGCAGCGGCTGACCAGGGTGCTCTGTGCCCTTGGGTGGGGGATGCTGGGTGAGCAGGGCTCGATGTAGCAGCAGGCAGTGCCTTAAAGCCCCTGATTTGTGTGAGCCATCTGCAAGACCGATGGCTTCCTGCTGGCCCTGTGCTCGTGCTCCTTTCCATCACAGCACTGCCAGTTACAGCCTTTGTGTTTGTTTTCACTTGGCTCTTCTGCCAAGAGCTGCCGGGCTGTGCTCAGCCACGGGGTCCAGCAGCACAATCCCAATGGCCTCACAATCCAACCAGTGTCTTAATCCTGGGTTTCCTGTGGGAGGAATGACCCATCCTCCCCCCGTGCGCTTCCGCTCCTTGTTTGCCTTACTCGATCCCAAAGAGCCCACGAAAAGCTCAAGCTGTGCAAACGATGCATCACCACTACCACAGCCACTGCAGAGCCATTCCCACCTCCCTCCCAACCATGTGGATCTCGCCTGAGCATCCAGCTTGTGCTGTAACACTCTGGTGCTCATTTACCTCCAGATCTCGATTCCTAAACTGACTCTTGCTTGAGTAATTAGTATCTCAAAGCCAGTTTATGTAGAGGTCCATCCACTTCCTTAAAGGAGCTATTTTTAAACAGAGAAATATCCATCAGGAAAGCTGCTAAAATTCACGTTCTTCCAGGAAAGCCTCAATTTGCAGGCCCAAGTTAAACCATTGCAGCATCTCACAGGGGCCTCATACAAGGGCAACCCTGAGCTCTGGGATGGTCTGTGCCTTGTGCCCAAGTCCATGGCACAGCCCAGGGAGGGGCTGGGGGAGGGCAGCAGTGATCCAGGACTCCCTGGGCTCATTTGCCCTCCTGCAGCAGACCGTCATGTGTCACACTTTGAACTTAGAGCTGCAGCCAGTTCCTCGGATTCCTGGAAAGCTGTCAAGGTCAGAGCTCCCTGCAAGATCAAGAAGCAACTGAGGGAGAGGACAAAACCTGCAGGTGGGAGGGTGAGCACAAACATGTTGCGAAGCCAGGACACAAGTCACCTCCAGAGCTGGTGCTGCACAAAAGCCTGGGTCTCCCGCAGCCCAAAAGGGCTTTGTTTTTCCCCCGCTACACTGGGAATGCAGACTGCAGCACAGGTGTCTTTGCTTCCAGGAGAGGTACTTTAGTGGCGGCTGTGAGCACACTCCATGGTGGCAGAAGCAGGCAGAGGGGTGCTCCCTTTCCAAAGGAGCACTGAGGGACCTTTGAAAGGCTGTGTTATCCTTGGCCTCCACTAACACATCCAGCGCAGTGGGACATGACACTCAGGCAGGAAAAACCTTTTCAGTGGAGATGGAAGGTAATGAGCTCAATCATTTTCAAGGTTATATATAAGTGATCATACAAACGTCAGGGAAACACTTTTGCCTGGAAGAGTAGTTAGTGAGGGAAGTTTGTGGCAGGAGAAACTCATCTACAGTGGAAAATCCATCCTGCAGCAGCTTAATGAGCAGCTTACATCCCCTTTGTCCCTGGCATCCAGCTCAGGCCCCTAGCTTTAAACCCAGTGCTGACAGAGTTCTTTGCTTTGCCCCAGATGCCTCATGGCATACTGCTGTTGGAATAACATGAGTGCATCCCTGGCATGCTGTCCTCCATCCACCAGGTCTGCTCAGGGCCATGGGCTCCCAGGGTGGCAGTGAGTTTGTGACATGCAGCTTGCTCCCCAAAACCCACCAAAGCAACTCCAAAACTGTGCTTGGAGTCAAGACTTGGACAGGCTTGAGGAGGGGGAAAGCAGAGGGTGAGATGTGCACAGACTGCATCGAGGGGCTCCAGCTAGGGCTCCCCATGTGCATGCAGGCATTACAGGAAGGATATGGATGCTAATCCCACCCTTTAAGGGTGGCTGGAGAGGCAGAGAGAGAAAAGCTTTTATCAGAAGGCTCCAAACATATTGTTTGAATATCTCTGCAGGCCAAGAGTACAAGGGGCCTGGGCAGAGGAGAGCTGTGGGAGCGGTTTGCACACCTGCCTCTCCCTTAGCCCTTCCCCTGTTTTCTAAACCACAGGGATAGAGGGAGAGGACTGGGAAAGAAGACTGATCTCTCATGGGAGGCTGCACCCCCTGCTTTTGGCAGATGAAGGGCCAGAGCAGCTACAGCCTTGATAAAGGGCTGTGCACGGGCCATGCCTGTGCACCCTCACAAGGAGCCAGTGGCTGGGTAGGACTCCCGGTGAGAGAGGGACCCCAGCCCTCAGCCCTGGGCCAGGGGCAGCAGCCAGCAGGGTGGCAGCAAGCAGAGACTGTGGAGATTCACCAAGAATTCACATGCTCCCCTCCATTCCTCTGCAAACCCTGCAGTTGTTAGAATGGGGGGGTCCTGGGGAGCTGGAGCTCTCCAGAGGTTTGTCCAAGCTCTCTGTCTCGGAGCACAAGGAGGGACCTGCCCTGCCAGCACTGCAGCATGGAATCTTTGTGCGATAGCACTAGGGATGACAGAGGATGGCCAAAGAACCGATCTCCATCTCAGGACCTCTCCAGCTGTTTGATGCCCCCACATCCAGTGGTCAAGTGGACAGAGCAGGATCAGAGATAACTCGATCTCCTCCTCTTGGTTAAGGAGTCCCCCACCAGAGCACAACACACAAGCTTCAAGCTGCAGGGAGAAAGGCAGAGATTTCTGCCCAGCATAGCCACCCACTCCTTTCTGCCGTTCGGCAGCTGTCACAGAACAGTGATGGAAACAAGGATGAGAACTGTGAATTCCTTCCTAAGTTTCTCCAGAGAATCCCGAAAAGCTGTTTCCCTTCCTCTTCCCACAGGATAGGAATGAGCAAGAGGGCAAACATCTCGTGACTTGCTCTGCTCTTGCCTCAACCCCTGTTCCAAGGAGCTTTGGTAACCCTGGCTGAGGCAGCAGCTCCCTCCCAGGAGCCCGCAGCCAGCGGAGGGAGGGTTCATTTGCTGGCTCTGGGCTTGGGCTCATGCCTGCTGGCTGCAAACAGCTTGGGCAACAGGTTTGTCTTTCCTAGAAGCTGGCATCTATGCCAAGCTAAAACACTGGTGGGAACAGGGAAAGAGACGTGGCACAAAGGAAGCTAAAAAACAGGAATAAAAGTTAAAAGGAGATAAACCTTCAGTGTGGATTCCCTGCAAGAAGGCGGTACTTCTCCAGAGCTGACCAAGATCCAAGCCTCCAGTTCATCAACCCACAGCTTGTGCCCCTGTGGCCCAGGAGCTCGCCACGGATGATTAGTGCGTAAAGCCCGGAGCCAAGCTCAGAGTTCCCAGGCAAAGCCAAGCACCAAAGAAAGGTCCAAACCTCCCAAGGTCAAGTCACAGAGTTGATCTGCTCTACGTAGTTTTTCAAGTTACTGTAAAAGAGGTCACTAAGAACTGCAAAAGCAAACCAATTTATCATGGGAGCACTTCTGACTTGTGTTTTTGTTCCTCTGGACAAAAATGTTAGCCATATTCACAGCCAACAGAAGCAGAGTGGGTGAGATGAGAACTCAGCCGTCTGTAAAGCAGTGCTGTGAAGCCCATTTTGAATCCAAAACTGACCTGAATCCATACAGGAGGTGTGATTGCTGCTGGTTGACCACCTCTTGGCACACTCCCCTCAGTTGTGTCACTGCTTCCAAGATCTGACGAACAAGTACCAGTTCCTGTTCCTCCTCCTACATGTCAGCTACCACTAATAAAAGTCAAATAAGAGCTAAGCAGATGCTGCAATACAGGACAGGTAACTAAGTGTACAAAACAGGAGAGACAAACACTGAAAACATGTTTGTGTTTGTTCCTGGAAGAACAGCATGCCCCCACATTAGCCAGTGAGATCTCAGCAGCACTTATTAGATGAGTGCTTCCTCCCTTACTCAAAGTCTTGGCCGCAAGGCAGGCTACACACAGAAATAGACTACTAGAGCTAGACAGGCTCTTCCTTGCTACACAGCCTTGACCAGGATGGACATTCTGGACCAGATTTTTCCCCTTGAAGCATTTGTTCAGATGTTGGGCCATGCCCCAGAGCCCAGTCCTGTGATTCTCTCTCCAAGGCTGACCACCTGCATTTCCCCAAGCATGAGCCCAGCTGACTAAGCAGCAGGGTGCTGCCAGAGCTGCCATTACCATGCTGCTTCTAATTACTCAGGGACATGTGACACAGGGTGCAGGAGATTCCCTCGACTGCCTTGAGAAGCCAGGCTTGCCAAAATGAATCACACATATACTGCATGTTTTAACTCACCCACTTCCTGGGCATTGAGGGGGAAAAAAACCAACTTGTTAAAAAACTCAACGGACTCTTCTCCTTTCATACCATGACTGATGCTGTTACCCAAAAACAGGTCACAGCACTTTCTCACCTGTGCTGGGTTTGTTAAGAGCGCAAGAGGTATCACAGACATAGGAACAAATAAGACTTTGGGCACTGAACTCTCAGCCACGTGCAAATCAGGGTCTGCCAGGCTGCTTGCCCTCCAGGAGATGCAGCCAATTCCTGGCTCCAGCAGGTCCAAGCATGAATAAGATATGCTCTGAAATCTAGAGATGGCAGATTAGTGGGAGACAGGGGAATCATCCCTCCACATCTTCCCAACGGAGAGACTCCCTGCCCTTATCAGGCTCCACGGCTGCCATTGGCAGATGGGCAGCAGCAGGACATGCAGAGAAGAGCTGCACAGTTGTTAGCTCTTATTTGAAATGCTGCTCCACAATCTTCAGCAAATCCAGTCAAGTCCCATACCTCCATTTCCTTCATCATCAACCCCCAAACAAAAGCAAGACTCACCACAAAAAAAGCAAACCTAGGACGTTCACAGTGCTTTATTCCTGATCCTCCCCTTGCTGTGTTTACTCACGGAGACAGCATGTTTTGGAAGTGCAGAGCAATCAATTAGTGCCAAACGTCATTGTTTATTCCTGTATTATGGATTTTGACACCTGTTCGCAGTCACACTCGCAGGTCTGGCCTGCCCAGCCCCCAGTCAGCACCCCACGCTTCTCGTGACCATCTTCTCCTGTTATACATTCCTGTACGAGGCATTTCCAGGGAGGTTTTCAGCAAATAAATGGACACATCTCATTCTGACGACTGCTGACTGGTATTTGTGCTTTGCTGTCAACTCACACCGGCCCAGAGCACCAGCACCAGCACCAGGGCCAGGAGGGGCATGTGTCTGACCCACTGGAACAACAGCAGCCAGGAAACAAGCAGGTACTGGAAAGGTGACACCACTGGGGCTTCTCAGCACTGGAAACAGCACAGA
Source organism: Myiozetetes cayanensis (assembly GCF_022539395.1). NCBI lineage: Eukaryota > Metazoa > Chordata > Aves > Passeriformes > Tyrannidae > Myiozetetes > Myiozetetes cayanensis. The sequence continues at coordinate 243,817 of NW_026087544.1, forward strand.
AGTGCTGCTATTTGAAAAGACCACTAAGACTGGCAAGGAGAGAGAATCATCCCCCCACAGCCCAGGGCACAAGCAGAGGTGGCTGTGAAGCTGTGGTAATGCTTTGGCATCACACTGCAAACCCAGCACACGCATGCTAGAGAAGCTGTCTGGGATATACTCCCCCCTCCTTTACCATCCTGAAGGTGAGGAGAGGTTGGGGGGTCAGAACTCACTGAACCACTGTAAGATGATGCTTTCTCATACTGCTGAAGTCCTCTCGGCTGTACTCCAGGGCTGCTGGTTTGCTTAAGGACCTCTTGTCCTCCCGAACCTGAGCAGGACACGTGGAAGGATCTGGTTTCAGGAACATTAGTAATTATAGAACAGGGCTGATGAGGGAGGAGCTCACAGGAACAGCAACACCACTTCCCGAGGCAAACACTAGGCACAGGGTGTTACAGACTCAGAGTAGTACTGAAATGGAACTCCAGGAAAATGGCAAGTGGAACAAGTTGTGGCTGCCAACGGGAGCACTGTTGGCAGTCAGTGAGGCCATCGTTTGGCAGTGCTACACACAACAGCTTAGCTTTCCCCAAAGTCTCAGTGTCACTGGGACAACAGCAAGAGTCACCTCTGCTTTGGATGGGGCAATCAGCTCCTCAGAAAAGCAGTGGGGGCAGAAAAGCAGCAGTGGGCCGATGAGTCTCTCAGGATCACACGCACGTGTATGCAGCTTTTTTTCAGGAGCCAAACACCCAACAGGCCCTTAAGTTTTATTGCTAGGCTGCCAGTGCTCCCAGATCCAGGAAAAAAACAAAACCAATAGCAAGCCTTCTCCTCTTTGCAGCAACAGATTTAGATCCCATGGGCTAACCAGGAAAAAAAAATAAATCTATCAGCCTGTAAATTTTGTTATGTTTACACTTGGACTCACAGGAAAGTGCTACTGGTTTTGTAGACCTTAGCAAAATATCCTGGGCACCAGCCATGCTGCTCTAATCCCAGGATGCAGCTGACAGAGAGCAATTGTGCCCAGGCACAAGTTCCGATGATTCAGCAGGGCCAGGGAACACGCGCCAGGGAACTGAGATAGATTGAACAGATCACGGCAACCGCTGTAGCTCCACTTCAACCACGGAGCAGGAAAACAGAGGGGTCCGAGTCTGACTGCACAGGTCTCCAAAGGAAAACCTCCAGAGAACATCAGAATCACTTTGCTAGACAAATTAGTTCAACACCCTGTCAGGGAACTAGATGGGAATGCTGTTTCCTTACTATTTTTGGCCACATTCACATAGCAAGAGCTGGCTGCAGAACAGATTTCCTTGCACTTTTAGCAGTGAAATAAGCAGCAACCATGTCAGCAGGAGTCTGCCAAGAATCACAGTGTGCTCTGACCATTTGAATTTCTGCACCAGCCCCCAGAAAACAAAACATTTGAGCAAAGTATTAATACCTTTTTTAACATCCTTATGTCTTTGGCACTGTCTTGAGAGTACAGGGTGAGCTGCAGTGGTCCACAGCAAGCCAACGACTATCGTTTCCCAACACAGCCAGCTGCTGGGAGCCCATTGGGCTCCCCGAGTTCATGCTCACCAACAACCCTCTTCCAGAGATCCTCGTGTCCCTAAGTCCCACAACACAACACCTTCCTCATAGACATGGTCATTTTCAGAGATGTAGGACTTTGACCATCAGCCCTTATGGGGTTAACAGCTTTCAAGGGCCAACATTAAAGGTGAAAAGCTGATTTGGGCATTTTTGGAAATGTCCCAGATTGCATTATGACGAAACCAAGAGCTGCATTAAAAAAATGTTTGTAACAAGTCAGTCAGGATAGAGATTTGAGCATAGGTTCTCATCAGCAAGGTGGCTGCACAAAGCACTGGTTCTTTTGAAGCCATCTCAGTGGACCTCTCCTCAGCCTGACAAAGCCTTTCCTAAGGAGACATTCATTAGGCAGGCACGTGGTTCACAGTAAAGTCTGTCTTAACAGCCCATCAAAGAAACACTTCCCTATCAATTCATTTGCCCTTTCAAATCACTAGAACCATTCCCTGTCTCCATCCCACATCTCTGTTACTGGTTGAACATGCAAGTTCTGTTTTCTGCTATTCCAAGTTCCAGTTCGCAGGCCAGGGCAAACCAGGAAGTACAGCATGACGGGAACAATTCTGGTTAGCATGGAGGTTACCTGGCCATGGCTATCCCCCAGCCCAGAAATGGGCTCTGTTTTGACCTAGCACCACGACAAATGTTCATGCTTCTGGCTTGTGCTTTCATTCTGCCACTTCCTCCTTGGTCATGATTCCCCTGCAAACCACAGCCTCCCCAAAACTCAAACCTTCAAGCAGAACCTGTCCATGGGGTCCCCAGGGAAGTACCCTGACAGGGAAGTACTTTGGAAACCTTTGCAAAGCCAGATGGAAAGACCTGACCCAAATGATCACAGATGTTCATGAGTTCTTGACTAAGCCTGGGAGGACACAGACATTTTCCAGATACTGTGATACAAACAGTGAATATCAGAGCATTTCAAGAAGTCATCCTGAAACTGAGATACATCTCAAGTCAGTTCTACTCTGAACCCTTCCTGAAATGAAGCAGGGCTCCGGTGAATGTCACCCCAAAACATATATTTTGGGTAAGATACATTTCACAATCTCCTTGATGAAAAGGACTCATATTGGCATCAATCGTTCCACTCTAAACCCTGCTTTGGGAAAGTAACTTCCCAGGCATTCTGCCAAGGCAAGCACATTTCAGAGTATTAACAAAAAAATAAAACTAGCTCTACAGAAAAATCTCAACTGTACTCACTATAGAAATGACTTCTGCTTGTCTAGACTTTCCCAAGGTCTCCAAAATCACTGTAGCAGGGCTAAGCAGTGTATCTCTGAACACAGACACTTCTAGAAAAGCAGAGATTGTTCTGTAGCACCTGATGAGAAGCAGTGAACACAGCCCGACAAATCCACAGGTATCAGTTTGTTCCTGCTCTAAGCAAGAGAGCCAATACAAAACATAAACCCCCAACATCTCTAAAATGCCATAGTCAAGGTAAGCCATCCTGGCAGCAAATAACCTTTCAGGTATAAGCACTGTAACATCATCTCACCCAATTAAAACATCATTTGCATGTCAGGTTCCGCTGTTCGAAGGAGACCAAAAGTCTCTTGTTGTGCCAATTCCGCAGTCTCAAAGAACATTTGCAGATTTTCAGCTCATAATTCAACAGCCACAGACAAAATATTCTCCAAAAGGCAACAAGATGTACTGTACAAAAATACATATTTGTCAAAAAGCATCACACAAAAGAGACAGAGCCCATCAACACCAGGAAGCAATTCCATAAAACAATGCTCTTCTGATCAGCAAAGCCTCACGAGGCTCATTACAAAATCCTCTCCATATGCTGTGAAGATCCTTGGAAGTTTGTGTCTTGAATACCAGAACAGAGACAGCAAAGACAGTTGCACAAACTTGACACAGAAACCCACAACAGCTGAACACCTCAGACCTGTGTTGTGGCAAACACACACCCACAGCCACACGCAGACAGCCTTGGCATTGCTGGAAGCCACACACAGCGTCCCGGTGCAGGGCCTTCAGTGAAGACTTCCAGGCATCACTTCAGAGGTCTGCAGGCAGGAGGGTGCCCTGCCTGCTCCCACCGACCACCTCCTCCAAACCCCTATCCTGACTCTGCCGTGACCTGCTTGGCTTTGTCGAGCACCAGCAGACGTCAGCAGTACCACACGTGTCAGATTGTTGCGGCCCTGGATCTCATATGCCCTCCCCAACCCAACAACAGCCAATTCCAGTCATAATGAAATATTATGTCACTTTGCTTTGACAAGCAAGAGCCAGCTGAGAAGAACAGGATTAGACCATGGTCCTCACGACCTACTTCTAAGGTAACTCATAAAGATCATATTCAGAAACTGAACAAAAATAAGGTATAGAGTTTAAATTTACAATGAAATTTAAGAACATTTAAGCTCATGGACAAAAGTGAAACTTGCTGAAAGCAAACTCTTCTTCCCAGGCTCTTCCCTATCCCAAGTTTATAGAAACATACATAGGGTAAGTGCCTTGGTCAATCACCTGCATGTGAAGGGAAAGGGTTACCTCTGTGGAGCTGCTGGCCCTGTCTGCCTGTTGTCAAAAGCCACCGCTCGGTCACCATGTCAGCACGGAGAGCCGAAACCTGGAGCAATCTGCAAGAGGACAGAACGCAGATTTCCACAGCTGTGCTGAAGGCCAGATATTTATGCTGCTGGGAGCATTGGGCTGGGTCCAGCAGCAGCTCTGAAATTTAAACACACACTCCCTCTACTGCATGCGGTCACAGCATCTGCCCCAGGACTGGGAGGTAGAGTAAATCACCGGGTGTCCCAGCAGAGACAGCCCCAACTCCTCACCAGGCTTTCAGCATCGGGATGTCCCCTTTGCCTTACGTCACCTGCAGTTAAAGGCTGATGACCCTGAGCTTTAATGACAATACATGAAGCTGATGCTAGAAAAGGGTCTGTGGTGGCTGTAAGGTGGCTTGTTTACTCAGCTTGCTTAATCCACCTTCAGGAGGCTGTCAGAAAGTTCCTGCAACTTTAATGAACTTCCCTCTCAGGTGGCTGAAACTTAAGGATTTGACAGAGTTCATTCACTCTTCTTGGTTTTCCCGATAACTTTGCATTATACGAATTTCAGGATCAGAACAGCAGTAAGAGACCAGTGCTGGAAAAAGTGGCTTATGAGGCTTTGAACTAAAGGACTTAGAGAAAATATGTCCTATTTTTAGACAGTTATGCAGACTAACTGGACTAAAACATTAAACAAAGATGTTGTGAACATAATGCTATTTGCACCCACGTACCCTCCTTGACATTAGCCAGGCTTAGCTGCTCCTCCCACCCCAATGGAAAAGTCCTGTTTCCTATTGCTGCCCCCAACACAGGATGACTTGCGAAGCAGCCGAGCACCAGCAATAAACCAGTGTCACCAGCTCCCACCAGGACGGGCAGCTCGGCAGCGACCTGTGAGTGCTGGGCTGAGAGTAAGCCCTGGTGTTGCTCGCCCTTCTGGCTCTGACATGGCACCAGGACCCGCAGCTGTTCAGGAGAGGATGAAGAAAGGATGCAAATCCCCTGCCCCAAAAAGTCAAGGCTCCCAACACACTGGCCTGAGTGTGGTGGGTGTTCCCTACAGCACCAAGCAGATCAGGTACATCTACAATAGGGCACAAGTGTGAGATTCAGAAATACGACCCCAATCCCCTGCACTGGAGCATCACTCTCATCAGGATTGCCCGTTTTTGTGGTCAGTGATGTCAGTCACAGCTCCCTTTGCAGGCAGCGACTGCCCTCCTTCAGAGGCAGGGGCACCAGCCTCTGCCTCAGTGGGGCCATAAAATGGCCTTCAGGAGCCTCACTTTTGCAGCAGTACATTACAGCCAGAGCAGGTTCCTCATCCCTTCTCTCCCAACATGGAACAGTTTTTCTAAACAATCCTGACGAAATTTCTCTTTAACCTTCCTAATGAGGAACAATAATAAAGTCATTCCAGCCTCAATGGCACATCAGGAATTGGCTTCCTCCACCTGCAGTAAAGCCCATCGGCATAGCCTTGACGCTGTCAGCGAGGGCTGAATCACACACAGGGAGTGCACAAATCACACCCTGAGCTCTCTCCCATCACAGACCAGTGCTTTGCTGCTGCTGCTGCCAGAATTCTGAGAATTAAAACAAAACAAGTGGCTCACCTTGCCCCACTCATAGTTAAATGCCAGGACATGCCCATCACACCACTCACAAGGTATACTTGCACCAGCTCAGCAGGGCATGGAGCGAACCTGCCAGCACATCCTTCCTGGACTCTTCCTCTGATGTCCCTGGCTGACACATGGTAAGTCACCAGGAAAACTCCCACCTCAGCACAGCCTGGAGCATGTTTGTACAGAAGAGGATCCTCTGCCAAGGGCAGTAAGGGATTTGCATGGAGAGGGCTGGTGGAGAGGAGAGCAGAGCAGAAACGAGAAATGGGACATGGGCTGCCTCAACCCACAGGTCACTGGTTTAGAGACTAACACTGCAACCAGCCCTGGGATTCCAACTCAGGAGCAGCCACTGCTCAGACCCCTCTGTATTGCCACGAGGGATGTTGGCCAGACCCTACAGCACATCCAAAGCTTTCTTGCCTCTCTGCCCACCCAAGCCTGTTCCAACACGTGGGGGTTCAACAGACTGATTCCTTCCCAAAAAGCATGTCCTTTTTCTGGGATCTTGGGGAAAGTGGGAGCAGAACATGGAGATATGAGGGATGGGAAAGGACTCTCAGATCCTTCTTCCTTGAGCAGCCCCTCATCAGATGCTCTGCTGACGGACCATCCTGACCCTCTTGCTTCTCCTCCTTCCAGCCCCAGACTCCAGCAGTGCCCCTCACTGGTACCCTCAATTCCCACCCCAATTCCCCTCTGCCACCTCATCCTAACACAGAAGATGGGCATTGTCCCCCTCAGCCTCCTCCCGTGTGGGCCACGTCCCATCCTCTGTCTGCCCTGATTTCCTAAGCAGGAACTACAGCCTGAACCCTCAAGTCACTGACATCCCCCGCGCCCCAGCTCCTCGCGCCAACGTCCCCTCTGCTCCAACCCCTGTTCCTCACAGCCCTGTCCCTGCCCCTGCCGCCCCCCGTTCCCCTCACAGCCCAGCCCCTGCCCTTGCCGCCCCCCGTTCCCCTCACAGCCCTGTCCCAGCCCCTGCCCCTGCCGCCCCCTGTTCCCTCACAGCCCTGTCCCAGCCTGCCCTTGCCCCGTTCCCCAGCCCTGTCCCAGCCTGCCCCTGCGCCCCCGTTCCCCACAGCCCAGCCCTGCCCTGCCGCCCCTGTCCCCTCACAGCCCAGTCCCAGCCCCTGCCCCCTCACAACCCCCAGCCCTGCTCACCTCGCGCACGGCCCCTCTCGCGCCACCGCCCCCCGCCCCGCGCGTCACCGCGCGCCCCCTGACGCCACCGCACACCGCACGCGCGGCCAATCACGGCGGCCTCGCGCCCGCGTCACCACGGCAACGGCCCCGCCCCGCGCCGCACCGCCCCCTGCCGGGCACCGCCGACACCGTACCCTCGGCGGGCCCGGGGCCTCATGGGAAGTGTAGGCGCTGCACGAGGGGCGTGCCGGAGGGCGGGGCGTGCCGGAGGGCGGGGCGTGCCGGAGGGCGGGGCGTGCCGGAGGGCGGGGCGTGCCGGAGGGCGGGGCGTGCCGGAGGGCGGGGCGTGCCGGAGGGCGGGGCGTGCCCGAGGGCGGGGCGTGCCCGAGGGCGGGGCGTGCCCGAGGGCGGGGCGTGCCGGAGGGCGCGACCGGCAGTGGTCGTGCGACTCTGTCACCACGGCTCTGTCCCCACGACTCTGTCCCACGGCTCTGTTCCCACGGCTCTGCCCCCACGGCTCTGTCCCCACGGCTCTGCTCCCACGGCTCTGCCCCACGGCTCTGTCCCACGGCTCTGCCCCCACGGCTCTGCCCCCACGGCTCTGTTCCCCCGCGGGTCGCTTCGAGCCGAGTCTCCCGCGCACGTGGAGCCCGAGCAGCCCCGGTGAGCTCTTGTCTCAGAGCAGCGCTGGCAGAGGGACGGCGGCGCCCGGGCTTCTGCCCTGTCCCTCAAGTCCGTGGCGCGGCTCACCCGGTTCCTGCGGGAGTGCAGGTTCCCCTCGCTCCCCGGGCTCAGCCGCTCGCTGCTTCCCAGCCCGGGGCTTGACCCCGCGGGCGTTGGGAGCTCCGTGCTGCCCATGCTGTTACCTGAGGGCCGGGATGGAGCTGATGCCTCGCTTCACCGCCGGGATGAACCAGTGGGTGGCTGATCTGACAAGTGATGTTGTGTAAAACATAGCCCATTCCCTCTGCAGTCGCTCAGGGAACAGTGCAGAACTCGGGCGATGCCCTCGGCCGTGCAGATGGGCCAACGAGAATGGGTGGAGGTGGCCCTTTGCCTCCCTGCCCAGGTGTGGTGCGGCACGCACCTGAAGCCTCATCAGAGATGAGACTGAGATGAGGAAGCTGACGAGGGAGGGAGGATGCCATCAGCCTCCCACCAGTGCATTTCCACCCAGCCCATTTCCCGCCCAGCACAGACATGGCCTTTGGCACCCTGAGCCCCTGCTCTGCCTGCGGATCACATGTAGCAGCTTTGCCAGGGTCACCCTGGGCTGCCACACAGATCTGCACCACAGCGCCCATGCACCTCGGTGGAAGACAGATCCCAGTCTCGGGGCAGAGCTGCGAAGGGCCCACTCTGCCAGAAAATGTGTGCAGAGTGGAGGGATCCTGTGTCCAAGTGGTCCGACCGTGATGGCACAGGGCAGGCAGGGACCTCAGATGCACAGGACTCAGGACCACCCTGCTGCGTCCCAGTGCACTGGGAAGGGGGAGAGGTGATGAATTTGACCTGCAGCCCCCGCACCACTCCTGCCCTTGCTGTGCGTCAGCATGGCTATGTGGGACCGGGCACGGGGCCACCCACACCCCGGGCACACAGACCACTTTGTGCCTGCCCTGCGGAGCGGCGGCTCGCCACGATGGAAAAGAACTGTGAAACAGTGTGGGAGCGGGGGCAGCGCCGTGCGAGAGAACGCCCAGAGCCGCCTGGGAGGAAACAGATTGTAATCTCCCCAACGAACTGCGGCTCATCCCTACGAGGAACACAAGGGTCGGCACAGAGCTCGCTCCAAGGACCTGTTCCAGGGGGACCCTCGGACAATAAAGACCCCAAAGGCACAGGTGATGGGACTATTTAAATAGAGGTGCTTGGGAAAACCAATCCTGATGACTGTGTATGTTACTGGGGGTTTTTTGTTTTATTTTGCATCCCTCTTGGCCCTCCAGACCAACCCAAAATCAACTGGTGCAGCCACTTTCCACAGGCTGTGACTGATTCCTTTCAAAGGGCTCTTTTCTACAGGGGGAATCCAAACCCCACAATGCCGAGGAGAAAGGGCTGATGCCTGCAGGGCCTCCAGTGTGCAGGGGAGGAGGTCGGTGGCCACCGGCTCCAAAAGCTTTATTGCTTCTTGGTTTCTGATAATTCTAAGGACTCTAGGACTAACAACCACTATCAGTGAACATAGCTGTAGTTAAGGACACGCTGGCTGTGCCGGGGGGGGCGATGAGAAGGTCACGCTCCGTTGGCCCAGGCATCCCTGGCAGCAACTGTGGCAGGGCCCCACAGCCCAGGGTTCAGTGGGTGATGCAGAAACCAAGTGGGTGTGGTAGAAACCAAGGAGAAACTGCAGCACTGAGCCACGCAGTCCTGACCCATCAGTGGCTCTTTTTTAGGGTAGCATGGAAACCAGAGTGCAGGGAGTTGAGTCCAGCAGCCCAGAGGAGATGGTCCTCCCCACAGTTGGGCTGCCTGAGCCTCCTGGCACATGGTGGCTGCAGCCCTTTACTAATGGAAGTGGGAGCATTTCTGCCTCATGCAGTCCCCTGTAGGCTCTGTGCTGGTCCACACTTGGCTTCACCCAGAGACAGCTGCACCAAACGTCTGCTCAGAGGGACAAGCTGGGCCCTACCATTCCCAGCTGGGCTCTGCCATCCTGCTGGGCTACTTGGTGGGCTCTGTGGCCATGGTGTCCGCATCTGGAGACGGCAGAACACCGCTGTTCCCACCATTGCTCACATTTCCCTCGCTGTTGTCCGCCATGGGGCTGCTGCTTTTATCCTCCACTTTTTGCTTGAGTTTGAGGGAAGAATCTCTCTGGGACAGGAGGGGCTGGTAGCCAGTGAAGACTCCTCCACTCACGTTTGAACGCTTGTCTGTGGGTGGACAGAAAAAGAGAGTTGTTTACCTGGGGTCCAAACTGACCATTCAACTGAGAAAAAGGGTTGTGGAGCCTCTCCTTGCAAGAAGCATTCCTTCTCTGAAAGATGAGGATCCTTCTGTACCCCAGATGCCCCCAAAGAGGGAATGATGGGTGGGGGACTGGGCTCATGCCCCAGCATGGCCGTGCTCAAGGGAGGGTGGTTGGTTGGTCTCCTACCTCCTGGCCCAATGGGGTGCATCAGTCGGTTCATCTGGACGTTCCAGTGCTTGACGTTGGTGCTGGCCTGCCGCAACTTCCGCTGGGCTGCCTGGAAGGGAATGGAGGAGAGGGGTGAGCTGGTCACCCCACTGCCCCCGACTCGGGACTGTGGGCATGGACTTCCCTGAGTAAGCCTGGATTGGAGGTTCCCTCTGGGATGGAGACCCAGCTCACCCTCCTCTAGGTCTCCTGCTCCTCCTTCCCACTCCCACACTTCCTCCACACACTCCCACTGTTGACATCGCTTTGGACACCAGGGCTGTCTCCATGGGGCAGCACATGCTTATCCCATCTCAGCCACTGCAGCACCCTATGCCTGCACATGGCACAGCTCAGAAACCCCCGAGGCAATGTCACCTTGGTTCCCAAAGCTGCTGGGTCCTCCCCAGTATGAAGGTGGCTCCAGGAGGGCTGGGAAGTCCCCTGGGGCTCACCGCATGAAGGGATATGACACCGATGTGATACTCACCATGACGTCTTGGTCCACCCGCTGCCTGTTCACTCTCACTTCTTCCAGCTGCTTCTGTGCCTCTTCCAGACATTTGTTTTTGTTCTCCATCTCCTGCTTGAGGACTTGCTTCTCCCGCTGAGTTTTGATGATATATTCCTCTTGCTCCTCCTTCAGCTTCATCAGCTGCTTCAGTTTCTCCTCTTCCTCAGCCAGTAGCCTGACAATGAAGAGCAAGAGGTGAGGATGTCCCTCTGCCACTTCATCCACCAGCTTGCCCCGTCCCTGCCAGCATACCGGGAAGTCACCAGTGCACCCCTGTACCCAGGAGAATTGAGCTGCCCTGGGGAGCACATTCCCATGCACAGCTGCTGCCCAGGGAGCAGGGCTAGTTGAGGAGGGGGAAGGATGCCCTGGTCCTACCTGGCCTGCGCGTATCTCACGGCTTCCTCGTCCTGCCGTGCTTTCACCTCCTGCTGCAGGGCCTCCTGGAGCCGCTCCTGCATGGCCTCCAGCTCCAGGATGCGCTTGCGCTGACGCTCTGCCTCTGCCTCCTTCAGGACCATCTCTGCCTGCATGGAGGCACGAGCCTGCCACCAGGACAGGAGCCATCAGCGTGGGCGGCTGGCTGGGCCACAGCCACTGTCCCCAGAACCCCCTTAGTCCTGCATCCCAGGGTGGATGCCAGACATCTCCCAAAACAGGGAGAGCCCATGGCAAGAGGTCCAAAGCAAAGCTGTTTCCCTGCTCAGGAGACAGGCTGCATTATTTGGAGCCAATGCTGGCTGTGAGGTCAGAAAAGGGCTCCCTGGCCAGCCTGGCACCAGCACTTGTGTCTCACTGCCCCCCTCCATACCCTTGGGGCAGGTTGTCCCCATCTCCTGCTCCGAAGGGATCTCAGACCTGTCCAAAGGCTGACCCAGGCAAGGGAAGGGGAAGGAAGCACCCACCCCATGAGCGACGCAGCCCTGGCAAGACCCTCCACAGGGTGCACCCACCTGCTCAGCTTCCCGCAGCTGGATCTCCAGGGTCCTCTGCATCTCCTCGTGCTGCTGCCTCCGCCGCTGCTCCTCCTCCTGCAGCAGGATCTCTGCCTGCCGCTGGGCCTCTTTGAGCAGTTCCAGCTCCTGCAGCTTCCTCTCCTTCTCCTCCTGCAGCTGCTTGAGCCGCTGCGTCTCCTCCTCCTTGGCTGCCTTACGCTGGTCCCGCTGCTCCCGCTGCTCCCGTCGCTTCTGCTTCAGGTCCTTGTGTAGGGATTTCTTTCCCTCAGCCTGCAGCCGGATAGCCGTCTGGATGGCTGGAGAGGGAGGCCACAGTCAGTGGGGACATGGAGGGGGGCACAGGGAAGCTGGGGAAGGGGTGTGGGGTGGGCACGGACCGAGTGTCCACTCCTGGCGCTGCCGGGTGTCAGAGGCGCTCATCTCATAGGTGCGGGAGGAGGTCTTCACACAGAACATGCACCTCTTCCCATCCCGGTCAGGCAGCACCTGCAGGGTGAGGACACAGGACAGCGTTATCCCTTGTACCCCACCTTATCCCCCTGGCTCCCGTGCTCATGGATGTAAAACTGTGTGTTCTTGGGTCTCCCTTCCTGGGTTCTGAAGGGGATCTCCCAGGTCTCCTGTCCCCAAGTTGACAAGTGGCCCTGGCTGTACCTCCACGCAGCAGTGCTTGTCCAATGCAATGCTCCCCTTTTTCTCCTTCCGTTCCTCGCTCATGTAGTATGACAGGACACTGGGCTTCAGCATGAACCACCGCTCTGACCAGTTCCTCCTCAGCTGGCCCCTCTTCCAGAGGTATCCCTGTACAGGAGAGATGGAGATCAAAACCAGGTTGGGGGCAGGACAGGGCTCGTACCCCAGGACATGTGGGCTCCTTGCCTGCTTGAGCACATCCTCGATGACCTCCTGGTACACCTCCTCCACGGCCATGCTGATGGCCTCCTGCTCGATGCCTCGCAGGAACCGCCCTGAGTTCACCATGTCTAGGAACTGCCAGACCGTCAGCCCCTCTTGCCCTTGCGGCTCCTGGGACAGGTAGTCATCCAGCTCACAGGAGTTCAGCTCCATGTTCATGGCCGTACAGATCTTCTTCAGCAGGTACTCCACCTGTGGGGATGGGGAAACTCACTGATGTGGGGAAGTGAGAGCTGTTCCCACCCCACTGATCCCTTTTGGAGAGCCCAAGACCACCTCTCTTTCCAGCCTGGAGATGCAGAACCCTGATCCCAGAGGTTGCAGTGGCTGAGATCATGGCCAAGGCATTCTAGGCAGCAGGTTGGCTCAGGAGGCTGGCACTGGGTTAGAGCTTGACCACTACTGGGAGGTTTTTCCTTTTAACCCCAAGGCTGAGATGTTTTGGCTGGTTTGTCTGTAGAGTAAGAAAACTCTGCAGCAGTCAAGAGCCTGAGGGAGAACAAGCCAGCACTGCTGGACCCCACACACAGCCTGCAAGGCCGGTGTCTCAGAGCACAGCCCTGAGGTCAGCACCACTCTGATTTCCAAAACCACTGGGAGCAGCAAGGGGACAGGTCCCAAAGGACATGAGCATCGTTTTGAAAATGCAAATAAAGTGCTTTTAAAAAGAGCCAAGATGGTTGACATGATGTGGGGAAGAGCTATTTCAGCTCAAGTTTTGCTGTCAGCTCTCCTCTGCCCACGATCTGGGGACTGAGGCAGGTGGATGACTGCAGGGAGCCACACGGGAAGGTGACACACAGCAAAGTCCCCGTCCCCTCCCCCCGGTGGATTTTTAATGCAATTTAACTAGGAGAAGGGCAAGCAGTGAATGCGCTTGCTCAGCCCCGTAAGCAGAAGGATGATTCAGTTTGTCATGGTCTGGGGAACAGGAAACACTTCTCGCAGGGTGCAGGAAGTGTGGTTGCCCTCCTACATCTGTGCAGCATGGCCCTTCTTGCCTTTTTTTTCTCCTCTTGTGTTTTGGAGGTTTTTTTTACTTTTCTGCTGATCTCAGGAGGTTGATGGGGTAGAAGCCAACAGCAGTTGCTTGCGCAGCTAAGTTCCTTTTGCTGAGGCCTGTTCTTGGCTTCTACACTTGTGCCTCCTCCCTAGATCTGCCCCCCTTCTCATGGGGCTTTGATCTGACCCTGGAGAAGGGAGAACTTCCTCCCCCTAAATTCTGTGGAATTTGGAGATTACTGCCAGAGGCTTTGCTTTGGCTGGTATACCTCGCCCTTAACACTCCGGATGCTGGGCAGGGGCTGAGCGCCTGGTGGCAGTGGCCACACAGGGACAGACAGTTCTGCTCTGCCACTACCCTCTAGGGGCAGAGAAGGTCCAGCATTTTGGAGGCATCCTCCCAGATGCTCCCAAATCACCCCCTTCTCCCTGGGCAGGGGGGATGGCTGTGGGCAGAGCAGGGCATGCCCAGGGCAGACAGCCCCCTCCTCCCAGTCCTTGCCTGCTCTCTCTCCCCTGGAGCACCACATCTTGCAGGATGTGGTGGGACGTGCCCGGAAGTGATAGCAGGATGTCTTACCCCCAAACAGGGCTCTGCCAGAGCACGGAGCCCTGGGAGGGCAGGGATGGGGGGGGGAGGCAGTCCTACCTCATCTGGCACCATGACAAGAGGGTATTTATCTTCAGACAGAAAGTTGAAGAGACACCAGAGCTTGAAAGCATCTTGGTGGGATACAACGCTATTCCCATTCCGGTCAGGTTTGTAGTTCTTCTTCGCTGTGAGGGTCCAGCAGAGCTCATCAAAGTTTTCTTTGACAAAAGCACCTTCTTCCACCTGTGGGCAGGAGTTGGGGGTGAGCAGGGAGGTGCAGGGCTATGGAGAGGGATTGTGAGGGGGAAGTGCTAGCGGGAAGAAACCCTCACTCCTAAAATCTCTTGTCCCTGCCAGTGAGAAGCACGGGGTGATTTGGAGCACCAGCAGGAACCCCATGGTACAGCACATGCAGCAGTGTGGTGCTCTTCAACCTCCCCAGTGCCTCCACGGGATCGGGTCTCTTTTTATCCCACTCCACCATAAAGAGGAACTGGGGAGCAAAGGGAAGTGCTGGCCTGAGGGCAGGCAGCAGTGGTGACAGGAACGATGCCTCTACCGGCCCCACTGCTGTCTGTGAGCTTCTGTAACTGTCCTGGCACTGCAAGCAGCCTCACACAGCAGGTTTTGGGGAAGATGGGTGAACTGTGATGTGTGAGGAGCCTTGGCTGTCCCTGGGTGCTCCATCCCAGCTGTAGGAGCCACAGGCTGCCAGCACAGGAGCAAACCACAGCCTGCAGTAGCAGAGCTGGAGGAAAACCTTCGGGTGGGTAGCAAAAGCTAAATGCCTCTCTTACTAGGAAAACCCACTTCCCCTTCTCAGGATGCTTCTGGGATTTTATTACCCAGAATTATTTATGGTGAATCAGAAGAAGGGGGTTTAAAGATACCTCCCAAAGAACCACATGGGAAACCAGAAGGATTTTGGCCACTTTGTGATGGGGAGATTGGGCTGGGCTGACCTTGGGCAGCTCTTGCCCTGGGCAGAGGGAGCTGGGGAAGGCTCTGCCCTCACTCACTGCAGACCAGATCCCCCGCAGCCGAGATCAGCACCAGACTGGGCAGCTCCTGACCAGCTCCAGGCAAGGCAAAGATGGGCACGGAGACCCACAGAGATCAGTATGCCAGGAGAGCCGGGGGAACGAAGGGTTACAGCACCCAGCACTGGCCCCCTTCTGTGAGCACGAAGTGGAAGAAAGCTGTCAGTCATTCTTCCTCTTCTTGCATGCCTGGAGGGAACAGCACCCATGGACAAACTTGTGGCTGTACAAGACAAAGCCTTTGAATTATGGAAAAAAGGGAGAAAGCCCCTGCCCACCCCAACTCTGCTCCTGTCCTGGCACCTCATCCTCCTCCCTCTCCTCTTCACCAAATGACGTCACACCCCAAATTTGAACAGGGTTAGAGAGGAAAAAGGGGCCAATTTCTCTCTCTGAGCCCTGCAGGAAACATGGGCAGAGATGCTGCTCCATCCAGAGCCTTGATGGAAAGGGCTGACTTCATCTTTGCCGAGGAGACATTGAGAATTAAACGTTTCTCACTTGTTTTGGTATTCACCTGAGCGCTCCCCATCTCTCTGCACCCTTTTTCCACCCGTCAAAGCATGTGACCTTCAAGAGCTGCAGGGAGTGGAGCCATTGGGCTCCCATGTGATGCAGGAGCAGCTGAGGCACCACCGTGTCCCCCCGCTCCGAGGCCAAGGGGCTCACCTTATCCAGGATGTACTTGTTCAGGTATGGCATGTAGCCCTGGCTGGACACTGGCCCATCATCGTCATCGCGGAAATGCTCTTCCAGTGCCACGGGATCGTGGGGGATGCACAGCACTGTGTACAGGTTGTGAGACAGCACCTGGCCAAGCATGAGGGATGGTGAGAAGGTGAACAACCTCCAGCCCTGCCCCAGCACATCTCTGTAGTGCCACCCCCACACCCGCTGTGCCCTGTGACCTCCCTGCAGCCACAGCATTGAGGCAGAGTTTGGGTTTGGCAGAGGACGGGGCATCATTCCCAAATGAAAACCTTAGAGAATCATTTAGAAACAGGCAAAAATAAAGGATTTTTCCACATTAGTTACTTTTCTTAGCACACGAGGAACTTTTTTTTTTTAAAAGAGCTGTTTCAAACCTCTCAGAGAAAACAGGACTTGCTCTGATCTAGAAAAGCTGATAAGCTACCCTGAGCCATGTGTTTGGTACAACCATGGCCCAGCCTGGCAGCGGTGTCTGTCTGTCAGGGGGCACAGAAAAATGAAACATGAAAAAAGAAAAGATTTATAAGAAACTAAGAAAAAGTTTTGTCTGGAATGGAAGCAGACAGTGGAGATCTAGAGATGCACCATCTGCAGAAACACTCCATAAGTCTCACCAACAGCCCACTTTTGTTCAAATTCCACAAAACAAAGGGTGTTTGGAAGCTCCCAAATTTCCCACATGCTGGAAAGCTCAGAGCAAGGCTGTCCATGAGCATCACCAGCATCTCTAGCTTGTGATGCCAGACAGGCAGTGCTCTCCTTGCCTTTACCTCCCAAAAGCAGATAATTAAATGAGCACCCCAGACTGATCGCCCCAT
The DNA here is from genome assembly GCF_022539395.1 of Myiozetetes cayanensis. Lineage (NCBI taxonomy): Eukaryota > Metazoa > Chordata > Aves > Passeriformes > Tyrannidae > Myiozetetes > Myiozetetes cayanensis. Next base: position 260,393 of record NW_026087544.1, read on the forward strand.
TGCACCAGGATCTGTGGATGCAGCTAGCCAAGGGTTCAAGAAAGGGCCTGGAGGAGGTGGTACAGCATCTCTACTCCTCTGTGCAGGTCTGGAAATTTCCTCCCAGCAGGAGAGGAGCCGGAGGCCACTCTGGCTGCTGCAGCTGGAGATGGTTCTTGCTCAACCAGATTTTCTTTCTCTTTTCCACCCTCCAGACTGATGGGATCAGCAGGACTCCGCCCTGTGCTCACACACCAGGGCTGCAGCCCTGAGCACTGTTGCTACAGCTGCACCTTTCGGGGTTGGTGTGGCCCTGGGATCTGCACAGGGTTGGAAAGGGTTGGGAACACCCTGGACATCCTCCAGGATGGCTAACAAATCTGTCAGGATGGACCGAAACTTTGGGAATCGCATCCTGTTCCCTGTTTCCAATGTGGGCCCTCGTCCCCATCCCTCACACCTCTCACAGCACCCCTAAAAAGCACTGGGAGGTTTCGCACATGCCCCTGCCCATGACGGGCACCTCAAGTTCCTCTGTCCATCTTGGCACACCGTGACCCACAGCTCCTCCACTCCAAGGCTGTCACTGGACAAACTGGGAGGAAAGCCCCAGCCTGGCCGATGGTGGGGTGACTGGACACAGGAGAGGTGGGAAACACCCTTGGGCTCTGAAACAGAGACTGCAAGGGAAAAATATGACAGTGCGGAGCCACTGTCATGACCCCCATCACCTGTGAACAGAGGTGCCAGAAAGCACCAGGACAGTGCTTGGTGGCTCCCACCTCCTGCTCCAGCCACGCATGGCCACACTGAAGGCACACATCCCACATCCCAGCCCACATCCGCAGAGACAGGGAGCAGCTCCCTCTGCTCGGCCAGCGAGGATGCCATGGCTCTGAGAGGATAAGTGCTTTTCCAAGAGCAGGGCTGGTGTGTGCCTGGGTAGGAACAAAACCACCCGACATCGCTCGGCGCGTAGCACTCTACCGCAAGCTGCCCTTCCTTCCTGTGCACATGCACACCTACACTCACAGTGTCTGCACACACTCGCCTGCAGAGAAGTGCCCCTGCAAGGAGCCAACGGCTCCCACAGCTGCACCATCACACTGGGAACCCCAGTATGTTTACAGCAACTGACTGGAGCAAGGCTGGAATTCAGGCCCAGCTCCCACTTGGACACTGCCCATCTGCCCGCACAATCCCACCCACCTCTGGGACTGCTTCCTTTCTGTAGGTGCAAACCCTTGGAACGCTGCTGTTTCTCCCACCCTTGTTCAAGACCCTTCATGCAGCTACACACGCAGGTGAGGGAGCAGAGCACAGCTCAGGAGGGGTTTGGAGAGGGCTCAGCCACTGTGGCTTCAACACATTATTAATCAGACCTGCAAGACCTCAGATTCCTTCTGCACTGAACAGACAAAAACGCTGCTGCTGGCCTGTGTAGGCTGGGACAAACCTGAGTGTATTGGGAGATGGAAATGATCTCTCCCAGGCCTCGAGGCAGGTGGAAAGTTATGCAGAGTTGAGCTTCATCATTCAACAGTGCAGCTCAACCCACCACCAACCTATCCTGTCACTGAAGGCTGGGGGAGAACCTCAAGGAGGGAAGTTCCCTTCCCCTCTGGAATGTCACCCTGGGTAAAGCTGCTGTGGACACACCATCTCCAGTATCCCCACAGCCCCTACACGAGGGTTTGCAGCCCCTGTCCCCCCTTGCACAAACTCTCTAGGAAATTGCCATAAATTGAGGGTCTCTGTGGCCTCAGCATCATCTCTGGTGATAAAGATCTCTCAAGACAAGCACTGCACGTGTTCATGCTGGTGCTTTTGGGTCCATCACGTGCCTGGGCTGGGCTCAGGACCCAGAGCATGGGTGCAGGGACTGCTGTGAGGGGGGCACAGCAGCCCCTCTTAGGGATTAGCAGAGGGAATTAAGCTCTGGCCTACTTTGGGATTTTCCTTAATTCCTTCAGCTATTTTCCTTCTTCTATTTCAGTTTTAGCAGGCAAGTGTGGCTCGCAGGACACACACTATGAGTTCTGGGGAGCAGCAGAAGACTTTGCCGCAAAGGCAGTGGTTGAGCAGGAGTCATCTGACTCCTGCTACTTTTCCTCCAGATTCCTGCAAACAGACTCTTAATTTTGGAGCAAAACACGCCTCCCCACCAAGCACAGCACCTTCCCTGCAGTCTGTCCCAGGGAAACCCTATAAAATAGAGGAAATAGTGGAAAAGAGCTTTCTTTGCAGCACTTCACAAGTGGTCTTGCAGACTGGCAGCAGCTGCCAAGTCCTGATGCAACATCTCCCTGTGCCCAGCATTTTTCTGCTCAGGTCTCTCCTCTCATCTCAGCCCCCGATGCTGACCAGCATTTCCAACCCTGGTGCCAGCCTAAGAACCAAGAGAACGTTCACATGGCAACAAAAACGAGGCCCACCATGTGCAAAGGAAAAAAAAAAATCAATAATTACTGTCGAAGCCAAGGGCTCCCTGGCGGGTTCGACCAACCACAGCCTGGGGGCAGGCAAAAAGGTTTTTAAAGCCGTAATGGGTTTGATGAAGGGCTAAGAGCAGGAGCCCTCTGAAAGCTGCTAAGCTGGGGGAGAGGGGAAAGCAGAGAGTTTTTAAAAACGTCTTGTTATTTCTGGCCACACGACTGTGGAGTTTTAGTTTAAAAACAAGCTGCCCCTACCTCCCGACCCACTGGCTCAGCAGGAAGCAGAAATGCAGGTGCTCTGGCAAGCAAGAAAATATAAACTGAGTTTGGGCTGTTAGCCATAAAAACCATAAGAAACTGTAAAGAACTAAAAACTAGATTTCTCCTCATTTTCACCTAGAAAACACACTTGAGCATGAACTCCCACCCCTCCCTCTTTTTTTTTTTTTTTTTTTTTAAGGGAGATGATGCAGAGCTTGCGAACTTCACCAGAATCAGTACAGAGGCAACAGCAAGGTCTTACTGATCTCAATATTTAACAATTCCTCCGTGGAAAGGTGAGGGGATGCAAAGCAGCCCTGGACCTGCTCTGGCCCTCGCCGTCCCCCCTCCAGCCGCGCGCGGGGGCCGCCCGAGCCCCCCGGGAACTCACTTTGAGCTGGGATTTGGAGACCTTGCCGCTCTTCTCCACGTCCAGGGCGGTGAAGGCGTACCAGATGGACTTGAGCAGCTCCGCTCGCAGGTCCATGGCTGCCGGCGGCGGCGGCTCTGCCGAGCCCGCGGATCCGGTTCCTGGACGCCGCCCGGGCGGGCGGGACGCGGGGCGGGAGCGCCGCCCGCCCGGGGCGCTGCGGGAACCCCCCGGGCCGCATCGCTGCCGCCCCGCTGCCGGGGCTCACCGGCCCTTCGCTGAGCTCGGCCCAGACATCAAACGCTTCGTCGGCATTTGTGCTCTGGGGAGAGAAATCTCCTCCCTGGCTCCAGCAGCAGCTTTCCCTCCCGGGACTGAGATCAGAGCTTCCCCTCGCAGCGGGAGCACGGGCTGCGTTTTGCAACGGCTCCAGCTTTCCTTGTTTTGGGATCAGTCTCATCATCGCAGGTATGGGGAGACCCAGCATGCTGCACCCTCCCGGGTTGTGCCCGTTCCGTGCCCGCAGAAACCTCTTCCTCTGCAAACTCCTCGGGGACGTCCAGAGAATGATCCACCTGACTGCCGGGAGCCTGCACTGGGCTCAGGTTTACAGTTGGACTCAACGATCTCAAAGGTCTTTTCCAGCCAAAATAGTTCTGTGGTGCTTCCCGTGCTGGCTCTCTCCGCCCAGTGCCCAGGGCAGTGGAAGGGCTGAGGGCACCTGCCCAAGTCCCTCTCCCCAAATCAGGGGCCTGTAAGATGCGTTCACAGACACAATTCTGTAAATCTGGGCTTGCAGGGAGTTCCTGGAAGAGCCAAAACCTGATCTCAGATTTTAGAGACACCTCTTGGCCCCCTCCAAGCCACACACCGGGGGCTCACCCTGCTCCCTGCCCTCCTCTGGGACAGTCGCTGGTTTGGCAGGACATATTCCATCAATTCCACAAATCTCCTCAATTTATTTAATCCCTACAGCTGCAAAACAGTAACATTGATCACCTCTTTCCAGCCTCCACCAGAGAGAAGGGGGCTGCTTTTAAAAACAACATTCTTGTTTATATTTCAACTCAACATTTACATTCAGGTCCAGCTCAGCCCTTGACAAGTGTTGGCTGCTCTGCTCCGCAGCCAAGGAGTCAGCCATGGAAGCTTGCTTGAGAGCAGAGTGTGACAAAGAGATGGGAGAACTGCTGTCAGAGTGCTGGCTCCAATGGCAGAAACTGGTCACCCTTGACAGAGCCCAGGACAGCCTGGGCTTGCTTTGATGGGCCTTTATTGCTTCCGTGCACCTGCTGTCCACTTGTCCCTGAGCTGGAGGGGTGGACAGGAAAGGGGAGCTGTTGGACTATTCCTAGAGGTAGAGGGCACAAAGTGCCTTTCTGAAAACAGGGCTGCTGCTCAGAGCCCAGAAGAGGCTCCAGCAGAGCCTCCAAGAGAAGGCAGCAGTCCAGTATCTTTGCCCTCCCTTCTTGAAGAGCCCTTTGCACAGGGTTGCTTCAAGTAGCCCCGCACTGCCCGTGTCAGCCCTCCCAGCCCGCACGGGGCACATGCTGGCTCAGACACCATCCCTGCCCCGTGTCCTGCCTGCAGCACCCACTGGCCCTGCCCACGACAGGCTGGGGCTGCCTCTCCCCCTGCCCTGGCAGCTCCATTGGCCTCAGCTCCCTTTCTCAGATAGGGCTGTGTCAGGTGTCACCGGTCCATAGTGGATTACTGCTGCAGCCACGCTGATGCCTTCTTCCAGGCTCTGCTGTTCTTCCAGCTGGGGGAGGTAAGGGAGAGAGAGAGTGAGTGCTGAATCCCCAAAAGGCATCTCAGGGCAGCCCCCACAGGACAGAGGGGCAAGGGGGTGGGTGACACAGGTGTGAAGCAGAGGGGCAGACATGGCTGTGATGCAGAAAGGCTGTTTACACAGGAGCATTCTGCAACCCCAGAAGCATGTCCCTGTGCTGTCCTCTGTATGCAGGGTATCTGGGAATTAAGGAGCAAGCCCTCTAGACAAGCAGCAATGCAGCAGGGCAAGAGGGCAAGTGCTGTGGGCAGTAGGTGGCCGGGGAGCAAAGGGGTGCGTGGCAGGAGCCATGTGGTACCTGCAGAGTGATGTGGGTGCCATGGGCAGTGGCCAGCAATGCCACCTGCTGATGACAGAGTGGGGCAATGGCAGATTCCTCTGACACGACTGCCCCAGAAGCAATTATGGTCACCTAGGAAAATCAGATTAAAACCAATCACGTTTTAAAGGAAAATGCAGCTCCTTTCTAGCAGAGAACGGGAAAGGTCCCAGTTTTGTCTGTACCCCCTGCATCTCGGTGTGATCAGTGTTGGCCACAGTCACGGTGCGAGTGTTGTCACCCGCCAGCTCCCCTTGGGTACGGCAAGGGCCCTGCTCTGTGTCACCACACCGATGGCACTGCAGCTCTTCCTGTGACAGACTGACCTGGAAGATGACAGCGGATGTTCAGGGAGTCTTAGGCAACTCCCTAGTTTAGCAATGCAAAGGTCTGGGCAAGGATGAAACAGTCTCCCTGCAAGACCCAGGGCAGTGAGAACTCCAAGGACTTTGCCCAGGGTCATGGACAGAATTGATGACAGAGAACTCACAGCTTGGGTCTCCAGCCCTCCGCACTTGTCCCACAGCTCTCCTCCCCATTCAGCCTCTTCTTTCCAGACTGTACAGGACAGCTTGTGCATTGTGGCAGCAGAAGCATCTCAGGCTAAGAGGAAACAAGTCACTTTTGGCAGCTGCTTCCTTTGCCCTGTACCACAAAAGGGAGTTTTTTCCACTCAGCACATGGGCAGCTGGTGGAGGGAAGTAGAAGAAAAGCACTACTGTATACAAATGATGACAAAACATCTCCAAATCCAGCCTGTGTCAGCAGATCTTGGGAGCTGCTGGGAGCCGAGGACTGACAGGCACTGCACACAAGCCTGGGCAAACACTTGGAGACCCCATCAGCAGGGAGAGGCGCCCTTCCTGCTGGATCAGAGGCACCCCCGAACCAAGACTGCAGCAGTGGGTGAGGCTGTAGGAGGGAGTCCTCAGAGCAGGCAGAGCACATGGAGCCCCAGGGTCTGTTTTATGCTGAAAAAAGGCCCTGAAGAGAACACCGCAGCTGCGTAGAGGCAGAATCTCACTTCAGATAATAACTGCTGTCCCTGATGTGCTGGAGGCTGTCAGTGTCTGTACCTGCTCCGTTCCATCCTGCGAGATAAACGAGACCTGTGTAGGCACAACATCTTCTTCTTCATCTTCCTCCATTTCCGACAGGAAAGCAATATGCTGGCTCTTCAGTGGGCAGGCTCTGTCGGCAGCTGCAGCTGGGTGAGGGAAGGGGAAAAGCAGCATTATCAGAACATGAAAGCACATGCTGGGCCCCAGGACCTGCCTGTGGCCTCAAGGGACAGCACAGAAGAGCACAGGATCACAATAACACCAGCCCACTGATGGCCTGGTAAGAAGGGCCTTTACCTCTCCCTGTACTACAGAATGGCCAGGAACCTGTTCCCAACCTGTGACTTACAGCAAGGACCATCAAACAGAGTCTGGATTTGATAGGGAGGCAGGAGACCATGGCACAGATCTGGGTCTGAGAGGGGAGCAGCTGCAGGCTCTTGCTGTCACCTCTCTCCCCTTTGCCACATCTGATTTGAGCCTGCCGCAGGTGATGGGGGACTGGGGGCTCACCCTCCAGCTGCTGCTGCTCATAGAGGGCCTGCTCACTCTCCTCTGTGGCCTCCAGCTCGCTGTGGCTGCTGCGCTTGTGCATGGCCAGCGTGGAGGTCTGGCGGTACGTCTTCCCACAGCTGCTGCAGGTGTAGGGTTTGCAGTGAGTGTGCACCACGTGGTGCTTGTAGAGGCTGGAGTACTCCGTGAAGCGCTTCCCACAGCCTGGCACAGTGCACAGGTATGGCTTCTCTCCTAGGGCAGAGGCCATAGAGCACAGCTTCACCCACTCACCCTCCTCATGCTCCAGGGAGGGATTCCCCCCCAGAGCAAACAGCTGGAGGTGGACCAATGGAACCATAATCAACCCAATAAAGCAATTTGTTTTAACTCCCTGGCCACCCCTAGATCTACTCCTACAATGCTGGGCCTGGAAATGCCCACTTCAGCCCCACAGACCTCCCTGCTGCTGGCTGGGAGGAGCTGGCTGCCTCCTACCTGTGTGGATTCTCATGTGGTTCTTGTAGTTGGTGGCACTGGTGAAGCCCCTCCCGCAGCCGGGCTCTGGACACATGTACGGCCGCTCGCCCGTGTGCGTCCGGATGTGAACCTTGCGGATGTTGGAGGTGGTAAAGGAGCGGCCACAGCCCACGAAGGGGCACTTGAAGGGACGCTCACCTGCAATGACAGAGTGACATGGATGAGCCCTGCTACCATGCAGCTACCTGGAATGCCCTGGAGACCCTTTCACTAGCAGTGCAGTTCTCCCACTGTGCTGCTCACCGGTGTGTGTGCGAATGTGTTTCTGTAGATCCCCAGAGGTTTTGAAGGCTTTGCTGCACATATCTTCTGGACACTTGTATGGTTTCTCACCAGTGTGTGTTCTCATGTGGCTCTTCAGCCCATACCCTATCCAGGACAGAAACCACAATTAATTTCATAAAGAAAAGGAGACACCACGACAAGCTGTGTACCACCCCCCACTTCATGTACTTGAGTGTCTTTCTTGTGTCCACAAAGCTCAGGGGTAAGAAATATCCAAACAGCCCCCAACACTACTTCCTATCCTGCTTCCACCATTACCTGACTACAGTCAATCAAGTCCTCAGGCTCCCGTGCTGAGGTTCCCTTGCAGAAGGCTTTAGATGCTCTGGACATTGTGCTTTGCTGGACCAGAACCAGGGCTGAGGCTCAGCAGGGTTTTGGGTTGGACAGAAAACAAAATCTGATCAAAAGAGAAGCTGTTACCTGTAGCAAATGCCTTCCCACAACTTGGGAAGTCACACGTATATGGCCGGTCACCTGTGTGAGCACGTTCATGTACCTGGAAAAGGAAGAACAGGTCATTAGAATGAGGACCAAAGCAAGGAGGAAGGAAAACAGCTGCACAGAATGCAGAACCCTGGCACTGTAACCTGGGACAGGTCTGGCCTGTACACTGCCATGTCACCTGTTTTACCTTGCGGTGGTGGGCGGTGGTGTAGAGGCGGCCACAGCCTTTGTACCCACAGCGGAAAGCTCTGCTGCTGACCTGCTGCCCCTTCCTGCGGCTGAGCACCTCCTCCTCCTGCAAATCCTGCCAAGACAAGTACAGGAACTAATCCAGCAAGCCACCACAGCAGACTTCACCAAGCCCACACAAATATTTCCCTCCTTGCCATACATATGCACTCCTGCAGTTATGCTCCAAAAACATGTTCCTACAAACAAGCTTGTACCCCCATGGTGCAGCCCAGGTGACAAGAGCTCCACAAACCTGCATTTCCCATTCCCACCTCCCAGCTCACTGGGGGTTCTCAGACACCTCACTCCCTCTCTGGGCTTTGCTCAGCTCATTTGTAAAATGTGCACTTACTATTTGCTAACTCGGCAGAGAAGCCACCAATGCTTTTTTAATTATTCGCTGGCAAAGAGGAGTTCGGCCTAGTTCCAGTCACTGAAAAATTCAGACCTGAGAAGGGACGTTGCTGGAGTCCATACTCTTCATATGGCATGTGTCTGTCACTCCCTCCTCTTCCTTGTCAGACCCCTGTGGGTGAAGAAGCACAGGCACTGTTTGTGCCTCTCTGTACAGTGTGGAGCAGGAGAGCAACCCAAGCAGGAAGACAATGACAGCCAGTGCCACCCTGCCCTTCCCCAGAGAGCTGGGACTGGGCCTGCCGTGGCAAGAAGGTCTGTGCCCAGCTGAGCATTGCCAGCACACTGCTGGCAGCCCCATTTACACAGTGCTATGCAGATGGGAGAAAATGGCAGCACCCAGGATATTCAGGTGGGACACTGCAGTGACAACGCATTAGGATTGAAAGCCGTTTTGGTTTTTTGAGGTCTTTGTCACCATGGGGACAGTAGCCATAGTTTAGCCGCTGCTGACATGTCAAAGGCTGTATCATAGCACCTCTCCTCTCTTCCCAAATCCAAGCCTGTAGCACGTTAAGGGTGGCAGGCCCAGCACTCTGTGGGACCGAATGGCCCTGTTCTGGGTCCGTAACTGCCAGCCACCCATCAGTGGTGGCACTTGCCCTGGAGCCCTGTCCAGCTGCTTCTCTCAAAGCTGGCACTGTTGAAAGACAGATATACACAAGTACTGCTGAAGTGAGGGCCGAACATGGCCCCCAGCCCACAGTGCTGTTGGCAAACCATGGGAGCAGCGCTTTGCCCTCACCTTACTGTACTGCTGTAATGCATTCGTGGTCTCCACGTCAAAGGCATCATCTTCCTCCTCCCTAGCTAACTCCTCGAGCCCAGTTTCTGTCTGCACTTTCAGGAGGGTGCTGCCAGGTGCCACAATGACAGGATGGTGGACGTAGGCAGTGGAGCCATCCTCCACCTGCAGGGCCTGGAAGGTGCCAGGATCGAAACCATCTGGAAGAGGAAGCCAATTACATTAAATGTAAAGAGCTGCTGAGTGTGAGGCAGAAGAGTACTCTACCTCCCCGGCCACCCACAGCCTTGGAAATCTGGGACACTTCAGCAGCTTCTGCTCCAGCTGCCAAGGGAAGAGCAGGGAGCACTTTACCTTTAGCTGTGCTGTGTATGTAGGCCATGCTGCCATCTTCCAGCACCACTGGCTGACCGTCTTCCAAAGCCACAGACTCTAAAAGAGAGGAGAAACATCGACACACCTTCCTGAAGGACTCAGGATGGAGGGAATACTGTGGCAGTTCCTAAATCCTACAGCATTAAGGCTCCCAGGAGAGAACACAGGGTTCCTGCTTGCCCTCGAAGGCAACCACGACTGCAGTTTTTAAGACACCATTTGAGCCCTTCTGACATGAATGATGAGATTTTCAAGGCTTCATGCATTGCTTCCAACAATCCCCACCTGCCCTTCACCAACACCTATTCCAAAAGTAATATATTATCTCACAGTTCAAAGGAAATTCCTGTCCAACTGCTCCCACATGAAACAAAGTCTGTGTGGGAGCAGCACACAGCTCACTGGGCTTGCGGTCTGTCAGACTGACAATGAGGAGAGCCCACAGGTGAAATGACACTTCCACCAAATTGATCTTCTTGACAGATTGTTGAAAACTTTGCAGGAAATCCCATATTCTATGTCCTTGTTTATTCAGCCACAAAACCACAAACAAAAAATCCTCTACAAAAATGCTACACTTGCACTGGACTTTGTGAGAGCTGGAGCTGACAGAAGCCCAAGTGCTGGAGCATTGACAGCTGCAGCCACATCTACAGTGTCCTTCCAAAAAGAAAGAGGGGGATGTATTGTCCTCACCTTTCTGAACTGTCACCTGATGGATATAAGCTGTAGTCCCATCTTCAAGTTCAATGACTTGCCTTTCAATCAGCTTTTCACCTGAAACAGTTATAACATCCCATCAGCACCGCTGAGCCCAGTCCCTCTGTCCCACGTGCTTCCCAAGGAAACCAGTCTCACAGAAGGGAGAAACTGTCACTTCTAGGCTGTTAGGGACCAGCTTTGCCTCGGATTGCTGGCACTTCACTTCCCAGAAATGCCAGAGCTGCCCTTTCTTAGACAGGAGGACACACAACTAAGACCCATCATCACTTGACAAGCTGCCCCTCACAGCAGTTTGTGCCAAGGAGCAGAAAGAACATTGTGTGCTGAGCATTTGGAATCTAGTAGAAAGCAATTACAGTTGTGCTGGAGAAAACAATCAACTGGGAGCTCTGAGTGGCATCAGCAAGTACCTGGAGATTTCTTTTTTTTCTACTTTGGCAGAGGATCAACTCTTGAAAACAATTACAGCACCTAAAGGGGCCTAACGTGGTGCCAGGGTTGGGTTCTGAGGACTGAAACCTTACAAAGCCTGATTCTGTGCAATTCTGTAATAAATAACTTGGTGACACAAAAATTTGATGCAGAGAGGACATTGCTCCATCCCACTTGAACAGGTGGAATCCAGGTTGGTTTCATCTGGAGCACAAAGTTTGGGGGGGGGCATCACACTAGTCCAACTGCACTCATGTGGAATATAAACTTCCAGTGAATTTTCACAGAAAAGAAAGCAAGAGAGCAACTCCCAAGACATGGAGCTGCACAGCTCATCCATCCTGTTCTGCAGGCTGGGAAGCAGCATGCTCATGTTCTGGGAGCAGAGAGTGGTGGAGGAGGGGGCACCTCACACTCACCAAAGTAAGGAAAGTGTTGAATTTGGCACCTCTCTGAGTGAGAAGAGCACTGTGAACCAATCCCTGTGCACATCAGTGAAGGAAAACCTCCTGCTCAGCCCAAGGCAAGTTTTGGTGGAACAGATCCCTTCAAGCCACAGTATCAGCTCTGCTTCCCCAGTGACCCCAGAAAGAACCGGGCTCATCTCATCTGAACAGCACCTTTATTGTCTACAGCAACAGCTCTCATCTCCACAGCTTCATTTCCACACTAGAGGCACATCTGACTTCTATTTTATCGGACTTCTGTTCAAATCCAACAGAGTCATCTGTGCTGCTCGTGTGAAGCGGCCACACACATGTGGCAGCTCATTCACCGTGAGGGCACTTTTGGCAAGTCTGACTTTAATTTCAGAGCCAGAGAAAGACTTTGAGCCCCAGCAGCCCGAGGCTCCGTTACCTCTGGCAGCCTGCTGCAGGTAGGCCGTGGTGCCATCCCTGAGGGTCACTGCTGGCAGCCCCAGGCTCTCCATCCCGCCGGGAGCACCGGGCCCAGAGGCAGGGGCCTGGGGGACACTGAGCCGTCCTTTTTGCTGCAAGCCTTAAGTAAAAAGAACAATTCCATTTTATTTTCTCTCCTCAGATGTATACTCACTTTTGCACACCAGGAACGACTTGAATGGCCTCAAACTACTTTTGAGGTTATAAAGGATTAAGATGGACAATGCTGCATCCTTCCCCCAGCAATGGCAGGCAGGGCTAACAATCTATTCCGTAGACAAACATAAAATAAAGCTTGTCACACCAGTGAACTGACAGACTCTTCTTTGAGACAGTGCAAATGCCACATTCAAGCCCTTCCCCTCTTCCAAATTTTCTGCAGGGAGGGTTTCCAAGTACTATAAGGATTGAACCTACAGGCTGAGCGTGTCCTGTACTGCAAGAGACAGGGGCAGGATGATGAGCTTTATCCCTGGAAGCATCCTGCTCTCCTCCCTTTCCTGACTAATTCCCAGCCTTCTGAAAAACAGAATTTCAGGCTCTAAGCACATTATATTAAAACCACCAGACGCCCACAGGAACATTTTGCTAAAGAGGTTCTCTGCTGACAGATTATCTTTCAAAGCAGCTACAGTGGGTTCTTCCTGAGCCATCTCTGAGATAACCAAATATTTTATCGTCTGATTTCCAGGAACAAGTCGGACCGCCCTGTTCGTCCCCGCCGCAGCCCAGGGTGAGCTCGGCTTTGAGTCCCCTCGGTACGCCTCACCACGCACTCCCCGCACCCGGCTGAGGCTCCTCTGCGGCTGCAGCGGGTCCTGCCGGGGTTCGTTCCCCCTGCACTGCTGCGCCGCCCGTACGGGGCTGCGGTGCGACGGCACCGGGGGAGAGCAAGGCCCGAGGGGAGCAGCCGGTCGGACCCGGGGATGGCGGGGGACAGGGCGAGCTCTCCCCGCGAGGCACCAGGGGCTGGGGCAGCCCCGAGGCCCGGCCGCCATCGCGCCCCGCACCGACCTGAACGACCCGCCAGGCCCGGGCCCGGGCCCGCCACCGGACCGACATGCACGCGGCGGCCCCGCCCACCCCGCACGGCGGCGGCCCCGCCCACCCCGCACGGCGGCGGGGCCGCCGCCCGCGGCCTCAATGCAGGTTCCGGGGCGGGGCGGCCAGCGCGGGGCATGCGCGGTGCCAACGCTGAAGCCGTGAGGCACCGCTTTCCCTTGTCCTCGCCGGCCGGGGGATGCGCGGGCGGCCAGCGGGACCTGCCTAATGTCGGTGTTGTAGAGCACTGCCGCGCGCGGGGAGCCTGCCCAGCCTGCTCCTCGACGCAGCGGGTTCGCCCCGTCTTCTTCCCGGCAGCTGCTCAGGGGAGCCAGGGGCTCCTGGGATGTGCTGTGAATCGATGGACGAGCCCCTGTCCTGGTGGTCCGCGACAGGAGTCAAAGAGCCCCTGGTTGTTCGTTTGACAGGGAAGGACACGCGGGCGGGGGAGGGCGGCATTCGCCGCCGCTCCCAACATGGCGGCCCCGCTCCCGCCATGGTCTCGCGTGGCTAAGTCTCGCGAGATCTCGCTCCCATTTATGCCGCGCCGGGAGCTCCTCCTCCCTTTCGGCCCGAGCAGCCGCCGCCATGAGGTGGGTCCGGGCTGGCGCCGCATCCGCCGCCATCCGCCCCGGCCGCGGGGCTGTGTGCGGCCGCTGGGGCGCGGGCCGTGTGCCCGATGGCGGGAGGAGTGCGCGGGGGCCGGGGCGGGTTCGGGGCCGCGTCCCGGGCGGGGCCGGCCCTGAGCCCGCTCTGCCGTTTCCCCCCGCAGCAGCAAAGTGTCCCGGGACACCCTGTACGAAGCGGTGAAGGAGGTGCTGCACGGCAGCCGCGCCAAAAAGCGCAAGTAAGAGTCCCAGACGCGGCGGGACCGGGCGTGTGGCGCCCGGCCTTGGCCTCCTCCCACCCGGCCGAGCCTCACCCGCTGCCTCTCGCAGGTTCGTGGAGACCGTGGAGCTGCAGATCAGCCTCAAGAACTACGACCCCCAGAAGGACAAGCGGTTCTCCGGCACCGTCAGGTTCGCCATTCTCTCGCTCCCACCCAGCCTTCGGTGCTGCCCGGCCCTGCCCGGGGCCGCCGCGGCGCCGAACCGCTCGGGGAGTCCAGAGCGCCCCGGCCCAGCGGGAGCGGCTGGACGGACCCTCACCCTGGGTCTTAAAACATGAGGGGAGGTGTGGGAGCCCCCCGGGCTGTCCCCACCGGCCTGCTGGGGACGGCAGGTGAGCAGCGGTGCAGGACGCCCCGTGCTGTGGTAAGGTGTCTCCGTGCTGGCTCCAAGGACACGGGAGCGGTGCTGGTAAGGCACTGACTCGGACCTTTCATCCCCAGGCTGAAGTCGACGCCACGGCCCAAGTTCTCGGTCTGTCTGTTGGGGGACCAGCAACACTGTGATGAGGCCAAAGCAGTTGACATCCCTCACATGGACATAGAAGCTCTGAAGAAACTCAACAAAAACAAGAAACTGGTGAAGAAGTTGGGTGAGTGTGGGTCAGGCTCTGAATACCTTGACCAACTTGGGAGGGGTCTGGGTAAGCAGGAGTTTTTCTCTTAGCTCATATTTCCATGTGGTTAGCTCCAGGGATAGAAAACTGAGCAGAGTACCAAAGTCTGCCTAGAAACTACCCAGAAAAGCCACCAAACTGTTGGCAACGGAGGTCTGACAGGTCGGTGCTGCAGGAGTTGGACTGGTTGTCCTGCAGCAGGAAGGGAAGGACGCAGGAAAACATCCCTGTCACACAGTTTGACCCTTTGCTGTGTTCCTTGATTTCCTGATCAAGGATGTGGAGGGCAGCAAAAGCAGAGAAATGCTGGAGGCAAGAGTGTGATTTAGTCCTGCAGCTCTTACATGAATAGAATAAAATTTGTCCATTTTCTCTTGGAGAGAAAATCCTTCCTTCCCTGGGAACTCTGGAATCTCTGGTACACATTCCTGAGGCAGACAAGAACTTGACACTCAATCAGTAATCAACCATGGAATCATGTGCAGTTAGGAAGTGACATGGGATACTGTGGCTGTTGGCTAAGTCTCTCCTAGATGGGTTGTCCATCCTGGTGTGCATAGGCTGTGGCAGGAGGGTCCTGGCAGAGCTTAAGAGTTCAGTGTCACCTGGGTCTCAGCAAAGGACAGTTCCTTTAGGGAACGAGCTGTGTGCCATTCGGAGTCCATGTCAGGAGTGGGGCTGGGGTCTGGCTGCTGTGACAGTCATTCCTGATAGATGGTTGGTAAAACCAGCCCCTGTCCAGGTGGGACCACAGTAATGTCTGTTGGGGGAAGTTGAGCTGTGCAGGCTTGGCTGAGCCGCTCACTAGGAGCTCAGTGTCAGAGCAGAGTTTGTCCTCACCTCCCTGGTTCTCTCTTTGCAGCTAAGAAGTACGATGCCTTCCTGGCTTCTGAGTCCTTGATCAAGCAGATTCCTCGAATCCTGGGCCCGGGCCTGAACAAAGCTGGGAAATTCCCTTCTCTGCTCACCCACAACGAAAACCTGGTGGCTAAGGTTGATGAGGTCAAATCAACCATTAAATTTCAGATGAAGAAGGTAAAGTTCCTCTCCAAGGCAGTTCTGTGTCTGCAATCTCTGGGATGGGCTGTAGGTGTCCCTCGAGTGTTTCCTCCAGCAAAGGGAGACGTCTGCTGCCAATCAGAAAGGAGGAATAATTTTTCTGTGGTTGACAGATCTGGAAGCAAATGATTATGAGACGATTTGATATTTCAGTGTGGAGCACAATCCAGTGCAGTTAACACTTCTTCCAGCACGGGGGTGACTCATAGGGTTAGCCCTGGCTGGGCATGTCCATGGGGGGCTGAACACAAGCAGGGCTTTGCCAGGGGCAAGTCTGGGACTTGACTGCAAGTGAACTTGGGGAGCAACTCTGCAGGGATCTGCTCTCACTTCAAGGCAAGCTGACTTCCTAAAGCCAAAATAACCTTGTTGAGGCATTTTAATTCTGTGTTTGGGCCAAGTCTGACTCCTGGGTGTCACTCAGAATTAAGAGCTCTGCCAGCTGAGGTGCACCCTTGGGCTCCAGCTGGAGCAGATGTGAGGGTTTGCAAATGCCTGAGCATTTGAAGTAGCTCAGCTAATGATGTCCCAGCATTTGGCCTGATGGCTCGCTCATAAATTCTGTCTCCAGCCTGCAGGGAGCATTGAGTTCCAGGCTGCTCAGGGAGGCTGGGCAGGCAAGTGGAGGCAGGCCGACAACTCTGCCACTGGTGCCTGGTGCCCAAAACAGAAAGTGAAGCTGATGCAGGGCTTGTCAGAGGAGTTGGGGGCCAATGGCAGGTCCCTAGGTCAGCCTTTGGCAGAGCGAGTGTGGGAACAGGGTTAACCTTGGGGTCTGCTCAGGTGCTGGCTCTGCACAGCGTGTCGCGTGTCCTTCCTGGTATCGCTGTCTCTGGGATGCAGTGGTGATCCCACCTTCTCCCAGTTACCTCTGTGTGCGTTAGAGGTGGCATCTGGGGGCTAAGGGCACAGGGAGCCACAGGCCAGGTGCAGCAGGCCCTGGAAAACCCCCTGGATGGGCTGGGGAAGCTGTGTCCAGCGGACAGACTGTGGGACAGTCCAGCACACAGATGAGTTGAGGTCAGCACCTTTGCTTTGCCTGTGAAACGTGTACCCGGTGTATGTCCACAGGTGCTCTGTCTGGCTGTGGCTGTCGGTCATGTGAAGATGACAGAGGATGAACTTGTCTACAACATCCACCTGGCCATCAACTTCCTGGTGTCTCTGCTGAAGAAGAACTGGCAGAATGTGCGAGCTCTGTACATCAAGAGCACCATGGGGAAGCCCCAGCGCCTCTACTAAGGGCGCAGCAATAAACTCTGTGGGCACCCGTGGCCGTGTGTGGTTCTGTTACTCCAGAGCTCCTTGGGGTGGGTTTACCAGTGAGCTGTGGTGAGGCACGTCTCAGATGCTGCATTGAGTTGGTAGGGATGTGAATTCCAAGTGGTATATGGAGCTTTTGAGGGAAGGGGCCTCATCTCTGCATTCAGAACAGGGAGGGGGAATGGCTTCACTTGCCCCAGACTGATCAGAGCAGAGGTGTCCTGGGGGCCTGTGGAGTTTCAACAGTTAAACTATGGACCTCAGGTCCCCCTGTGCCCACAGAGTGGACCCTTACCTCGTGCAGTGCTTACCTGAGGCCCTCCTGCTGCAGAGCCCACCCTTAATCTGAGGGGGGCACCAGCTTATAAAGGCTTCTAGTGCTCCAGCCTGGGGCAGGGGGATTCTGCCCAAGGTGCAGTGTGTGAGGATTTGATGGGCATCATCGAGCTGTCCAGGGATGCCCAGCAAGGGGTTTGGGACCGAGGGTACAGTGTTCCATCTCTTCCCTCTGAGGCAGCTTATGTCCAACTCCTGGGCTAAAAATCAGATTTGTTGCATCTAATTAATGGGCATAAATAAATATATTGTGCTGGGACTAGTGAGCTTAGGAAAGTCTGAACAGGGAAAAAAAATACCCCAGGCCCTGGAAAAGCTTGTCAGCATCTGAGGGAACAAAACAATGAAAATAGCTCTGGATCCTGCTGTTAGAAACCTTTCAAATAAGCATCCAAGCCATTTTTTTGTAAGATCAACACGACACCAAGAAATTCCATTTAATAATTAAAAAAAGACAATACAAAATGCAAACATTTCTTTTTACAAAGTTCAAATACATTTTTCTTTTAATCAAGTGCAAATAACTTCATGAACTACATCTTGCTCATCACTTTAATCATTTTTGCTGGAGATGGCAAGTCCTGGCCTGCTGCAAAAGCCAGATATAAATACTCCAACATGAAAAAAGAAACCAACCAAAAGCCCAACAACCCTAATTTCTGTTCACGTCGAAACATTCAGTTCATCCCTTAGGTGGCTGGTGTGGGTTTCAGCCTTTGAAACCCTTTCTGAGGTGGGGGTGGGTGGGGAGTGGGGCTGAGCCACATTGGGGTAGGTGACTCTGGGGGCCTCGTGGACTTTTTTGGGGTTTTTTGAGCTATTTGGTGAAAGGAGGAGGAAGAGGTGCCGTTACAGGACATGTTTTCCACCTCATCCTTCCAGAACTGCTTTAGGGGAGCAGAGGTGGTGGTTGTGACAAGGGTGACAACTGGGATGCTCTGTGGCCCACCCCCACAGGGTCAGTGGGACAGTGAAGCCCATGTTAGAGTTAATGAACTCTTTGCTGGACATGAAGGCAGCTATGCACTGTGGCATCACAGTGGGTTTGGTCATTCCCAGGCTTGTTGTATTTTTGCTGTTGTTTTTTTTTCTTCTGAATATGAAGGACCCTTTCAAGGGTCACTGCCTCACACGACTGTTCCAGAGCCACAGAACCCCTCCAGATCCCTGCAGCAGCTTTTGTGCATCAAAGCAGCTGCTTTCAGACAGCGACCAAGTGGCAAACAGCTCGGCCCACAGATGTGGAGCTTCCAAACAGGCTGGGAGCCGGCGGCAGGAGGGGAAAATCCACAGCTGGGATGAATCAGGACAGACTTTTCTAACTGATGCATCCTGGGGACAAACCTCAGCCCCTGTGCCAGTGTTCACCCTGCCAGCAGCCCCTCACGGAGCCTGGGAGAGGCTCTTGGAGTGCTGGAGCAGCGTGGATCAAGGACGGAAAACAGGGATAAGCAGCTGCCTCCCAGGTTCAGGAAAGACAGACCCGGTTGGATATGCAGAGCAATAAATAATTGGTTTGTTAAAAGCAGGGCCTGGCACATGGGCCCAGGTGTGGGCAAAGGGATGGGGAGGGACGAGCGGGGACAAGGGTAGGAGGGGACCTGCCTCTGGCAGAGCTGTAGGCAAGTTGACCATGTTTAGTCCTGGCAACTCCAGGTTTTTGAGAGGATGAAGATGGGGATGAAGGCACAGGAAGGTGACAGCTGAGAGCTGGTGGCAGGGCTGGAAAGGGAGGGAGGCTTGGGGAGGATGAGGAGGGATGACTGCAGCAGTCACCTGTCCTTGGGGGTCCTGTCTGTCTGGATGAAGATGCTGGTGGTCAAACCCACCAATGGTGTCCACCTGGCTCTTGTCCCAAGCCAAGCCTTTCTGCAAAGCAGGGGGCAGGCAGGTGGCAGTGAAACAGCGGGTGGCAGGATGGGTCTTTCCTGGGATCTGCACCCCATTCCCTGGGGAGGGGCTCCCACAGCGTGCCTGTGGGACAAGCACATGCAGAAGGATGGAGCCAAAAGCACCTTGGAAGAGAGATTTGGAAGCACAAAGCCTGCCCAGAGGCGGGAGGGTGGCTCTGCCTCCAGGTCTCTCCATACCTGGGGGAAAGATTTAGGGGCTGAGTGGAAGGGCAGCTCCCCTCTCCTCCCAGTGTGCCCCCCTGACCTGGCCTTAGGAGCTGCCATCCCGTCTTCCAGGGTCTTGGCTTGTCCCTGAGCCCCTGCAGGAAAGCAGATCAGTTTGCAACAAGCAGATGATGGGCCGAGTTTTGATCCCCCTCACAATGAGGCTTGAACAACACCCAAACCGTGGCAGATGAGCGTGAAAGGGCATGGCCAACCCAGCTGCTCCACCCCCTGTGGACAGATCAAGACGCCTCAAACTCCCTGCAAAAACTCACCCCATTGCGCTGAGCAGGAGACACCATCTCCCCCCAGAACAGGGGCTTTTACTGGGGACAAATGTGGCAGAAAAGGTTTGAAGACGCCATCATGCCGGTCAGTGCAGCCCAGGGCTGGGCTTGCTCTAGGTGGGTGGTTTTTGTTTTCTTGCAAATGCACATTCTCATTTCTCAGGCAGGTATAAATATTGTCGTTTCTAGTAGAAAAAAAAACAAAAACAACTTCCCTCTAAATAATATAAAGAAGATTCAAATGATTGCACTTAATACATATGAGAAAGGTAGAAAGGAGTATATCCTAGTGCACAAACATTGACTCCTGCTCTTCTCAAAGCTTGCTTTTCTGAGTTACTCTTTGGCCGAGCTTGTAACAAAGTCTGGTTTCTTGGCACAAGTGTCTGGAGTTGGGGGAAAAAAAATCGAACCCAGCTGAAAGTCCTTCTCCTTTGCTCCCTGTTTTCTCCCGTGCAGCCAGACATTGTTCTCTGGGAACGTGGCTTGGCTGCACTTCCCTCCCAGTGCCAGCCCGGCTCTCCAGTGGGATGGCCACGGAGCCACCACGCTGCCACGCTGGTGGGCTTTGCCATCTCTCCTTTACATTTCCTTTTTAATCAAGTTGGCTTTGTCAGTTGTCTTTCCCCCAACCTCTGCAAAGCAGCACCGATGCCCGTGGCCCAGCGCTGTGGTGGGCATGGTGTCACCTCCTGCACTCCTCTGCCAAGGGCTCTCTGTGGGGCTGCAGCTGGCACCAGCCCCAAGGGCTGGAAGGACAATGACCCCCTCAGTGTCCTGGGCTGCCAGTGGCACCAGGGAATGTGGACAGGCCTGGCAAAAAGGAAACCAAAGGCAGGACAGAGGACAGTGAAAGGATCAGTACTTCAGTTTCCTACAACGAAGAAGCTGCTTTTAAAAAGGGGAGTGGCTTCGTCCCCAGCTGGATGAGGCCAGAGCATCCCCAAGGCTGGGAGCACTGCTCTGCAGGGAGCGGTGGGGAAATCATGGGGAGATGTCTTGCGGGAC
This sequence comes from Myiozetetes cayanensis, assembly GCF_022539395.1. NCBI lineage: Eukaryota > Metazoa > Chordata > Aves > Passeriformes > Tyrannidae > Myiozetetes > Myiozetetes cayanensis. The sequence continues at coordinate 280,807 of NW_026087544.1, forward strand.
GAGCGGTGGTGATCCTGCCAGAGCTGGGTGGAGGAAGGAAAAATCGGAAAGGAGAAGGAAGGGAGAAGAGGGTTTCCTTGGCTGTGGGGCGGCCCAGGACAGCAGGGGCACGGAGGGGCTATTTGTAAGGCCGAAGGAAGCTTGAGACTTTGGAGCGAAGGAGTTTGATGAAGGAGCGGGGCAGCATCTCCTTGTGCTTCTCAGTGTACTTGAAGTAGTTCTGGGGGTGTGCCAGCACGTCGAAGAAAGCTTTGATGAGCTTCTTGTCCTGCAGGGAAGCCGAGCCAGAGGGAGGTTCACCACCCTGCCTTGTGCTCCCCTGCAGCGGCTCCAAACTGAACCCCTGAGTGCAGGGAGAGCATGAGGCACCCCTGAAGGGAAGGATGTTCCTGCATCCCCTGCAGCCCTGGGTAGCATGGACATGGGGGCACACACTCACCTTGAGGATCTCCTGGTGGTTTTCAGAGGCGTAGAGTCTTCCATCCCGCACAATGTCCTCCACCAGCTGCTCATAGTCCTCTGCAACACCCAGCCGAAAAACACAGTCAGGGCATGAGCTGCCACTTGTGTCCAAGCATCTGGTCCCCATCCCTGAGTCAACTCCCCCCAAAACACACAGGAGGTGTCAATTGGGGGTGACCTGGGTCCCAAGCTGGGCAGGGCGGCATCAGCCTGCCAAAGTAGTGTCTTCTGTGCCCTGTGCTCACCGTCATAGGTGACATAAGGGATCTGGAAGCCCCGGGCGCTGTTAGCTTCACTGGTTTTGAAGTTGATCCACAGTTTCCGGGAGCGGGCGGTGAAGGCGATGGGCCTCTCATAGGTCTGGCACGTCTCATAGGTGGTGATAGAGGATGGGGAGGCTGCAGGGAATGGCAAGGGACACAGGATACCAGTTGCCCATCAGTGGACCTACCCCCAGCTGGGCTAAAAGGTTCAGGGTGAAGGGCAGCACCAGGGATGGGGATTGTCTGTGTTGGGCAAGGCTGAGCCCCTCTAACCCTCATGTTACATACTAGGGATGTTGTTATTCCTTCCTTGCTCTGGAAATCTCCAAATGGGGCTTTTTACCCACAAAAAGTAATGCTGAGACCCAGGTGTGCAGCCCAGCCCATCAACATCCCCCTGATCCAGCAAGACACCAGGCCAGTAAGGTGATGCTGATCTCTCCACTCAGTTCCCAAAATTCCCCTCCTGCTGGCCAGGGATGTGGCTTTCTCCCTTTGCACAAGGCAGCTGTGCCAAACCCTGAACTTTTCCTCCCTCAGCTCCTCCCATGAGCACCACGGCCTGCTCGGTTACCTACAGTTTTTCCGCATGACCAAGACGTCGCCACACTCGTCCTCAGAGGGGAGGAAGATCTCTGGCACCACGATGAGGATCTTGCGCTTGGGTGGCGGGTTGATGTTCCAGGTGCACTCGACATTGGCAGGGTAATTCCCTGGGTAGTTTGGCGACTCGATGTAGCCTGTGTACTCACCCAGCTCCCCTCCACACTGCCGGTCTGCAAGGCATGGGGGAGAGTCGGTTCCACTGGGAAACAGTACCACGGGCACTGGGGGTGGAGTGTTCCCCTAGGGGTGGTTTACTGGGCGAAGGGGTGTATTCCATTAGCACTGCTCCATGCATCCCCCCATGCCTGCCTGCATGCATAAAGCACTGAAGTGACCCCAAAGTCTATAACTCTATCTTACAGAATTTTTAAATACAGATAAAATATAGATAGGAAGGACCCCATACCTAACACCCTGCTCGCCCCACCCTGCCCCCATTGCACCCCAGCTCGCCTACTTTTGCACTGGGACACAGAGGTGGAGCCATCGAAGTCAGTGGTGGTGTTGCCAGGACAGGCAATGCAGTAATTCTGCCGGAAATCAGGCTGGTAGGTGCCCACAGCGCAGCGGATGCAGCGGTGGACACTTGTGTTGTAGTAGTGCCCAGGGGAGCACTGGACTGTGGGGTCAGAGAGCAAAGGGGGCTGTTTCAGCTGCCAGCACAACCCCTCTGGGTGCCCCCTCCCTAGGGACCAGCTCTGACCTACCTTTGGTGTCGCAGTCCTGGAAGGAGAGGGCTCCCTCGTGGCGGGTGGTCAGCCCCCCACCACAAGGGAAGCAGAGCGCCCGTCCTACTTCGGGCTGGTAGGACCCACGGGGACACAGCTGGCAGGGTTTGAAGCCATCAACAGAGTGCTGGCCAGGGGGACACTGACCTGTGGGCACAGGCATCGCTCAGTCCTGGCACCCCATATGCCCAGAGCTCTCCTACCCCATGTCCAAATCCTCTCCCCCAACAGCCTTGGCAGGACTAATATATCCAGAGCAAATGCTGCCTTTCCTAAGGTCCCCTCAAAATGATTAACACCCAAAGTAGCAACTTCTCTGGGCTCTGGCAATGCTTAGGGCTTTCCCCTCTTCTGGCTGATGGTTGAGCTTGCAGCCTTGGACGTTCCCCAAGTGTGCCTCCAGTCCCACTCCATGCTCCCCTTACCTGTGCAGCTGGTGATGTTGGTGGCTCCTACGGGTCCGAATGTGTCGCCGCGGGGACACAGGTCACAGGAAAGCTGCCCCTCCTTCTCCTGGTAGGTGCCGGGGGGACAGGGCACACACTGCTCCGTCTGCCCATTGTAATAGGTTCCCTGCGAGCAGCTGACTGAGAGCCGGGGAGGGACATCGGTGATGCTGTGGGGGTTGTCACCGCTGGGGGCCCCCAGACACCACCTTCCTGCTCCTTACCACACTTGCCAGCCAGGCGCTGCTGGCCTGGCCCGCAGCTCTCCTGCCGCTCCGGGGCCACGCTCAGCTTCCGCGCCACCTCGTACTCCATCCCTGCGAAGCGGAGCAGGAACCGCTCCTGGTTGATGGATTTCTTCAGGGCTTTGATGGCTGACTTCAGTTTTTTCTCCACTCTCTGTCGCAGGCAGTGCAGGTTGCAGCTGGCTGGGGAAGCAGAAGGAAATAGGGGTGCAGGGGGAAACAAGGATGCAGTAAGAAGGAGGGATGGAGAGGGAAACCCAAAAGGATTAAAAGCATCCCCCCCACGCTCAGTTGGAAACACTGCCCAGTACTTCCCAGTCCAGTGAAGGATGATGACTAGTTTGTCTCTCCTTGCTGCACAGGGATGGTATTGTGTCCCTGGTCCCACTACTGTCTCTGTGGTCCCACCACCGCTGCCTGCACCTGAGACAGACCAGGCCAGTGCTGTACCCACCTGTGATCTCCTCTGGCTTGATCTCCGCCTCGAACTCCAATGTGATGCGTGTCACCTCTTTGCTGGGTGAGTTGCGAGCCCGGCGGCCCTTCCCCTTCTTGGTTGAGTCACACTTGAGGTTGACAAAGGTAACCTGGCAGTCAGAACAAGGTGCCGAACCACCTGCACGTGGGGAAACAGGTCAGAACCCCATCCCTGCTGGGGGAACGGGCACCCCCACTGGCCCCCTGCCATCACAACTCACCTTGTGCCCCAGCCTTCCCAGCCTCATCCTGCTTGCCCTTGGCCCGTGGGTGCAGGTGACATTTGGCATCCTTGATCTTGAAGGAGGCCTTCTGCTTGACTGGTGCAGTGACAGTCTCTAAAAGAAAAGGCAGGTGCTCAGCAACCTGGCACAGCCCAGCCTGGCTGGTGACCATGGGCACCTCAGGAGCCCCCTTACCGAGGCACTGCTGGCTGCTGTTTGTGGGTCTGTGCTGGCTACCCTGCCGCAGGATGGGGGTCCCACAGCTCACCGTGTAGCTGCTGTCGGACTCTGTGGAGGAGGAAGGGGAGTTGGTGGATGCCAGAGCAACTGTCCGGTTCCCGTGGTGCTCTGCCAGGGTGATGCAGGGAGGCACGGCTGTGCTGTGGGGGGACGATGCCTAGCACCCTGCCATGGGGATCCTGCACCAGGGACCCATCCCATGGGTCTACACCCAGTGATGAGTCCTCCTGAGCAACAACTTCCCTCCCTCACCCAGACACTGCTTGGGTTCTCTGTACCCCAGCTGTGCAGCCATTCTCCCTCCCCTGACTTTAGGCCATGCAGGGAAATGGGGACCCCTCTGCCCAAGCTGGCCATGGCACTAGCACTGGTACCTGGCAGAAATCGTGCCTTGGAGGTGCAGGAGAGGGCACAGCTATCCTTCTTGCCTGTCTTGTTGCAGGTGAGGGTGGCCCGCGGTGGCACCGAACCTGGCAGGCATTTCACCAGCTCCATGGGACACGCGCCGGCTGGTGATGACAATCAGGGACACCTGTGGCTGGCACAGCCCAGGGACCCACGAGAGACCCCTGCGCCCTCCCAGCTCATGGGGGGATTCAGTGGGGAGGAGAGGGCTCCAGAGCATGGCATAGGGATGCCAGCCTGGCATCTCAAATCCTCCAACTCCTCCACCAGCTGCGGTGGCTCCTGGCCTGACATACCGACACAGTCCTTCTTGTTCCAGTGCAGCTTGCAGCCAGTGGGACAGGTACACTGATAGCTGCCAGGTGTGTTGATGCAGCCGAATTTGCAGCCACCCCGGTTGATGCTGCATTCGTCGATGTCTGGGGAAGGAAGGGAGAGGCAGGGGGTGAGGGTCAGTGAGACCCCTGGCTCTGACACTGGGACAGGGGATCTGCACCACAGGGCACTTCCAGCCATGCCAGCTTCATGGGAATGAGGGACACCCCGACTCCTGGTGTCCCCAAGGGCTGAATGGTGATGGGTGCAGCCCATGCAGGCTGAGTTCAGCTCTGGCCCCTGGTGGGCTGAGGAGCTGCAGGGGAGACAGCAGATAGTGCTGACATGGAAACACCTGGGAGCCTAATTCAAATGCAGCTGCTCAGTAGCCCTGGCCTCTCTTCTCAACAGGGACCCTCTGCCCCGGCTTGAGACAGGGTGTTTATGATTCAGGTCTGGCATGAAGCATGGCAGGGATGGAGCTGCCCCCCACAGCCCTCCCAGCTCATCTCCCCCTCTCTGGGTGCACTGGTGGAAGCCATCAAATCCTCTGCTGCAGGGTCACCCTGAAAGGATCTGGGAGCTGTGCTGGCTCATGCTAGCTGCATATTTTGGGACTATGAGAAGGGTGCTTGCCCTCACCAGCTGGAGGCATCGGAGCACCCGGCCTCCTGCTGCCGTCATCCTGGGCTGCAGGCACCACTGCCACGACACGCTTCGGCAACCCCTCCAAAGCATGTTTCATCTGCCTCCCCGCTTCCCGGGCGCTGCACGCCCCCGCCCTTGGGAGCTATCTGCCTTGTGAAATTTAAATCAAATCCTTTTGATGTTTCCCTTCCCACCCTGTCCCAGCTCCCTGCCAAAAACGCCGGGGATTTCTCCCTCTCTCCTGCTGCAGACAAGTCGCAAATTGTTCCTGTCGCTCTGTTTGAAGTTGCAGACACCAGCTTGTCTGGCTGTGAGCCCCCTCCCTGCTTGGCCTCAGCCCAGGGTATGCGTGGAACCGACCCTTTTTATGGGCCCTTGGGGTGAACACTATCCCCAGGGGTGCCACAGCAGCCCTACCGTGGGGCTGCCCCACCCCCGGGGGTCCCATGTGCCTCCTTGGGACCCGAACCCTGTGGGGCCCCAGGCTGCTGCTGCCAGCCCCCAGCTGGCCCTACCTCCACAGTGTGTGAGCCCATACAGCGTGTAGCCCTTGTGACAGAGGCACTGGAAGCTGCCGGGAGTGTTGATGCAGAGGTGGTCACAGGTCCGGTCAAAGGAGCACTCGTCGATGTCTGGAGGAAAGCAAGGGGAGGAGGTAAGGGCTGGTGCAGTGGACAGGTCATTCATGACACAAAGGCTGTCCCCTTCCTGCTCCAACTGCTCCAACAAGCTGGAGCTGCACTGTGATGCTATGAGACCCTGCACTGGGATGCTCCAAGGATCCAGAACCAGACTGCTCTGGGGATAGAGCACCAGTATGCTACAGGACCCTGTGCTCCCACCCTGACTGCCTCCAAGCTCCCTCCTCATCCAGTACACCAGCATCCCCTTGCTGCAAGCTGCTGCAGCCCCTCTGCACCTCAAATGGACCAAACGGGGCCAGCACCATGTCCTTGGCACGGGAGGGCTGTGAAAGCCCCTAGCTGGCTGCTGCCTGGCCAGTGCTCAGCCCCGTGCCAGGGCGGGATGAGGAATGCTGCACAGGCAGGTCCTGCCACAGGGATGGTGCCAGGGATATCTGCTTGGCCCTGTGGGGTGAGCCCAACCTGGCAGGTTGGAGCGTCATTTCATTGGCTTCATTAAGTTAATTGCTGCGCTCATGTCAAACTCCCAGAGCACAGAACCTGGAGGTGGATGAAAGCAGTGGCAGCCCCAGAGCATGCCAGCCTCCTCCTTCCCCAGTCGTGTGCTTTCAGGAGGCAACACTCAGGCTCATGCACACCTGCCATGCTGACCTTGGCTGTGGGCTTAGGGGCAGAGCTCCACATTCCTACCAGGACAGCCCAGTGACCTGCTGGGCCATTTAAACCTGCTGTGTTTATGTGGAACGTGCAGAAGGATGTCGAGACAGAGAGAAAAAGGTGAAAGAAACAGCATGGAGCAGCCAGCTCCCTCCGGAATGAACAGGAGGCATCTTCCCCCCAGCTCCTGCCCTCTAAATAGCAGGAAGCCTGGCATGTGTCTAATTGCCGGCTTTAACTCTGCTGCGAGAAGAGCCCACAAGTCCCCAGCTCTGAGATCAAAGGGCTAAGCCCCAGACCAGAACCCAAATCCGGCACTAATCCGCCAAAGGATGTACGCGGTCCAGAGGAATGAGTAACTGGAGCAGCACTCCTCCAGCAGCAGCTGTGGGAGGGCTGCGAGACACGGGAGAGAGGTGCCATCCCTGGACAGGGCAGGGTGCTAGGGGCCCCCTGTCCCTTACCTTGGCAGTTCCTCTCATTGATGAGCAGCTTGTAGCCCTTCTTGCAGCTGCACTCAAAGCTGCCCACGGTGTTCCTGCAGATGTGGTCACAGCCGCCGTTGTTGAGCCGGCACTCGTCAATGTCTGGTAGGGACAAGGGACACCCGTCACACCCTGTCTGGGATGCTTGCCCAGGAGAGATGGGTGCTCCCCTCCGGAGCTGGCAAGCAGAGGAAACCCCTTGGGCTCTGATGGTCACCAGGGTAAATATGGGTGCTGGTTTTCTCTGAGTGCATCTGGGGAGCCAATGTGTGACACTGGCAGGACTCTGGGCTCAGCTCTTCTTGAAAGTGGTGCAAAACAACTAATTTCTACAGGTCTCAGCATTCCCTGGAGCAGAGCTGGGTCTCTGAAAGAGCCTTGCAGCTGAGGGAGAACACCAGACCAGAATTTGCAGAGTCATGAGTTTGGGCTGGGGGCTGCTTTGGGGGACCAGGAGCAACAGGAAGAGAGAGAAAATCCAGAAGGGAAAACCTCTCTTTCAAAAAGAGCCACTTGACAAAATAACTACTTTTCAGCCCTGGCCTCTCTGCTTGCCATCACCTTCCTGCCATGAAAGCCAAAGCTAAAAAGGACAACACACAATAATTGCAAAGAGCCCCAACAACCTGGAATGAGGCTGTTGTTTCAGTTGTTTTTCTAATTTTTCCACTAATCACAAAATTTACTGCTAGGAAATGACTTGTAAAATGGAAGGAGACCAGGAAGAGGAAGTGGCCTGCCCTGTCCCTCCATCCTCCAGCACTAGGGTAACAGCTCTGCCTCAATGAGGTTGAGGCTTTCTTTTTTATGACTGCGAGGGAGTGAGCTGTAAACCCACCCGCAGCCATAGTAAAACCCCAGACACAGGGGCCGTGGCTCTGGGTTATTGCATGTTCCTGGAAACTGCAGAATTGGAGAGGGGGGGCTGCTCTGATAAAATACCCAGGGCAGGGGGTTCTGGAAGCAGTCAGCAGGTAGATAGGCAGTCAGCAGCAAGACAAGCTTTCCTTTCAGCTGGGGTCAAGTTCCCGGAGCTGCCAAAAGACACAACACAGGCACTGGGCACCCCCAAGGGGGACAAGTCTGTTGTGCTGGAATAATCAGCCTTGACTGCCCTGCCTTGTGGGGGAGGTGGTTGGGGATGTCAGTGGGATGTGCTGCATCTCAGAATATTCTCCCCCAAGTGGGACAACGGTGCTCGGACCTGGCTGGGCAGTGACCCCAGAGGAACTCATGCAGCTCAAACTGTCAGAGCAGGTGTTGATTCCCTGCACACCCAGACCTACCCCGGGGCAGCTGAACCACTGGGGTGGAGTGAGATGGGACAGGGCACTCCAGCCCCACAAGGGATATGCCATCGCCTCCCATTTGACCTGGCCTCCTTTTCCTCCTCTCTATAGCCTTTCCAGAGGAGCAGGGCTATGCATGGTGCCTGCAGTAAGATGTCCAAGTGCCCGCACAGGGGGGTGATTCCTGTCCCCACCCCATGGATGCAAACACCAAACCAGTGAACACTGTGGGCAGTGTAGGGCTGAGCTAAAACAGAGCCTTTTTTAAGGGGGTCTGAGGCACCCAGGGGTGAGCAATGAGCACCCCAGCCCTGTTCACACCCACCTACCTTTGCAGGTCTTCCTGTCGGGTTGGAGCATGAAGCCCATGGGGCAGCTGCAGTGGACGCCCGTGGCCGCATCGTGACACTTGCTGTCACAGCCCCCGTTGTTCACAGCACACGTCTCTGCATGGGGAGGGGAGAGAAAGGCTGAGATTAAGGACTGGTGTTCGAAAGGCTGGGGGGGTCACAGCACCCAGATATCTCCCATGCCACAGCCTAGAAGGAGCAGCAGATACAAACCTCCCTGCAGAGCCCTGGGCTTCTCACTCAGTAACAAGATCACAGAGCCCCAAATTAATGAACACACTGTCATGGGGGCTGCGTGTCCCCCACAAACAGGGTCTCACGGAGGCTGGCTTCGGCAGCTCCAATGAGGAGGAATTGAATTTCCAGGGGAAAAAGTCACAGCATTTGTGCAAACGCAGCCAGAGCCAGGTCTCGACAGGGGTGCCCAGGCTGCAGCTCCCCAGGGATGCAGGTGTGCAGCCCCAGTCCCCCAGTGAGGTGGTGGGGGGTCCCAGCCCCCTCGGCGCCACCAAGCTACTGAGCCACAAAGCTACAGGTGACCCCATGCTGCTGGTCCCTGACTGTCACTCACTGCTTGGGCACGGCGGCTGGTCCAGTGTTGCAGGCTAATTTGGGAGACACTTTGTATAATTAGAACGTACTCTCAGAGGCAGGCAGCATCAGTGGAAAAAAAATCCAACTGAAAAAAAAGCTAATTATTTCAGTATTATCAAAGTCAGCTGTTGCTGGTAGGACTAGAAGGGACACTAATTTAAATGAAACATTTTCAGCTTGACAGCTTCCCTGTGAGATCAATCCTCAATTTCGACCCTAACCACTAGAACAATGGTTTGAAGTGCATTAAGTTGTTCACAAAGGATAATAAAATATTCCTTTCAGAAGGCTGGTTGCTTGGATAAATGAGGCATTTGGGCTTCAAGGAACCCAAGACGAAAATGCCTTGAAGAAATTCCTTGGAAAGAGCAAATCCCAGGTTCTCCTGCTCTTTGCAAGCACTGCATGGGGTGCGAATGACAGAACCATCCAACCATTCGCCGCAGGGCTCGGGAGCTGGGATCGTTCTGTGCTCGTCTTGCCACTGCTATTTTTATGATGTCCCATAATAAGAGAACAAAAGAGACCATTTTATGAAATTAATCGCCAGCACAATTACAAAACCTAACGGCAAGGGAGGGATTTCTGCGGATATTATTCCTTCAGCCAGGTCTTCGCGCTGCACGCAGCCCGGCCGCGCCAGGGCTGTCCTCTCCCTGCGGCGCTGGGGTGAGGAGCACAGGGCGGGTGACACCGCACCCAAGGGAAGGGAAACTTTCTGGAAGCCCGGTGAATTATTAAACGCCAGCCTTTGTTTCAGCAGCTGATGCAGAAGCAGCCTGGGGAGGATTGATTTAACAGGGTCACTGCCGAGATGAGACGATGGGCTCTGTTCAGGCGCTGCTTTCAGCAGCACTGGGGAAGCAGCTGCACCAGGGAGGACGGGGCTCTCCAGAGGGTGCAGTGCCCTGGGCATACTTCATGGTGCTCACAGCCTCCTCCAGCACTGTGGCACCCATGTGCCCTCGTGGCCCCTTTGCACCTTTGGACTTTTTGGCCCAGATATAAAGCCAGTCTTGCCCACCATCCCAGGGCCGCTGCCTGGGGTGGGCACTGTGTGGGAGCTGAGCCAGCATGGCTGGAGCACCACTGCAAATCCCTCTGAGGAAGGGGGATCTTATCTGGGCTTGCAGAAAGCTTGGAAGGGGTTGCTGGGGTACCTGTGAGGCAGCAGAGGTTGGCAGTGTGGGGCCAGATGCTGGAGTGGGCCCTGGGGAGTGGCAATTGTTCGGCAGAGCTGGCAGCCCGGGGGCTGCTCCCAGCCTGGCGTGAGCCAGCAACTCACCAGCCACACAGGGCTTCAGCGAGGCCTCCACTGCATGGGCAAGGAGAGAACAAAGCAGCTTCACACTCCATCTCATCTGTGGTCTCACTTCCCAGCTGCTGTGCCATGGTGCTCCTTGCCCTGCTCAGCACCCTCCCTCTGCTGCCCGTCACTGCAGAGCCCTGACTGCACACAGTACAGCCTCACCTCCACCTTCTGGGATGTGATCCCAGGAGCCTGAGGGGATAATTCCATGGTAATTGGAGGGATTACAGATGGGCTGGCTGAAGTGCAGTGACTGAGTGGATCTGGAGTCCCTTCCTTCTCCCGTCCCTGCGGGAAAGGCTCTTCAGAGACCCCGAAAGCTGGAGTCAGTGCTCCCTGCGCTGGTGAGATGCACTCCTACAGCTCATTCTGGATGTGCCAGGAGTTTGCTTGTGCCCAGCACGTCCAGGAACAAGATTATCCACCACAGACAAGTCGCTGCACCTTCTGCCTCAGTTTTCTTGGTTGCAGAGCAGAGACGTCACCTTACCTTTTTGAAGGACTTGGAGACCCCACAGGGATGCAAAGAAACCCCTGGAGAGGTGCCCAGCCATGTAAAGGGCCATTGCAGCTCTGCCACTGCTGCAGCTCCAGGCTGGGAGCCTCTGGGCATGGAGAGCAGCCTTGTGAGACCTAGCCCTGGGATGCCCAGAATGTCCCAGAGGGGACTATCTGCGAGTGGATGGGCTCTGGGAAGGGGTAATTTTGGGTGTGCACAGCATAGAGACGGGCACGAGCACCCCCCACCCCACTGCATGTCTGCTGGCAGCCCACTGTGAGCTCCTCCTGGTTGGTGGGGGGTAACCATCACAGCCACTGCAAAGTGGATTGTCACCCCCTGGGCCAGGCTGGATTGACCAAAGCAGTGCAAGAGCCCCCATCTCATGCAAGCACAGCCAGGGGAGGGTTTTCTGCTCTGTCCCCCAGCCCAGCCCGCTGGCAGCCTGGGCCAGGCTGGCCCTGCAGGGTTTGGAAGCAGCAGCGGGGCATGGTTAGTGAGACATGCAGTTAGCATGGCAGCTCAGCCCCCCGAGCCCTGTTATGATCTCAAGAAGAGAGACCATCTACAGTTAGACCCCTTTGTAGAGATAGAGAGAACAAAAATATTTACCATTAGAAAACGTCTCAAGGATAACGTGTTGCTGGAAGTGTCTCTCCCCTGTTTAACATTATAAAAAAGTGATTTAGAAACAGTGTCCAGCAAGGAACTCGCTTGGTGTCACATGTCAATGGGTTTGATTCTGCTGCCTTCCCAGCCTGGTGGAAACTGTCCTTTTAGGCTTTTTCTCCCGCACCTCCCAAAAGAGCCAAACCCTGAGGTTTGGGTCCAGTGTTATTGACTCCTCTATCACCCTGTCCCAAGCATCCCATGCCCCTCAGCCTCTCCAAACCTGCTCCAGTTTCACACACTGTGTTGGACTGGCTGGAGCCCCATGCAAGAGGGAGAAGCGTATTATGAGGAGCGTTAGTGCAGCCTGTTAGTCTGGGGAACCGGGTCCTCGCCCTTGTTGGAGCAAATCCAGCACGTGCCAGGGCAGGTGACAATTCCCAAGAGAAGCTGTGTGGACACTGTGCAGCCATAGGCCTCGGGAGGGGAACTGTGTCCTACCAGAGGCACTTGCACCCCTTGGATTTAGCAACCAAGCCAGCAGTGAGCCCAAACTCTGGGCTGCTCAGCCTCACTCGTGTGTGGGTGCACCCAGCAGTGACCTGGCAGTGGGACTGGCACAGACTCTGCTCCCAGCACTGCTCCCGACACTGCCGGATCCACAAAGCTGGGGCACATCAGCCGTACCACCGCAAACCGCCTGGGTGTGGGTCAGGAAATCAGCCATAAAACTTGACTTGGGTTTAGTTTCCCTCTCCATCTAATAATATTTTCTTCCCACTCCACCAGTGCTCGCCACGAGTAGAGGTCCAGCAATGGCCCTGCTGCACCCCAGATATCAGCAGGGGGGAGCTGCAATGATGCCCTGGCTGGTAAATCTTCCAGCAAAGCCAAAGTGTGCATCAGCTATGACAGCTGTTTGCATCTCCCCATGGGCACTGCACCCTCAGCATACACTTTTTTTTTTTTTTTAAAGACTGCTTTTGGAGCATAAATATAAATATATAAGGCCATTTGCCTCCCCTCCCACCTCCCCCTCCCCCTTGTGCCTGCAGACATGTTGGGAGCCATTAGCTCTGGCCCCTTTGCTCAGAGGCATGTTATTCATTATCTGCATTTTTAAAAGCAGCAATAAAAAGCGGAAAAATGAAAAACACCGGCCGTGGTCTAATGAAACTGTCACTCAGAGGGGCTGATCGTGCTTCCTGCCGCGTGGTGTGATCTGAAGGGAACCTGGACCAGGGGCCTGTCCCGGCAGCCCATCAAACGCACCGAGTACAATTTCAAAGCCCATGGCCTGGGGAACGACTTTGCGCTTCCCCTCACTGGAAAATTTATTCCCCTTGAAATGATGAAATATTTTTGAGGAAATGGGGAAGGGGTGGTGATGGGGGCACTGTGAATGGGGGAGGGCTGTTTGCTGAGCCCCAGCCATAAAACAAGAAAAGGTGGTTATAAATATCCAAACAGGTACCTTGGCTGGAAATCCCCTGCCTGGGCATCCCTGTGGGGCTGCTGCTGGCTCCCAGCAGCCAAGGCACAATCCCGCAGTGTTCCCACAGTGGGGATGGGGGCCAGGAATCCCCCAGGGAATGTGGGAACTGGGCAGGTCCCTTCCTGTAAGAGGGGACTGCAGACCCCAAAGGGATGAGACAGGCATGGTGGTGGGCTTTGGGCTGATGCTGCTCCTAAAATCCTCCTGTGCAGTATTTGATTTGCCCTGGGAAGGTGGGCAAGGGGAGAGTTCACAGGGATGTGCTGCCTCTGGTGGGAGATGTCTCCCCAGCAGATACGGTGCAGGTGTGGAGACAAAGAGGGAGATTCTGACCAAGGCCATGAGGATGAGTGATTTTGGAAAAATCCCAAATCCCACCCTCACACCTATTCTACCCAGGACATGAGTGCAGAGACCCCCCCAGTAAATAGGTTCTCAAGCATCCCCCAAATTAAAGGATGCTTTGGAGAGCTGCTGCCCTCAGCCATGCCCAGCAGGTCAGGAGCATCCTTGGTCCCAAACCTGCCCAAGTCCTTGCACCAACACAGACACCACGCACAGGGCCCTCCATCCAGGAGGGACACACCAGCCGATGCACCCTGGGGTCCCAAAGTCCCTGTTGGAGGAGCTCTGCCCGTCTGGGCACAGCAACAACCTCCTGGGGACAGGACGCAAACACGAGGATGGTGGGGACCAGGGGCTGAGAGCCCCTGCCAGCAGCCAGGAAGGACTGGGATCCATCCTGGGACTGGGCTGGGGGACAGCGGTGACATTAAGGCAGCAGTGAGCTGATGGGAAGGAGGGCTTTGCAGGGGGCTCAGCCCCAAACACCCCCCAAGCTGGAAAGGAGCAGCCAGGGTTCAGGGGCTCCACTGCCATTTGCCTGAGGATGGAGTCATCAGTGGAAAGGGCAGAGGGTTTTCTGTTCAGGCACAGAAGGGACACGGGGAGCCAAAACCTCTCTTGCTTTCTTTTTCATTTTGCAATAAGAACTCAAATGTCTCAAGCAATTTGTGGACTTAATCACTCCCCAAATATAACATTATTTAAATCAAAGCAGCTGTTCAACAGCACAAGCATATGAAACCAGTAAAACTTCTATCTCTGTTTGATGTTCTACAATTTGAAAACACACACAGGAAAAGGACAATTCTGGGGTGGTTGAGTTGTCAGGTTGTTGGGGGTTTGGTTGGTTTTTTTTGGGTTTTTTTTGCAAGACAATTGTTCCTGGGCCAAGGTCACACGGTGCCAAGTTGGAACAGATTGCTGTGGCCAAACCTGTCCCTTCAATGTCTCTCCTCCAAAGCTGCTGGTGACAGCAACAGTTAATAATTTCTGGCATGGGAATATCCTCACTGCTCTCCCTCCAGCAGCATGGATGCAGGAGGGAGACCTCTGCCTACACCCCAGCACAGCGACCTGTCCCCAGATGTCCCTTCAAGCATCCCTGTGGTCACTTCTGCTCCTATGGTTGAGCAGCAACATATCCCTGCACCTGCAGGTGCCACAGCACCCCTCATACACACCCCGAGCTTCCCCAGTCTCAGCAAAAAGAAACATCGCATTCCCAAAGCTTGGGATAAACCCTTCACCAGGCCAAGGACAAACCATCCAGGGAGGAGGACGAGCCATCCTGCACCCTGCCCCACGTGGCCAGTGCTCTGACCTACCTATGCACGTCACCCCGTCGGAGTGGAGCAGGAACTTGACGTGGCAGCCACACTTGGGTCCCTGGTCCGTGTCGTCGCAGGTGTGTTGGCAACCCCCGTTCCCATAGTTACAGGTCACTGTGGAAGCAAAGCACCGGCCATCAGCACGACCCCAGCTCCTACTTCCCTGCCTGGCATCCCCATGCAGTGCATAAAGTGGCCTTGGAAACACCTCATCCATACCTTTGGAGATTTCTCTCCCTCCCAAATAATTCCTAAAGCCTTTCACTTTCCCTGTGGGATCTTGGCAGATGCAAACTGTTGTGTGGTTTCTCATGTCTTCCTTTTGCATATCTGCTAAATGCCACTCAGTGGAGACTGTGCAAAAGGGGACCGGTGGGCTGGTTGCCCCTGACCCTGAATCTGGTCTTACAGTGCAAGGGTGAGACTTTCCTGATCTCTGGAATGACTCAGGATCTTCTGGGAATCCCTTCCAGCCCTCCCCAGGGGGCAAGGTGTGCTGTTCATTTAGATTAGAGAGAAAATAAGCTCCTAGGATTAAAACTCCATTTCATCAGCGATTTTACATGTTCGCTGCAGACAGCAAATGAGAAACAAAATAAAAATAATTGCATAAACACACATATACCTATTTAATAATCCTGGCAGTGCCAGCGGAATGCTGGCAGGAGATCAGACGAGCCTGGAGCACCATGACCCCCAGGAAGAGGATTCCTGCACTCCTCACGTGCCAATTGCATTCTCCCTGTTCACCTCCCCTTCAGAAAGTGAAACACTGGGACAGGGAATGCTGTGCCTCTGGGACCCCTTTAACTGCTGTTTCAGCCTGGTCATGTAAGGACAGAACATCTCATGGCAGAGAGGAGTGCCAGGAGTACCATCCGTAAGGGGACAGAGGCAGAGTTGGGCATGCTGGGCTTCAGGTTTGATGAATCAATTGCTACCAGGGAGTCAGGGCTTTGCTGCAGGGACAGGAGGTGTTTGTATTATGAGGACAGGGTTAGTGGTCCCCAGGAGGCTGTATCTGCAGCCCCGGAGTGCTCCTTACATTTGCAGTCACGCTGGTTCTTGGTGAGCTCAAAGCCAGGGCGGCACTCACAGGCGATGCCCCCTTTGGGGGTCTCCCGGCAGATGTGGGCGCAGCCGTGGTTCTTGTTCATGCAGTTCATTCCTTCTAAAAGAGAAAAGGGAGCAAAGAAATGCTCCAAAAGCTGCTGGCACTGGTCAGCAGTGACAGAAGCATGTCTGAGGTGGGTTTGGATGGGACAGGACGATGGGAGCCATGAGGGGAAAACCTTGTCAGGGAGGACCTTGGGGGAACAATTTAACCCTGGGCAGCCTCAACGGGCAGCTCCTCCAGACACAGAGCTGCTCGAGAAGGTAGACAAAACCACCTAGGAACCTTCAACTTTTGATTTCCTCTCACCTTGGGTGAGACCTTGCTCCCACACCTCAAGGTGGCTTTAAATCCCATTGACTCAAAACACAGCACCTGCATCCCTTTTCCAGTGGGGTCACCTACTGCAGCACCAGGAGGAAGAAGAAGCCAGGTTATCCCTCTCAGACACAGAGGGATGGGGACACGGGAAATGCCGCTGCAGCTGCTGAGCCATCTGGGGCTGGGCATGATTCCCAGGGAGCCACTGACCAACACAGCTGGGAAGGGGGGAAGGGGGAAGGAGGAAAGCAAAAACCTTCAGCTTGTTTTGCCAAGCAGTGGAGATAAAAATCAGCAGAGATGCAAAAATCTCTCATTTCCTTCTATTTTGGCTAAGCAATTTAGAGCTGATACCAAGACAAAGGGCTTGGTGCTGTACAAGACCTGGCAGGAGAAGATGAGTCTTGCAGGGTGGTATGAGGACCTCCGGGTTCCACTTATTAATAAACTGCTCTGGGCACAGGATTAATGTCCTCCATAAATGCAGGGATGGAGCGTGCCCTGGGGCACAGAGTCGCTGTGCACTGACCTTCAGGGCGCTGGATGCAGGTGTGCTGGTTGTCACTGAGGAAGAAGCCCTCCCGGCAGAAGCACTCGTAGCTGCCCATCATGTTGACACAGGTCTGCTGGCACCCGCCATTGCCCTCCGAGCACTCGTCCAGGTCTGCAGAGGGAGGGTGGCAGGGGGTGAGCAAAGCTCCGTGGCACACCGAGGCAATGGGGACAAGGTGGGACAGATCTGCTGGGTAGTAAACTACTTTTGGTTCACCTCTGTGATCATCCAGCTAGAAGAAAGGGGGATGCTTGAGGGCTGTAGGGGACAAAGGCAAAGCACAGCAAGGAGTGGGTGCAGGAAGCAGTTTCCCTGACTGATGGGCATGAAGGATCCGGCCTTGTTTTACAGAAGGGAATACAGAGAAAGGTTTTTTCCTTGTCCCAGGACCCCCAGATAACCATGGATGGGACATCCCAGATAACCATGGATGTTTATCTGGGATGCTGGCTGCCCCCACTCCCAGCCCCTCAGAGCCTGTCGCCAGCTGGGGATGCCTGCACTTCATTAGGGAGAGCTGGGAAACCTTAGCCCAGAGCAGGGATAATTACTTGTAAGGAGACTCGCATCCCCAGCTGCTTGGCTGCCCTAACACCTGTTTTGGTTTAAAAAACCAAGGCTGCAAGGGGCTGGAGATGTGGCCCCGTGGCAGCAGCAATGCCCTCAGCCTGGGCTACTCCTGCTCCAGCCTTGCAAATCCCACATTTAATGAAGAGCAACAGCCTGTTGCTCTCCCCAGAGGGTTTTTGGGGACAGTGGTCTGAGCTGAACTCACCAGTGCCCTGAGGTGCCAGAGCAACCAGATGCCGGGCTCAGGCAGAGACAAACCTCTGCCGTGGCCACCCCTTGCCCCCTCTGCGAGGGGCCCCGTGCCAAAGAAAACCTCCTGTGAACTCGAGCATTGCAGAGCCGTGGCTGAGGGGAAAGCTGAGCCCACCGGAAACGCCGGAATAGCGGCTCAGTGACGACACACATCGGGGGGCTTCCAGCCCCAGCCCCGGCCCCCTCCCCAGGTAGCACAGCGTGCACCAAAACCTCTTGCTCTTGGGTAAAGAGATGGATGGACAGACGGATGCCTGAGGGGTATGGGTGCCTTACACTGTGCCCCAGCCTCAGGCAAGCCCTGGGGGAATGCTCAGAAATAGAAGCAGAGCTGCAGCTACGGCTGGAACTTCCAGGGAGCAGAACCCAGGAGCACCCCACAAAACCACTGCCTTGGAAAGGAGGTGTTGCAGCCAGGCACAAAGGGACATCCTCTGCAATGGCAGGAGGCTCGCAGCTTCCTCCAGGCTTGTCCCAGCCAAACTATGTCCTGCAGATGCCAATAACTCTCCTCAAATCCCCCCGCTTAGAACAAGGGCTTAACGTCTCACAACTTCTCCTTCTAGCTACGCTCAAAAATGAGGAGGCAGCCGTTCAAACCCAATGGCTGAAATGAGACTCCACTGCTCTAATACCTGTTTTATTAAATGCAATGGAGATGGGCAGAAGCCAGCAGGGCCCATGTCAGGACAGCAGCTCGAATTCCTGGGCTGGTTCAAAAGGTCGCCCAGGGTGGGAAATGGAGGGGCTGGTGGGATCCTGTGGGCATGCACCCTGACCCCTCTACAGCTCAGCCCCTGCCCATGGCACCAGCAAAGCCTGGACATGATGCTGTGCTTTGCTCTGCTTCTCTTTCTTTTGGCTAAGAGAGGATGCAGGCAGGTTGGGCAAAGCACATCAGGATCAGGAATGAGATGCTAGGATGAGCTGAGTAAAGGCTCAAGGTGGGAGCCAGGCTGCCCCCACCCCCAATCCCTGCTTCCCCGGCTGCTCCCCAGCCATCTCCATCCCCTCCCACCCAACTCTGTAAACACATGACGTCTGTGGCTCGTCGAGTCCGGCTTTCCTTTCTTCTCCTCGGGCTCATCCTCCCCCGGGAGAGGAAGGCAAGGCCGCCCACCCGCGCCTCCTCCCAGCTGTGTAAATCTCCCTCCTCCCTGAGGAGGCTGCAAAGATCCCGGTGATGGTGGTTAATGCAAAAAGTATGTGTCCATAATCCCTTCCCCCCCCTTCTCTTCCAAGTGATGAGCTCATTAATGACCCCTGTGCAGACACTAATTAGAAAATAGTAAGAGCTCCAGGCGGAGGGAAGGTGGGCGGTCCCGTGCCCCAGCGATCCCGCCGTGGATGCTGCGGGAGGAAGCGGGTGATGGGCGCGGGCAGCCCAAGGGACCTCAGGGCTCTGACAGGAGCTTTGGCTTTGCCACGGCCGGATGGAGTTTGGGATGGTGGGAAGTGGCAGGGAGGATGCACAGCCGCTCCGTAGGCAGATGCTGGGTTTGTCTTGGCCCGGGTATTATTTACCCAGTCCCTTTGCTGGTTCCCATCTCCACCATATTTGCTATTAACTCATCTGTTTTGGCAGGTGCAGGCCTGACCTCAAGCAAGAGCAGAGCGAGTGGCAGGGCCTGGGTGAGCCCTGCTGGCTGGTCCTGCCTTCAGCAGCGGAGTAGAACTGCCAGCCCGGCCTCTCACCACAGCAGGATGAGGCTGTGGCTCACACCCAGTATCCCTAAACCCAACCCTCCCAGTCTATGGATAGACCCATGGAGCAAGCTTTTCTCCAAGCATGGAGCATCCTCCCTTGGCATCATCCCTGTGTAATGGGGAGCAATCCTGTCCCCAGCGAGCCATTGCAGTACAGGACACATCTGCAGCTAGCTCACTGCCCTGGGAGTGCCACCACGGTTCCCCAGCTCTGCAACAGCCCTAGGGGTGTCAGGGCTCGGGAGGTGCCTGGTAGAGAAAGCCAGCAGGCTGGTCCCAAGGTGCCAAAGCTGCTGAGGGGCTGGGACAAGCTGACACCCTTCACCTAAGCAGTTGTGGCCATCGTGCGCCAGGCGGAAGCCGTCGTAGCAGGTGCAGCGGTAGTTGCCGGGGATGTTCACGCACTCATGGACGCAGCCCGCGTTGTCTTCCCGCTCGCATTCATCGACATCTGTGGAGAAGGAGGGCAGGAGAGATGCAGGGCCACGCCAGGGGCTGGTGGCTAATCCGATGCATGGGTACTGCTCCCCACCTCCAATGTCTTTGCAACCCAGCTGATATTGTGCCCTGGAGTCTTCTGCTCTCTCTGCCTATTCCAGCAGGTCCCCAGCTCCGTTATCACTTGCAAGAACCCCTCCAGACCATGCAAAAACATCCTCTTCTCCCCAGTCTAAACCCTGGGCCCCCAGCTAACACACTGTCTTTATAGCCTTGGCGCAGTGCAGCGCACTGGGAACCCCGTGGGATTTCCCAAGGTGGAGGCAGCACAGCCCACCTCCATGGTGAAGCTCAGCAGTTCCTGGAGTGCTTTAATCCCTCTGCTATTTGTACTTGGCCCATCCTGACCCTGGACCTGCTTCTAGCAAAGCTGGGAGTTTTTCCCCCTGCGCCATTCCTGCTTTGCTGCTGCTGTTCCTCCAAGGAGCCCATATTCTTTCCATTTGCCACTGAACTGCATTTAATATAGATCTATACCTATATCTATACCAATATCTACATTTATATATATATCTACATCTACACCTGTATCTATATCTACCATCTATATCTGTATTTCTATATCTTATTTTGAAGTTTGTCATGTTTTAACTGCTATCACAGTTCTGCAGCTTCAAAGTCCTGCCAGAAAAGAAGCCTAGTTTTGCTTAAAATGAGCCCCAGGTGACCCTCCTGGGACTGGGAAGCCCCAGACATGCAAACACAATGGCTGTCACCACCATCAGCAAGGACAGTCGGTGCTTCCGACCTGCCAGGGCTGTCACTACTCAGCAGAGCTCTGGCTCTCACTGCGGCAGCAATGGCATGTCCCTACCTTTGCAGTGCTTCCCGTCGCCGGTGTAGCCGGACTTGCAGATGCATTTGTAGGACTTGGGAGTGTTCTGGCAGATGGCATCAATGTGGCAGTTGTCGGTGCCCTCCACGCACTCATCGACATCTGCAAGAGGACAGGCGGGAGGAGCGCCAGGGGAGAGCCAGGGACCGCCAGGGACCTCTACCCCCTGGGAGCCAGGAGCAAAAAGAGGAGGGAGAACTGGGGAAAACATCAAAGCTTCCTTGGGGACACAGACAAAATCTGCATCTCCTCCATCCCCCTTTGCCCCTCAACCCCCTTCTCTGGGATGCAGCGCCGTGGTACCCGAGACACCACAGCCAGAGCTCCACATGCTGGCAGTGGCCTCAAGCAGCGATGTCCAAGGGTTTTCTCTGGCAGGAGGCCGCAGGAGGGGAGGTTTCGGGAAATGGAAAAGCCTCAAGTGCATGGGGTGGAGGTTTATGAGAAAGAAGCTGCTCAGATGAGGCAGCAAGGGAGACATGGTGCCCTCACTGCCAGTGCCTGGAGGGGGTCAGGCTGCTGGGGGGCAAGAGGGGACTAAGCATCACCCTCAGCCCATCAGGTATGGGCAGAGCTCCCAGAGCAGCCCAGGCTCCCTGCTCCAACTGCACTGGCATACGGCGAGCACTAGTGCTGCTGCTGGGGGTTTGCCTCCAGCTCCTCTCACAGGGATGGGGAGTATCTCATCAGGGAAGGGGGACCTGAGAGTACCCCATCAGGAGGAGTGTGAGGCTGCAAAGATCTCAGTTGCTTTAAAAACCTGCTTTTCAACAGCCCCAAGAGGAGCTCCAGGAGCTCCCCAAAATCACAGAATATCCCTGCAAGCGGCGGGCAGGCTCACAGCCCCGCAGGACAGGGGCCACGGCCACGGGAACGCCGGCCAGAGCCCTCTCCCGGCCACCCCGGCGGTTCTTTGCCGGGAGACGTGAGTCACCCGACCGGGAGTAGGAGAGCTTTGTCTCTGCACCAGGGAGGCAGCACGTGCCTGCGCATTGTATAAATATTTACAGCCCGCATTCATATTTGTTATTTGACATTAGCCATGGCCCGCGGCCACCACAGCCTCCCTTGGGCCATTAATCACCGGCTGGAGGCTGACCCACCACGGTGGGGATGACGGAGGGATCGCGCGGGGACCGGCACCAGAATCCTGGCTGGCACCATCCCTTCTGTCAGCCATGGCACTGGCCACGGTGCCACCGTGCTGTGGCCACCCCAGCACCCCACAGCATTCCCGGGGAGCTGCTCGCAGCCCTCCCTGCGCCAGGGCTGCCCTGGGCTCTTGTCCCTGCGGGGAGTTGAGCGTGGCTGTCCAGCACTGGCAGTGACTTCACCTCCAGCTCACACATCCTCACTGGAGCCCAGTGATAGGAGCCTGGGAGGATGGTGGAAGGTTGTGGTGCTGGAGCAGGGAGACGTGAGGGGACATCAAGTGCTGGCCATGATGTGTGCAGGGACTCAACAGCAACAAAGCCAATGCTGACCCAGAGATCTACTGAACCTGCCGATCCTGGTCCCGCATGGTTAGGAACCTCCCTTCAGGTCCTCCCCCAAAGTTATAAATCACATTTGATGTTACCAGCCATGATCCCAAGGGGAGAGTTGCTGGATCCAGCACCCCCGGCACCCACCCTGGCATACGGGTGGGAACCAACACCCAAAGAGTGCAGACCAACCATCAATCCCATCTCCTTCTCCTAGAAACACCCAAAACATGAAGTATCCAGCAGACATCACATCATTTAAAACTTTCCCAGCCTCTTGCCAGGAATCTCACTTTTCTGGGGGTTTTATTTCCTTTTTCTTTTTCCTCCTGCACCCCCAAACTCAAGACCATGAACACACTGCTGGGCCTTTCCCACTTGCACATGTATAGTATCTTTTTTTTCTATCTTTTCCCCCCCATTCTGTAACTTCAAAACTTCTCTAATTTTGGAAAGATTACACAGCAGCAAAAGTACAAAAGAAAACATTATCAATTTTCCACTCTGTCATTTTTCCAAAGTTGGAGACATTCTGAAAGGTTACAGGATTATATTAAAAAAAGGGAAAAAAAAGTGTGTGTGTGGGAAGAGTGAATAAATACCCTCCTCGGCACCCCAGGAGCCATCCTGTGATTGGCAAAGATCCCAATTTTAGAATGCTGAAGTTCTGGCTCCTAAGTATCCTTCAGAAACGATGAAGTGAATTAAAATAAAACCCTCTGAAAAACTAATTTTTTAGCATTTTTGTCAATGCAAGCAACATTTTCCCATGAAAGGGAAGGTTTGCTGTCAGGACAGCCTGTTTTTCCTGCAGGAGAATTGTCTGCATCCCAAAAGCTGCCCATGGCCTCATTGCAGGTGCTCTGAGCTGCTGCTGCTATATGAAGGGTTTCATATTCAAACCAAGTGAAGATTTTCTTTTTAACAAAAAATCCTTCTTGATGTTCCTGTCCCTATTTGCTTCCACAGAGTCCTCACTTGGGGCATGCCCTGCTTGTCCCCCTACGCCAGGGTGCCTGCTTCAGTCCAGGTCCCAAATCCAGGTAGGATTTTTTGAGGGTTTGCCAGGCCCCCAGCAGACCTGCATCCCTACAGCCCCTCTATTCCTCCTCTGCACAAATAATTAAAACCTCTGTTTTTCACCCCAAGCTGCTTGAAATGAGCTGCCTGAAATGAGCCCAAACTGGGCAGCACAGACGGATGCATCGTGCCTTAAATTCCCAGCACCGGGGAATTTTGCACCTGGCAGGGAATTTGGTTTAGGTGAAGATGCTGAGTCTTTCTAGGGACTGCAGGTCTCACCTGCGCTGGCACCACCTCCCCGTCCCACTGTGCTGGGGTAATTAGGGCTCCTCAGAGGACAAGAGCATCCCTGGCACGGCCATCGCCAGGGGCTGCAGTGAAGGGTAGGAGGTTGTGGTGCTCGCCCTGCGCCTTGGGCCATGTTTTTTATTCCATTGTGGGTGGGATTTTCCAGCCCTGGCTGTTGGGCCCCGTTCCGCTCCAGCTGCAGCTTTATTCTCCATTTCAAAGGCAGCGGAGGCAGACGGTTTCAATGCCACTGCCATTTCGAGTGTGCCAAAAGCAGGGGGACCGCCACGTCCCTGGGACCGGCGCGCACCCACCAGGCACCCAGAGGGCTCTGGCTGAGGCCAGCGAGGGAGACACTGGCAGAGCCCACGGGCACACGGGTCCCATGTCTGCACCCTATGGCATCACACTGCCAACGATACCCTGATACAGCAAGTAGGGGGATAAAGAAACAGCTCATATATTTTTAGAGACTGCATTGAGTCTCTTTCCTCGGTTCCTTATTTTGTTTTAAAAAAACTAATAAAAGATGGTTTTATCTATAAGCTGAAAGTCCCAATAAATTTGAGGAGGGGGGCAAAATGGGGCAGCAAAACCTGAAAACCACTGAACAAACAAACCCACTGTCCTTTTTCCCTCTTCTGCAAGTGCTTCAGCTTTTTCTTCAAATTAATTTTATTCTTTGTTTTTATATAGGCATATATATTAACAGCCTGTCTGTATGGGGATGTGTGTGTAGCTGTTGGCAGACATGCAGAGTTTCCACTCGGCCTTAATGCCAAATTAAAGCTTTATAACTTCAGTAGCTCTTTTTACCAGGGTATTAATAACCACCTCAGACACTGTGGTGCAGTTTATTAATCATTTGTTCATCCGGGGAGCTCGTGAGGGCGGCTCGTGCCGTGCCACAGCAGGACGGGTGCAGGGCACAGCCACAGGCAGCTGCAGCCCCCTGGGAGGGAATGGGAGGATGCCGTGTGGGGCAGCTTTTTGTAAATTGGCCAAAGATGCGTTATCTGAACTCAGATACTGACTCAGGTGCTGTGTGATGTCTTGCTGTGCCAGCAGTCTCTGGGCAGGTACCTGTGCTCAGGTCACATCAGAGGGGATCTGCATCTCGCCATGTGGCAGAGACCCCTGCACCACCCCAGTGCCCCAGGTACCCACCCAGCTGTCCTGAAAGCATGTGAGACACAGGAGATGCACTTCCAGGATAAGGACAAGGAACCACAAGTCACAACAAGGACGGGGGGGATTCCCAGCCTGATCACCCCACTGCGCCATGCCCGAACCCTGCTCTATACCCCTTGCAACAGGTTTTGCTTCCCTAAAGCTGGCAGTGCCCCAAAAGGGGCTTTTTTCCCCTCTCATTGATGCTTCCCACTCCCATGAGGGCAGAGCCAGGTTGAGATCCCCATCCCCTGCCCTAGTTTAGGTCATCCTGATGGACTGCAGCTTTATCACCATCCCCTGGGTTGGAAATGCTCCCTACATCTCCATCCCACCTTCTTGTGCTAACCCTGGTCACTTCAGCCCAGTGCTGTCACCATTTCCCCATGAAGGGTTCGATGCTCCCCACCAGCAGCGTGTTCATCTCCCTGGGGAATTGTCATTGCCGTTGTTGTTTCTTTGGCTTATCAGACTGATCAAGCCTTGCCTTAAAAAATGTGTTTGTTTGGTTTTTGCTCTGGGAGTAGCAATTGCAAGATGTCCAGCAGGGAGATGGCCTCCCCGAAATGTGGCCGGACATCCTCCAGAACTGCCAGACAGAGCAAACCTTATTTGCCATCCCAGGCTTCTCCTAAAGCTTCTCGGGGGACTTATAATTTTGGAAGTGAAGGTTAAGGTCATTCATGCATACTTTTTCCTAAATAGATTACTCTGGTGTGACTGTCTGCAAAGGAAAAATCTCTATAAAAATAAAAGAAAAAAAGACCCTAACAGTTAGGAGACAGCAATACATCGACACTGGAAGACTCAAGGTGTCTGAATATTTATACTCCAGTTGGCAGTTATAAAAAAAACTCTTCTTCCCTCCTTCCTACCCACCCCCTCCCCTTTTTAATCTCAGTACAGGCACGTTAGACGCCCTCAGTCAAAGATCTCCTTTGAACTGTGTATGTGAAATGTTTACAGTTTTACATTTCATATTTCAGTGGGGTGGAGGGGACAGGCACAACAGTCGCACACTGTGAATGCCGGAGAGGGAGGAAGGCAGAGGCCAAGGGGGAGGAGGTTTGGCGGCAATGGGAGGAGAATCAAACACCATCTCAACACTGCAATTGGAAAATTTTAGATTCCTTAAAAAAATATTTAAAAAATAATCCCTGGTGGTGTAGGCTCTGCAGGTGCATCCCATTGACACTGACCCCTCACATGGGATGGTGGCTCCATCCACCAGCACTTAAAGGGCTGGTGTTACCTACGGGTGACCACTGAGTGACCAGCAGGCTGGGTTGGGGCCCCAGTCCCACACAGAACCCTGCACTGGATCTGTGCGCGTGTCAGGGGCTGCAAGCTGGAGTGCTGAGGTCCCCCAGGGAAATGCTGCATCTCCCTTCCAGCCCCATGCCCTGACATCATCTGAGGACATGTGCAATTAGTTGCAGGGAAAAGTGGCAAATCCTGGTACATGTCCCCAGGGATGGGGATGCTGCCAGAGGGGCCAGTGCTGCCTGGCACAAGAGGAGGCTGCAGAGCTGCAAGTCCCTGGGCTCGGTTGTCCCGGGGCACAGGGAGGGAAGGATGCTGGAGGGACTGGGCAAGCACACTGCTCTGCTGAGAGCAGGGGCTCAGGACAAGCTCCTCTGCCTGGCAGGCTGACGGACAAGGGATTGAGACACTGGGGGTAACAGTATCTGTCCAAAACCCAGGGGAGCAGTGGGCACAGCAGTGATTGGGCAGCTTGGACTGGGGGACCAAGAGAGAGTCCATCCCAGCTGTGAATGCATCTCAGGAGCCTCCCTGTGGTTATTTAGATTTATATTGCCAGTACTCCTCTTGAAAGCTTTCCTAGCCCTAAGCTGACCCTGCAGCCAGACAGGTCTGCTGGCAGACACCGTCCAGGCCCGGCAGCCGGTTCTCTAAATCCTTCCTTCCCTGCAGACTAAACTTTCTGGGGTAATTCAGTGCAAGAAATGAGCCAGCAAGGCCAACCCACGGCACAACCTTATCTCAGGAAGAAAAGTCGATCTGACGGGAGAGGAGCCCTTCTCAGCCTGTGACGGTCACCTGGTGAGAGTGGCTGTCCCCAGAAGGCAAAGGCTTCAGGACAATGCGTGCCCCATCCTTGGGGCATCGCCCAGCACATATGGGGGTTGCTGATGCTTTTCAGAAATATCCTGCTGAGACATGTCCCAGACGCACAGGGCAGCTCTGAGGAGCTCAGTGACACTGGCAGGAAACCAGGCAACGGCGGGTTCCGAGGAAAGGCACAGGTTGTACCTGTCATTGGTTATGCCCTCATGATGCCCATGAGTTCAGTCTCATGCAAAAAGAATCAGGACCGGGTCCACCCCTGCCCAGAGTCCTTGCATGCCTGCAGGCACCAACCTTTGCCCCTCTGCAGCTGCTTCCCCCTCCCCAGCCCCCAGAATCCCCCATCAGCAGCCTTGGGGATTAATTCCCCACCACAAACCCCCTGGCTGCCAAGTGGCTGGACACCTGGGGGCTGCTCAGTGCCTGTGCAGGACTGGGAGGAGACGGCACTGTCCCAGGCATATGCGAGCGATGTACCCCGGCGCAGGATTGAGCTCACCTCTCTCCACCCCCACTCCACCCATCTCCTTCCCTGAAGGGATCTGTCAAGTCTCTGCACGATGGAATTTCACTTTGCTATTTTAATGCAATTCTGGCTCAGGCTTAAATGGAACTGGAAACCAAAAGGCCTTAATAAATAAATATTATGATAAGAAATGAAAGCAATGCATACACTCAAGATAATTTGAGGGGGGATAAAAACATAAGCATTCCTTTCTGTGCCTAAATCATAAAGCTTTACGTGAAGCTGGATGCCTTCTTACCAAACCTTTGCCCTGGAAAATCTCTCCTGCTTGCCCAGGCTGCCCTCCTGAAAAGTCGCCTATTGTTTTAGAAACACTTTGAGCCAGATAAGACAATAGCCTTGAAATTCCTTCTAACTTTGTCAGTGACAGGGCTCGGGTGACCACGCGCATGGCTGGAATCTGCCTATAAGAGATCTTTCATTATATTCTGCGCTCTGAGATTTCATTCACATACTATTTAATCTTGCCGTACGCACAAACACGCAGCTGCCACAACAGCACAGCCAAAGCTGGGTTGGAGAAATCTTACATACTGTAAGTGCTATGGAAAGAAAAGAGAAAACCCAACAGATGGTACAGATAGTGGTGAATTAAGGAGAAAACCCCCTTTGAGACAGCCAACAGGATCATGTATAGGGCTGTGTGTGCTCGTGTGTGCGCACGCACTCCCGTGCGTGTGTATAGAAAAAAATCTGGGCTAAATATAGAGGTGCTATAGAAAAGCGAAGGTATAGATAGACCATACATAAGGCTCTGTGTGTGCATCTGTGAAGGAGAGGCTCTAGTTCAGTACGGGAGTGGTGAAACAGAAAAGCCAGAAGTTGATAAGGATGGGATGCACCTCTCTTTCCAAGAGATAGGGAAAGAGCTCCCTTATTTTTCAGGCTTTGCTATGCTCAGCTACCCGAAGTTTTCTGCTCCCCACACCCCTGGAGCCAACATCTGAGACTCCCCCGTGCCGACGTAAAGCCCCCGAGCACAGATGCAGCCTCCCAGCGTTATCGACGCCCGCTCCGCCATCCCTGCCCTCCAACCCAGCCCGGAGCAGCCTCCTCGCACGCACCGCCGCTGCATCAGCCCCATCTCACAGACACCGAAACCAGCAGAGCCCCCCTAAGCCCCTCCAAACAGCCATATTTTCCCTGTGATGGGTCCAGACTTGTTTGCCCACTCTAATTTTCTGCCTCTGCACTCCCTGCCTTGAGATAAAGAGTCCAAATAGAAAAAACTAAAGTCTAAGAAATGCAACTCATTAAAGAGTTTACAAACCCAACCCCAGTCCAAGGCAGTAGGAGAGAATATCTGCAAGCGACATTTAAAATCCCCTCCACTGTTTGTTGTTACTGCTGCTGCCTTCTCCAGCCTGCACTTAAACCCCAGCTCTAAGGAGGAGATCCGGCTGCCCAATCCACACATCAAATAGCAAAACCTTCGAGCAGGGAAGATTTTCTCTTACCTTGACTGGCTTTATTTGCCAGAGTGTTTCCAGAGTGGAGGAGAAAGAAAAGGATGGAAAATCCAGCAATCTGCAAAGCTCCCATTGCAATCCCAGTCTGCAGGGAGGAGCAGGGGCAAGAAGGGGGATTTCTAGTGCTTTAAAGGAAACAAGGGGCTGAGCATGCGAAGGAAAATCAAGGGAGGAAGGGGCTCTCTCCTTGCCGTGTGTGAGACAGAGGAAGGGAAGGGAACTGAACTGATGGAAAAAGCTGCTTTGGGTTCAGTTTGGGGCTCTTGGTGTTGCTGAAGAGAAGAGAGCGAGGGAGGGAGACCCAGGGCAGTTGGAGGAAAGTGGACTCTATCGCCCTCTCTCTGGCGGCTGCTCTGATCCCTTCTCCTTTTTTTTTCCCTTAAATAATCCCAGCCAATTCCAGTTTTGCAAGAGCAGCAGCAACAGCAGCAGCAGCGCTGAAGGGGGGAAGCAGGCGCCTTGCCCTGGTGCTGGGGACCTGGGAAAGGGGAGTGGAAAGGAGAGCCCCATCCAAGCAACGCCCTTTTTCTCTCTCCCAGCTTTTCTTTCTTTCTTTCTATTTGGCTTTGGTTACTCCTTCCCGGCTCCCCCCCTCACACCCCCAAGGCTGGGCTTTGCCTGCAGGAATTTACAGTCTGCGCTGAAGGAGAAGGGCCAGTAGCCATGGAGACTGCTTCCCTGGGAGCAGGGAGGTCAGGCAGAGACCACGGGCGATCAATGCATCAATGCAAAGCCCCCTGCAACCCCCAGACCCACCCGGCACCTCGCAGCCCCTTGGCCAGCCGAGGGCTCGAGATGGTGGCAAGGGGAGGGGGGCTGGGGGAGGCTTATGGAATGAGAAAAGGCAAGGGGTGGAAAAGGGGAAAGAAAAAAATATACATAAGAAAAAAACCCAAGAGTTTGCAGATGGCACAACCCGGCTGGGCTTGGCAGCTCCGGGAGCATCTCAGAGTTGTGGGCAAGGGGAACGCAGGGCCAGAGAGCAGCTCTGCTGGTTGCAGGGAAAGGTGGGAGAAGGGACTGCAAACAAGGGCAGAGGGAGAAGAAAAAGACCATTCTGAAATATTCAGAGGGTTTTGTTTGCTTGTGGGAGCTTCTCACAGCCTGGCCTCCTGCAGCTGGGGGCACCCCAGGCAGGCAGGGGGACCCCTGCCCTGCTCCATGACCATCCCTATGCTGGGAGCTGCTGGCACTATCTCTCTTCCAGGGTGTTCCTGCTTTCCAAGCCAGGAAAGGCATCAACAGCCATGAAATTGCAGCAGGAGATAAGGCTGGGAGCCAGGAGCGGGACCAGGAGGAAGGTGTGCAGTGATCCCACCTGTCCAGGGATACAGGGTCTTGCAGCCACAGAGGCCACCATGCCCACAGAGTTATCCTGCACATGGGCTTCTCCCAGCCCACCATGCTGCCCCTGAACCCTCCCGTACCCCCTTTTGTCCTAGTAACACCTAAAGATATGACCAGTGGGAATGTGCTATCCCGCTTGGCACTGCCACCGGAGGAAGCCAGTTCCAGTCTGTGCCAGGAGCTCCTGGGGATGAAGGCTACTCTCGTACTGTGCCGAGTAGGAAGGAGCCCTGGCCCTTGCATCCCACATCCTGGCACGAGCTGAGACCATCGTCAGTGGGGTGCCACCACCCTTCCATGAGCATCACTCCGCTTTTCTTTCCCGGCTGGGATTTGCTGCATAAACACGAGTCTCTTATGGCTGTTGTAAGAGCAGAGTCAAAATGGAAACTCTGTGCTGGGTGACACCAGCAGATCCCTGTGCCTGCCACTGCACCTCGCACCCCATCCTGTGATCTTTATCATCATAACCAGAGGAAAACTAAACAGTCCTCCTTTTTTTCTCTCTAACCTATCCTCTAAATCTGGAGACCAATCTCTCGGCAAGAGGAACAAGACCTTCAGCAATGTTGATTTATAATTGAGCTTCTAAATTGCAGGTTTACGCATTAGTATAAACACCCATAAACCAGCCTTAAATACACAGGACCGTGCGTAATTAAAACACCAAAACACCAGGCAGCCACGTGACAGCACGGGGGGATGACTGAGCCTCCTCACTTGTGCCCAGGCCACCTCAGTGGAGACCAGTCTCCAGCCAAGTGCTCCCAGTTAAACCAGTGCCTTGCACTGGGGTAACTGGGTCTTGCCCTTGAAGGCAGATCCTTGGCCAGCAGAAGCCTCGCTCATGCCATGTGAGCCAAGGGGCTGAGACCCACATCTCGCTCCTCCAACGGGCTTGCAAAGCACCACAGCAAAGCAGCAGGGTTGGGGTGAGCTGCTGATGACCAGGAACTCACTAAAAAATTATATAATCTTGCTTTTCTCCCAAAGCATGCTGCCTGGTCAAGCGGCCGAAGGGCTGACGGAGATGTCAGGGCTGTGCACACTGCGGTGCCCCTCCAAGTACAGGGCTGTCCCCCGGCCCCACGCATAGATGGGGAAAGTCAGGCAGATGGAGACTCCTGAGATCACACAGGGAGTCTGAACTGAAGGCCACGAATCACACTTGAATCACCTGCAGGACAGCCCAGCACTCTGGCCCTGATGGCTCCTCACCAGCTCCCGCTGCTGCCATGTGGAGCTGGCATGGATCTGTTCCAGGGAGCCCTCTCTGAAGGCCTTCACAGGCACTGGGACAACCCTGCCAGCCTGAGCCTTGTGTGTGTGTGTGTGCATGTGTGGCAGAGAAGGAGGTGGCAGGACTCTCCTCCCCGCTGCCTCCACTCCCCGTTGTGCACTTCTGGGCAAAATCCATTTGCTTTGGCTTCATGTAGGGCCAGAAGATTCGGCCCATTGTGCTGCGGCGCTGAAGAGCCAGCAAGGAACTGTCAGCCATGCTGAAACGGTTACATGGGGAGTCATGAAAATTTACTGCACCACGCTCCGGTCCCTCGCCAAGAAATAAAAGCAAAAGATCACAACAGGCATTTTTTTAATTTGAAGCAAAATTAAAAAAAGAACGGATCTGCACTCAGAAAACAACAACCACATCCACAGATCAAAGCAGCTGTTCTCCTCTCATTTAGGGTTTTAAGAGGTTTCTGCAGCTACAGAGATGTTTACACAGGGAGAGAGATACATACATTGTGCTCTCTTGATGCTGCCTCTCCCCCCTTCATCTGGCATAACATTCCCTGGGAGGCGATATGAGGTCATTCCTAGCCCCTGTCTTGTTTTCCTCAAGCTGCAAGGCTTCAGGGCAAGAGGCAATTCAGTTCCCATTAGCACACACACATTTGCACTTGGAACCCTCCCTTGTAAATTTTGCTGGGGGACCTTGGGATGGACAGGGGACCTGCCCTCATCAGCTTGTTCCCAGAGGGAATTCCAGCAGCCAGAGCTGATGGGAGAGCCAGTGGCTCTGACAAAAAGCTCCTGGGAAGGGACATGGAGCCAGGAGGTGGCCTGGCATCTTCTGCAGACCAGCATCTTCTGCAGACCAGCCACAATGTTTCTGTGGCTTCCACCACTTTAATGACAAGAAGGGCTGAATGGCTCTGGGGAGCACTAATGGACTGTAAAAGGCTTTTCCCCCTCTGCCTCTTTGGCTTGAGCCCAATTCTGAGCAGCACTGAGCCCCACTCCAGCGCTTGTGCAGGGACAGAGGTTGTGGGAACGTGCCAGGCAGGCTCTGCCTTCACCTCTTGGCATCAGCACATTGGTCCAGCTGCTCTGTGGGCAGCATCCGCTTTGCCAAACGGACAAATTCTGGCTGTGAGCCAGCCTGCACTGTATGTGCAAATTAAAAAACCCTCCAAAACAAATCTCCCTATCTCTAGCATGAACTCAATGCCATGTGCCAGGAATGAGCTGCGTGTCCAGCTCGGACTGCGCGTGCTTGCGTGATGCTGAGCCAAAAGGTGTTTCTGAGGCTGCAGAAGAATATGATGAGAAGTAAAACTCCCCGAGGCCCTTAGGACCTGCAGAAGCAGTGACTGAATCAGGCAGGGATATTACAAGCAGAAGAGGAAACCAGGAGACGTGCCTTTCTAGTCCACGAGGACTAGAGGGACAACACTGCCCATCCGGGGCAGGACCCCCTCTCTTTGCTGCACCCGGCAGTTGAGGGGGTTGGATGCTGCACTGTGTCCCACCCTGCACGCTGGAAGGTGCTGGTTCCAAGAAACAGCAGCCCAGACATTTCAATGGCCCAGTGAGGGCTGTGGCCCACAACTTGGAACAAAATGGACTATTTTTAAAAACAGAGAGGAAAACACAATATTCCCAGTAACATACCAACAGCCCAGGCTCGTGAGACTCAGCCAGTCCCCAACGCTACGTCCCTCATTTCCCCTATGGTTTGATCAAGATGCCTCCAAAGTGGGTAGAAAAGCACCAAGTAACACTAAATGAGTGCCTGGCACCCTGTGACACCTTTTTTCCAGTGTCATGGAGTTTCCTAAAATGCTGCGTGCAAAAGCCCTTGTTTGTAATTCCCAGTTTGCAGCAGGAGAAGGTGACACATGCTGAGGTGAGGTGACTTACCCGGCATCACCAGGAAGGTCAATGGCAGCGCCAGGAATAGCCCCGCTCCCAGTTAACCACTAACCACGCTTACCCCAGAATAAGGGTCCCTTTTTCCAGCTAAATTTATAACAGCTTTCCAAGTGACATAAGGTCTCACAGAAATAGGCAGGCTTTTATTCCAGAATAATTACTGGGAGATTGGACTGGAGTGTGTATAATTACACTGGTGTCACTGCTGCCAGTGAGTTGGACCCTGTGCCACAGGGACACTTGCTGCACGCTGCCTACAGCTTTTATTTCATCCTGCTTTTACACGAGTGTGTGTATGTCAGCTGAGATCGTCAAGATGTGGGTGGAAAAGGAAGGGTCTTTGTGTAGAAAGTGATATATCACCCTCTAAAGCTCTGTTAATCGTATTTCCCATGGAAGATATCCTGATAAAAGGTCTTCAGCTACTGAAGTCAAAAGGAGTCTTTTGGGGGGCACCAGATCATACCCTAGATGGAATCAGCAGTGCTCTGAGCATCTGCTTCAAGTTCATTCCAGCCACAGCTTTGGAGCAGGTGTTTTATTTTAAATACATTTTGCATCCCACATCAGTAAAATCAAGCTCTGAGTCCAGGTCAAGGCCTGAAACACATTTCTGACATAAGCTGTGGGGACACGTTGTAGGCAAACACCCTTTGAAAGTAACTCTGCGTTTATCAGGTGTTGATGTGCCTGTGAATTGGTAGAATGGTGCCTGCCAGGAACAGGGCTGTGGGGCTGTAGGGGGCTGCAGGGGGCTCTGGAGGGCTGCTCTGCCACCCCTGGCCCTGCGGCCACACACAGTGACAAGGCAGGGGTTAACTGTGACATCGCGGGAACTCCAGGACCCAAACGCACATGTTTAAAAGTAGCACTTCTCTCCTTAAAATAGTTTATGAATCTTACTTGGGGACAAATCCAACACCCTGCAGCAGAAGGAGACCTATTAATTCCTGAGTTTTTTCACGCCGTAGTAAAGCAGTGGTTTTATTTGCCCGCCTTGTGTAAGATGTCAGTCATTTTCCCACTTGCATTTCCATCTACAATTTAACAAGGCAGCAGTTTATTTCCAGAAGCCCCAGCCAGACCCCAGCCAACTGCGTCAATATTTTGTTGCTTACACAAATGTCACCATTAGAGTCAATACCTCGTTCTGGGGGAGGCTTTTTCCCTTTTTTTTGGAAAAGGTCTCCTCTGGGATGATGCATGTACAGCTCTGGAAATATGAAGGGTAACAGCAGCCTCTCCGAGAGGGTACCTGGCGCAGAGACATCGCTGAAAGCACGAGCACACTGCTCAGGGCACTGACCTGACCAAAGGCATCTGCTAATTAATTCATTCTTCCAAGAGACTTAACTGCCTCTTGCCTTTGGAAACCAAGGCAAACTTGAGCCAAATCCAAAGCCCTTCGGAAAACACGGAGAGACCCTTAGTGAGTGCAGAACACTTCAGAGGAGGGAGCTGGCTCCCGCTCGTCTGGTGCTGGCCGCGGAGCCCATGCAGGGCAGCCGTCCAACTCCAAGCGGCCACTTTGCTCTCTCGCAACGTTCCTCAGTGCCACTTGCGGGACAGAGGAGGGAGGCAGAGCTTGGCCATGCGGGGGCCTCCCCACCTTCCTCAGCCTCCTCCTATGACAGTGCTTTGGGATGTCTTCCCTGTGCTGCAGCAGGTCACGGGCTGACCGTGGCTGCTGCCCTGTTTGATGGGTGCTCCTGCAGCCTGCACCATCCTGTTGCCTTTGGCAGGTTCTCCCAAAAACCCTCAGAGATTTTCTGGTCCAGTGTGAGCTTGAGTTCGGCATGGCAGGTTCATCCCTCTGCCCCAGCCTCCCGAGCACGGCTCTTGAGGGACCCCCAGTACCTCCCTGATTCTGCACCCATTGGCACCCACAAAAGCTGAAGGCTTTAAGCCCACTCATGGCTAAAACATCTGAAAAAATCCCAAGGCCAACAGAAGCAGGGAAACAAGGGGAACATAAAGAACAATGTTCCACCAGCCTGGGCAGCTGGGGAAGCCCTGCAGGATCTCCTCCGTGATCCTGCATCAGACCACTTTCACATGAGAACAGAGCAGCCTTAGTGTGTCAACAAGCCCTAAACACCGAGGGCAGCTGGAAGTCAGATGACATTATTATTTTTTTTATTTAAAACAAACTTCTTAACCTACAGGAAAGTAAACGTTCTTCTAGGATGGCCAAGAAAACCATGCTGGGATTTTCCAAACGGGCATGACTGACTGTTTATGAGCAGAGGCTTCCAAATGCAGGAATAAATGGCTTGCTCTCAGCAGGTTTTCCTTTCTATATTTACCCTCACCTGAAATGAACACTATTGCATAGTGCAACACTTATTCCCTCTGATCGGGGGAGCAGGCAAAGAGACTAACCAGCCACAACATGTCAAACAAATTGTTAATCTGGTGTTTGCACAGGCAGGGGGAGGAGGGAGTCCCCTGGGTTTGGGGCAGGGCCCAGGTCCTGCTTACAACTCCCATCCCAGCTCGGCAGGAGCGCTTTGCTTGCCTGTTGCTGCTTCTGGCTGCTGAGAGCTGGAGCTGAGTCCTTCGTGGAACTGATCTGTCAGTCCCCAAGAGGTCTCAAGTCCCCTTCCTGTGGCACCCAAGCATCCCTGATCACAGGCAGCTATTGGAAAGGGGTGACAGCTGGTGCAAGGACTTGCCTGAGGCTGCACAAGAAGCTTAGCAAGGCAAGAAAGTGTGCCCAGATCCAAGTGAATGCTCAGGCATGAGACAACCCTGTCCAACGGGCTGAGCTTTGCAATCCTCCTCCATGAGTCCCAGTTTCCCCACAGGGTGTTTCTCTGCCTGTTCTCAAGGTGGGAAGTCCCTACAAATGCAAAGGTGTGGTCCCTCCCAGCGACAGCCATCAGGCACGAAATGCCCTGCTGGCATACAAATTTGCCATAAAAGACCTAAAAGTTTCTTTGACAAGGAGCTTGGGGGCTGAGCCATTGTGAACCAAACCTTACCATGAGGCCAACCACTCATCTGTAAAATCTCTCCTAATCCCAGGCCTAGGGAGAGGAGAGGACGGGGAGATCACCTGCCTTTCCAGGACGTCACCCACATCACATGGCTCCCTCGGTCATGCTCACACCCATCACCACCTTCAAATCTGGGCTTGACCTCCAGTTTACCTTGAAGTTCACTAACTAATTGTGCCAGCTCTGGTACAAAGGCTGAAAAAGGGGTTCACATCGTCTCAGGAAGAATGGGGGGCATTAATCCTCCCTGGCAGTGCGGGAGGTTGATCAAGCATTAGAGTACACAGGTGCTGATGACACCTGACAGCCCTTGAAGGGGGCCCTTGGATGTGGGCAGTAGGGCTTGCATGTTTTCATGCCAGGCAGGACTTGGCTTTTTTTCCCCCCCTGTTCTAACTTTTCACTTTTGAAAAAGTCTGTCCTTGTCAGAATAGTTGAACAAACCCTTCCCCAGCCAGCCATTCCAAGAGAATTTGTGTTAATCCAGATTAATGAACATAAAGCAATCTAGATAAACCACATTAAGCCAAAAACACCTTTGAACTTTTTTTTATCACAATCCCTTCCCGAGCACTGTGTGTGGTTTGGGCCTCCCCATACCTCAGCTTCCCCAGAGTCGAGCTCTGCACCGACCCACAACTAAGTCAGCAAATACAAAGATTACCCAGAGCCTGTGGCACTGGCAGCAACCTGGCACGTGGGGCCCAAAAGCAGTTCCAGGTCCAGGGGCATCCAGAGGGGTGAGATGGCACAAGAATCATGTTCTCAGCTCCAGGCACATCTCCTGGCAATGATGCCTGGGCTCTGGCCAGGCTGTTTACCATGAGCCAAACTCCTCCAAGCCTCAGCACCAACTCATCTCCTAAATACACAGATGACAGATTGGTCTGAAATGCCCTGAGAATGGGCACTGCCCACAGGTGACTGGACAGGATGGGTAATGGTTTGCTTCAAGTACTTGTCCCCCCAGCTCAGACACATGCACTGTGGCTGAGGTGGCAACAGCCAGGTCACACATATGGGATGTCTCAGAAAAGGTCACATACCAGTTCAGGAGGAGGGAATTATCAGATACCATAGTAATTGGTGAAGCATGTGGTGTGTTACAGGCACACACACACCTTGACACCCATGCCAGAGCCATCATGGCAGCAGACACTCGTTTTTCCAAAGGACTCCCAATCAAAATCAGACCCAATACCAAGACATCCTCTCACCTGGACAAGGTGGACAACACCCTTTCACGTGCCTGCCAGGAGCTCCTCAGGATCCAGCTGTCTGCCCACATACTCCCACCAGCATCCAGCACAGAAACAATCCAAACCTTGTCTGGTGCCCTGGGAGCTCCTGAAAAAATAGCTTTCCTGGCTGATGGGGCAGAGGAAAACTCCTGGCTCTCCCCTCCACACCCTCCCAAAACACCTGTTAACACTTTCTGCCTTCTGTCCCCATTGCCTTCCTCCTTGAAGGCCGATTTCTAACAGCCATAGCTGTAGCTTGCATGCTCCTAATTCCCTCCCTTTTTGGAAGTGGGGGCTGTGACACCACCTTGGGTCTGCCCCTCCTCTTTGGCCTGGGTTTGCTATTTTGCAGAAAACCCTCTGTGGCTGCTCAGCAGGGTGGCTCACAGCTTGGGGCACTGTGCTTCACTCCCAGGTGATTTGGATTGGGATACACCAGGAAGTTTGCTTTCGGCTGCCTCTGGCAGTGTGTGGGTGTGCAAACAGTGACCAATTTCACTGCTGGTTCAACTCCTTTAAATGGGGACTTTCATATTTGTCAGGCTTGGAAAAACACCACCATCTTTTAAACAAAAAATCCATTTCCCCTTCCATGGGGAAGGTGTTTCTGTTTGCACTGGCAGGCCCTTCCCTGCTGCTGCGCCCAGCACAGTCGTGCCGGTGGGGCTGCAAAAGGGTGGCTGTTCCACTGTGGTGGAACTACAGTGAGTTCCTCCTGTGGTGAGGATGCTCCCACCGTGCAGCTCTCTCTGCTTCTGCTGGGAAAATGGGAGCCTTCTAGGAAAGCTGAGCCCTCTGCACCAGGCTGGGTTTGATTTTTTATGGAAATTGCTTCAAAAAGAGCAGATGATCTGTATGGGGTCTCCACAGCCCCCTCATCAATACCATTTGTGGTCCTTTTCCAATGTGATCATCAGGTTACAAATTTCTGAGACGATAAAAGGGCAAATTGGAAATCTCCCTATGGAGTTTGCTGCCTGACACTCAAGTGTTCACCCTGAAAAGACTCAAAATCCCAATTTCCTCTGCTGGGATTTCAGCTAGATGGGTTGGCTAAAATAAATGAGATTAGAATAATCAGAGAAATGGATGGAGCTCATTAAAACACTAGATTAGAAGAACCCACCCTGCCTATTACCAGTGCTCCTGAGGTCTTCTGCCTTTCTGGTAAGTTAAAGCCACTCAGGAATTAAGATTGCTTTGCAGAAATCTGCAGGAAATGCATTAAAAATACATACTGCTATTACAATTCTTCATGTCACCAATCACTTGGGAGAGGAAACTAATGAAGGGAAAATGCATATATATTTAAATACAGTTGCTTCCCTTGGGATCAGGATTTATGGGCTGGGAGAGTGGGCCCTGCCCTGAAACAGAGACAAGAGCAAACTGAAGTCCCCTCAGGGGCTGTGCTGGTTTATTCTCTATAAATGCTTCTCCCCATCCCCACCTCCCTCACGTGAAGCTAAGGATCAGAAAAGGGCAGAAGATGGGTCTGGCACTGCACAAAGCTGAACAGGGAGCAGAGGGGGAAATTCCTGGGCAGGATTTGGGCCAAACGGGTCCCATGGTGAGCGTTACTGGTTTTGTTTCTCATGACCAGTTGCTTTCCTGCTCACAAGCCATTCCTGTGGCTTTGAGCAGCTGCCCTGCAGCCTGCCCGGAGACTCCGTAACCGCCCAGCGCCAGCCCCAGC
Organism: Myiozetetes cayanensis; assembly: GCF_022539395.1. NCBI lineage: Eukaryota > Metazoa > Chordata > Aves > Passeriformes > Tyrannidae > Myiozetetes > Myiozetetes cayanensis. The sequence continues at coordinate 319,810 of NW_026087544.1, forward strand.
TGCACAGGTGCCGAGGAAATAAACAAAAAAGGAAGTTCTGGGAGGGAGAAGAAAGGCAATTTGTTTACTGGCACACAAGGAGCCTCATCCCAGACTTTGTGGTTTTGCCCCTCGGAAGATTTAATCCCGGCGAAGTACAGGGGAGGTTACAGCAGGTGGCCGGAGCCAGGGCCTTCCCTCTGGGCCCGCCGGAAAGGAAAACGGACAAGCCCAGATGGACATGGGGAGGAGGGAGGGAGGGAGGATGCCGCGGCGGCTGCACGGCCGGCAGCGCTCCCTGCAGCCTCCCGGCTGCTCCCGCCGCAGCTCCGGGATGAAGAGCCTGCGACGGCACGGCCGGGATGGCGAGGAAGGAGTGGCTGGGATGGGATGGCAGGGACGGGAACCTGCGCTGCCTGCGGGTCGCGGCGCCTGGACACGCCTCGCACCGGGACCACCGCCCCTCGCTCCCCCCATCGCCTGCAATGGGAGCGTCCCGCCGCGCCGCCTCTGGACAGCGCCTGGCACGGCCCATTCGCGGGGCAGGGGGCGCCGCCCCGCGCCAATGCGGAGTCCGGGTACGGTGCGTTCGCGGCCTGGCGGGGGCGGGCGCGGAGCCCCGGGGCGGTGAGAGTCGGTGTGCCTCGGTGTCCCCGGGCCGGTGCCCGGTGTTACCCGCTGAGGCGGCGCGGTCGCCGCTCCCGGCCGGCACTAGGGGTCAGCCCCGCGCCGGGGATCGCGGGGACGAGGCGGCGGTGGCGGTGGCGGAGCGTCCCCTCACACCCACAGCACATTTTTCTGTACGCAAACCTGCACGTTTTCACTCAAAAGCTGCTCGGTAATGCTTTTAACCCCTTCCTTCGCGTTCCTTCTCTTACTTTTATCCTGCTTTTGTGCAGCCAGCCCTGCGCCAGTTCTCTCCTTGGAGGAGCTACGGAGCTACATTTCCACACCTACCACTGTGGATGAAATTGTCATCAGAGCAGCATCGGACTGCCAGGGATCAGCTTCTTCCACACAGCTCTCTGTGTGTGTATACATATCTAGCTACAGATGTGTATATCTACACAGGCTTGGCTTCTGTCACGTAACAGAAAACGTGTGAGAATGGAGGAGAAGGTGGTTCGGGTATGACATTAGAAATAACAAGAAAATGAGATAGCTCCTGAAATAAGTCGAAGAAGTTGGAGCCTGTTTTATTTATATAAATATATTTATTTATTTATATATAAAGTTATATATTTATTTATATTTATATATTTATTTATTTATATATCATGATGTACTAAGTAGTTCTTAAATCTGGTGTCAGGTAAGACTCACTAATAAGGAAAGATTTAGAGGCTCCAGCTGTGTAAGCTGTGACTATGACAAGAACAAAGCACACTCTGCAGCGGAGCTCCCTCTGAGGTGTCAGCGTTTTAGCTGAAGAGCTGTTTAAGTGCCTGACATTTTCTCACTGCAAAAACAAGCGCTAGCTAGAAGAATATTCTATTGATCTTCTCTGAAGGCTTGGAGAGTTTCCCTGAAAAGTGCTGTGCTTCTCTCATGGGAGATTTCTGTGCAAAGGTTGATTGACCAATAATTTTTTGTTTTCATACTTTTACTCCCTGCAGGGCAGTGGATTCATTCCTTCCTCAGCCTTTCAATTTTCTTTGATGGACATAATTCTCAAAAAGATTTCCCCAAAGGCCCTTCCCCATTCAGGAAATGCTGCTGGAAGTTGGGTGTAGGTTTGGAAGTGTGATCCACCACAAACGGCAGGAGTCCAGGAATTCTCAGGAAGGTACTTCTCCCAGATGCAAGCTGGATTATTTTCATCGCATTCTCTGTGTACCAGGCAGGAGTGGAATCCATTCTCCAGCTCCTCAGATCCTGCCTCACTTGTAAAAGTCCACTCAACCAGAGTCAGCGGGAAGTACCCCTTGGTATGTCAGGATCTGAATAAACCTCTAAACTACAAAAAGTAGTGGCCTTCTTTCCTCAAAAAACCTGCCACCATTTGAGGGGGAAGGCAAGGGGCTGCAGAGCTCACTGAACTGCAGTGCAGCTCAGGTGTTAATTCTGCCCTGGGCCTGTAGCCTCTGCTGAGCTGTCGGTCCCAGCCAGGGCTGTGGCTGTGAGGGATAAAACCCAACAGTCTTTCAAACCATTAAAGTAGCTCCATGTAGTTCAGTGCCAGCCTGAAAACCTGAGTTATTAGAAATGGAACATACAGTATAAATTTAGCAATCCCTGGTGTATTTCGTATTTTACATCGGCCAGATTTTACTTGACATGAAAATCTGAACTTTAACCTGTACTTAAATGTCTAGATTCCTTGCTCTAATTTTACATAATGAAATGTCCTAGTTCCTGACAAGCCCCAGGTCTGCGCTGGGTAAATGCTACAAGCTATGGCTGCTGAAACAGGCCCTTGGAACCACTCGCTGCCATGCTGCAAAAGAGGGATCTCAGTGGTTATTGTGAGTACATTCAGGTCCTGACAGTCCCCAGGGGCACAGTCCTTGCAGATGTACATTATTGGGGGTAAAAATCAGCTTTTCTCACACACCATCATGCGGAGAACACACCCGCAGTGCCTGCAGACCCTTGTGCTGCCTTCAACAGAGCACGTGGATGCATTTTTACAGATAAATTAGTTTGTCTCAAAATAATAATATTCAATATTTGGGTCATTATGACTAGCTGCAGAGAAGAGCAGAGCAGCTTCAACCAAAGCAGCTGCTCAGCCCTCAGTGCTACCCCCATGCATGGCCCCAAACCACCCTGGGCTGGCACCCACAGGACAAGAACTGCTCTGACACAGACACCCAAGAGACTTGGGTACAACACAGAGGCCACAGACAACAGCACAAACACGTGTCTAAGGTTGTTTATTAATTCGGTCTGTTCTAAGTTGTACAGTTATGAAAACAACAAAACGACTGCTGGAAGCCCAGGAATATTTACAATCTCGCCTTGTTGTAGTGAGGTCAGTCTATGTTGTTGCACAGATTGGTTACGTTTGGTACCACAAGATGTTTAAAATTCAGACAAATTCGAACAGATTAACAATTGTATATACAGGAAATAAAAGGAAATTCAAGTATCAAAATACAGACAGATTAAATAACATTTGTATACAAATCAGCCCCACTGCCATACATCACAATTAGCAAAAATGTCCACATTGCAAACTGAACTTGACTGTCTCTGCCCTGTCAGGGAATCCCAGGTTATTCTTCTGTGGGCAAGAAAAATGTCTGAGCTGGGTTGACTTAGTGAGAGCAGCACAGGTACTTTCTTTTGGGAAAAAAATGCAATTAAGTAATACCAGTGCGAGACCTAAAAGGGAGACCTTTGCAACAAGACAGCGTTGTGAGCGCTGTACCAGCTCCAGAACACGGATCTGATGGATGGAACTGATGTGAGCAGAGCCAGGGAAATGCTGCTGCTGGAAACTTACGAGGTGGGTGGAAGGAGCGTTAAAGCACCGGCTCCACCTCAGCTGCACACAGAATGGGACGTGTTCGGGTGCTATTTGGCATCTGCTCTGTGTCTCTGCAGCCTCCTGAAGGTACAGAATTCATGACAGGTACAGCCTGGAAGGTGCCATATCTTCTCCCTGGGAGGGGGGACAGGCATGTACCCCAAAAAGGTTGCATAATTTCTTCTAAAAAGAACAATCCCAAAACAAGTTTAAAGTCAGCTGAACAGCTAAGATTAGCGCTGTTTTTTTTCTTTGTAAACACAAAATAAAAAAGGATAAAGCATCTTCAATTTGAAAAAACAAAAGCATCCCCTCCTATATAAGAAAAGACAAAACTCAGCATCTCTGTTTGCTGGCCTTGAGTGAGGGCTCAGCCCACAAACCAAAGTCTGTGAAACACGATCTGTCCTTAAAGAGGGGAACAAGGCCCAGGGCAGCCCCACCTTCTCCCAGGCAGGTAAATACAGCAGATGCAGTTTGATGCAAAGTCATATTCAGCACCAGAAATTTGGGGCACTTTCCTCCAGATACCACAAAACCCTGCAGGGAGGAAGAGCCCGAATACTGTGCAGTGGGTGGGTTAACGCGGCCAGGAGCCAGCAACTGGCACGGCCCAGAGTCAGTCTCCAGCACTGACTCCCTTGAGAGATCCCACCGCACTGAACTGCTAAAAAAACTGCTCTGTCAGGTGAGAAAGGGAGTATCTGGCTAAAGAACGGCTGGATCACTAAAGACAACCACAGGGTTACACACGGGGCTGGAACCACCAGGGTCACCGAGCCCAGTCCCTGAAGATTGGAGTCTTCATCACCATGTCATCTCCAAGCCAACCTCCAAAAAGCTCACGTGTCAGAAAAGAAACCTCCCAAACAGAGGTTCAATTTGCAATCTCACCAAAGACTTGTTGCCAACACACCAAATATTTACACTTAACACCAGTATGAATTGCGACATGTGCATAACAAGGAATGTTAAATTTCCTAAATTCATCAACTTCACCCAAAATCTTCACTTCTCCCTCCCAGTCCTTTACAGGTCTAAGCCCTCAAGATTATGGTTCACTTCTCTCCCAGCCTCACTGTGAGAGAGACTAAAGGAAATCCTGACATACAGCAGCAATTGGAGTTAAACAGGAATTACCTGGGCACAGTGTTTCCATGCAGCAGCAGGTCCCACAGCCCTGATAAGGCCTGACAAGATCATAATGGACACACTGCGCTACGTTTTGCATCTGAAGAATTTAAATCAGAACTATTTTAATATTCTCCCCTGAGGGGAAGAGTCTGAAAACACGTCAGTCGCAGCCCAAACCACTGTTAAACACTCTGTAATTCGAAAGAAAAGCAAGCACACAGCACCTTCGAGGTTGTGTCTTTGGGGACACTGGGCTTGCACAGGGCCAAGCCACTCTCAGGTTCATGTGGTTTATCCTTGGGAATGGACTGTTTCACTGTAATGCCCAAAATTTAACTCCTTATTTGTTCATCTTCTGAAACTGTTGCACTAATTAAATAATGAGCTAGTATCAAAAAAGTGCTAAATCACAACTGAATATACTTAAAAACCCCCACCCCTTCAGGGCATAACTGCATTTAAAAACAAGACAGGTGCACAGAGGCTGGAGGAGGGAGTCGTCCCCAGGAATTCAGTGCGGAAATAGGAAGAAACGGGGTCCTTGCCATAGAAATGTCAAGTATTGCAACGCGACAGTTCAGGGGATAAGGAAGCTTTGTACCATTGGGGATATTGGCCACAACCGCTCTGGGTGGAAAGATCCTTTGCAGACTCTTTTCCTCAAGTTACTTCCATTTGCCACAAAAGCATGGAGTGGCTCAGAGAACAGGATGCAGACTTACCCCACACGGTTCTCACACGGGAGGAAGCAATATCCAAGAATTTGATGTTCTCTCCTGTTCACCCAGAGCTGAAGCGAAGTAAGTACCGTCAGAGATGTGCACACCATGCCCCTGCTAAGACTTTCTATCGTACTGCTCGCTGGACTGTGGGATTCTCAGTAAATATTTCTTTTTTTTTTTCCTCAACAAAAAGCTGTGATGCTACATTGAAACCGTGAACTGCATTTGCTCCGTGTCATTTCACAAGTTAAAAAAGAAACAGGTTGAGAGACGTTTGTCTCAAACTAGAAAAGGTGACATCGCTCTCTGCCTCCAAGTCTCAAGTTTCCTTCGCTAGGAAAAGAGAGAGCGTTTTTCCTCAGAGGGGGCTGAGTCCCTTCCCCCTCTGCTCTGGGAGCCCTCACCGAGCAGCCACGCACCCACTCCAAGGCAGCTGCCTGTGCCAGAGGGAGATGATCTTCATGTCAGCAGCCACTGTGTCCCAGGTCTCTGCCCGTAACTATATTCCATGGTAGGAGACGGCTGCCTGGAGCTCAGCTTTGCAGAGGCAAACAGAAAGGGAGATAATGGAATGAATTTCCAAGTCATACAAAAACATGTGCTGGGAAAGATGAGGCGAATGGCCCCAGAGATGGGACACGAGTGTGAGGGCTACGGACACACACTGGCAGTGTCGTGGCTTGGGCAGGGCTGCCTGTGATCCCTGCTGGGTTTGGTCACCCTTTGAAAGGCACATGCTCTAGTGACCCAGATTTAGGAAGTACGGAGGAACCTGCCCTTCCCAGCTGAGAGCAGGGGGATGAACAGTTCAGACCCTCTGAAGTCGGGCAGACGTGTGGCAGCTGCATGGTGAATGCCCACACGTAGAAACTGCACTGCCACCCCCACCAGTGAGGCAGTTTCTCTTTGAGGGACACAGAAACCTTAGGGCACTGTTACAGCACGGGATTTTGCTGACGGAACCCAAACCCAACCTTGGGGAGTACCTGAGGCACAGCAATGTTCTGTCCACAAGGCCTGGGCTGGCAGGGTGGCACTGCAGCACCTATGCAGTGCTGGCCCTATACTGGGGGCTCTGTGGCACATGAAATGTATGTACTAGACTGAGCTTTCCTTTTCTTTTTTTTCCAACACAATCCTTTCACTTTTAGTCCTCTCGCTTGGATCCTCACTAGCACAGCCCTCAGTCTGAAGTCAGTTTGCCACTCAGTGCCATTAAGTCACAAATGACTTGGGAGATCAAACTCATTCCTGAGAAAGAGCTAAATAAAGACTTTGAAACATCAGATTTGACTGCAAGTCTGGGGAAATGGAAGCTTCGAGGCAGCAGCTGCAAAGCCCTAGCAAAGCTCAAGACAAGCTGCTGCTGCCCTTAACATGAGGAGCAAATAACCCAGGGCTGTTCCCTGACCTCTCTCTGCTGATGCCAACTGTGCTTTCGGTGTCCAGCCCACACCTCCCCTCTCCAGACCGGGGCTCACAGCAACATGTGCCTTTGGAAGCTTAACCACAGGCTGCCCCATGAGAACTACGCCCAGAGCTCACGAGTAGTCTGGTGAGTGTAAACAGGAGACTATGGGATGAAGAAAAACCTACAAGGGACTGAAATGCATGCAACCAACCCCCCCCCTCATCTGTGAGGGGACAGAGCTCACAGTGGGAACGATGAACCCAGCCTAAACCAGCGCTCCCCCAGCAGAGCGGGTTCTGCGCCGGGCTTTGAGAAGCGAGACTGCGGGCAAGGGTCACCGTGAGAAATGGAGTGCCCGCGTGTTATTTGCAGAGAGCATCACAGTGGTTAGTGTCAACTCGACTGGCAGGGAAGGAGAGGTGAGTTCACTGAACAGTATACAGCCGTGGTTCAGTCGGGAAGAGGAGGATCTAGGAGGAGGGAGTGTGTGCACCACAGAGACAAGAGGTCTCCGTCAGTCCAAGGACAAGGTGAGATAGAAAAAAAGGCCTGGGGAGTGTCACATTGCCCCAGGGATTCACAGTGCCAGAGCGAGGGGGAAGACGTGAAAATGGCAGGCGGCTTTCCTGGATCCACATCTCCGACTCCCAGCCTGCCCTCTGCTCCTCCCGCCTCACATTCAGCTACAGCGTTACCCTTGTTTCCGAGTAAGGAGATTCACAGTGTTCAGCAGCGATCAGGTACAAAAGCTGTTTAAGTCTACAGTCTCCTAAGTGCTGCTGCCTTGGACGTGGTGCCTACGCGGGCTCAGGGCGAGCAGCTGGAGGAAGAGGGAGTTTAGCAGAGCGGACAGATCAGATCGCAAAGGCACGGTTAGACGGGGCGGACGCGGGTGTTGGCTTTAGAAGATAGTGGTCTCATACTTAGTGCTGAGGGTCCGCTTGGAGTCCTGCTTGGGGTCGACGACCCAGGAGACACTGGCATGAGACTGGGAGTCTTGGTCCACTTCAGGGGGATCCAGCTAGAAAATAAGGAGAAAAGGGCATGTTAGGTCACCCATGCTTCTGGGACAGAACAAGTGGGGATTCAAAGCACAGAGTAACTGCTGCTCTGCCTACTGCCTGTCCCAGAAGCGTGCACATGGGCAAGGAAGCAGCTCTTGCTGGGGAGACATTTGAGTCCTTCACATCTAAACATGTCTGGCCACGTCAGTCTCAACCCAGCACCCCAAGATGACTTCCTGCGTTAGGCTGCGAATCCCTGTCACCCTTGGTGACAGCTTCACTCATCTCCAACAAGCATGAAAAATGGAGTACTACAAAAACAGGAGAGAGAGAGACAGCTCCTGGCAGGTGAGCTCCCATGTGATTTACTCTCCTGACCAAGCACAGCTCTTTCCTTTTGTCCTCTTAAATCAGGGGGCTCTGTGGCACATGAAATGTATGTACTAGACTGAGCTTTCCTTTTCTCTTTTTTCCAAGACAGTCCTTTCACTCTTTGTCCTCTCGCTTGGATCCTCACTAGCACAGCCCTCAGTCTGAAGTCAGTTTGCCACTCAGTGCCAATCAGGGTGCCACAGAGAAGTTACCACCACCAGCAAGAGCATCAGGGTTAGCTGAGAACTGCCTCACTGCGTGAGCAGGACCAGGTGGGAGCAGCATGTCCCCGGGCCTTGTCCGAACCCATGGCCCAGGCTGGAATGAGCAGGGGGAGGACAGCAGCAAGGCAGGACACAGGAGCACAGCAGGAGACATGGGAAGTGGGGAGGCAGCCTGGGTCGGTTCGGAAGGGAGGATGGCAGGAAGAAGGGTAAAGACCTTCGCTCCAGGACTAACAGACTGCAGCGGCAGGTAGGAGGGGCGGTGTGTTGTACAGGTGTGACAGTAACAACAGCGGGTGTCGGGAGGGAGCGGCACCTGAGCGGGGGGAGCAAGCAGAACACAGACAAAAGGAGACATTAAAGGAAGGCAGTCGCTTATGGCAGCAGTCCCTGCTCCTCAACAGCTCCAGTCTTGGCTGGTTTTGGCTACAGGGGAACCCTGTACTGCAAACTACAGGTCACACTATGGATCTCACTGCACATGGAAGCTGTGCTGGACCCAGCAGGGCCCTTAAGCCTCATTTTCCACCAGGTTATTTCCACCTCTGCCTGCCCTCCCCCTACCAGGGGAAGTCCCAACCCCACAACAGGACTGACAGAGGCACAGACCTGCGGTGTCAGCACTCACAGGTACCTCAGTCACACCTGGGCTCCCCCCACCACCCAAGGGAGGTGTAAGCGTGTGATGCCCAAGAGAAAGCCCAGCTTAGACCAGCAGATCGCTCCCGCCTGCACACACGTACCGCAGATTTCCTCATGCCAGCTCGTGGTTTAGGCACTGGTTTGGAAGATTTTGTTTCAATCATTTCTCCTGCTCCAGCACCAAGAGGCTTTGCTCTCTGGGCTTGGAGGGCCAGCTGGTAGGCGACTTCGAACGCCTGCCCCAACGTGAGGATGATCTCGTATGTCAGGTTCTTGGAGAGAGCACAGAGCACAAAGCCATCAGGTCACCTCGTGCACAGTCCCTGCGCCTCCCCCAGGACCTCCTGCCTGCCTCTTAGCCCCACCAGTACTACAGTTCAGCAGCGCAAAGAGAAAAAGCCCAAACATCTCATGCAGTTAATTTTCCCCAAGTATAAAAGCAAATCATGCTTCCACCTTCTCAGTGAGTTAAAAGGTTGTTAAATCAGCCCATTACGCTCAACATAATTGAGGGCATGTGAAGGATTTGTGCATGGCACATTCCCCAGAAGGGAAAGCTCCTGCCCTGCTTAATTCAGCGCTGGAGACTGCAGGAACAAAGCCAGACAAATACTGTCCACAGAGGTCCAAAGTAAAGGCATTTGGAGCCAGGACTAGTTCAGGGTAGAAATGGTAGAGGAACCTTAGAAGGTTCTGGTCTTAGATCCTGGTCTATGACTCGCTAACAAAGCTGAGAGATAAAACAAGTGGACTGTAAAGAACAGGGAGATGTGACGTGGTAACCCACTCACCACATCCACAGTGCTGAAGACGTGGCAGTAGTGGTGGCTGGTCTGCAGATCCTTGGTGATGTAGGCAAATGTGCAGAGATCCTCGGGGTCCTGAGCAGCACAGGAGATGTTCCGGATCTCGTGCTCAGCAATGACATTCTGCCAGGGTCAACCACAAGCACCTGTCACCCTTCTGGGGATGGCAAATACACCCAGCAAACAGTGGCTGTGGAGTGTGTCCTGGGGACAGGCAAGGGAGTCTCCCAGCCAAACCAGTCCCTGCTCCCTCCCACGGCAGGAATAAATGGCAACATGGTCCACAAACAGCCAGTCTGCCAAGCCTTTGGCACTCAGGTAACCATCATCACCTTGGTGCTCCCCCACAGCCTGATCAGTTCCCCAGGACCAGCCGTGGCTTCTAGAGCCACAAAAAGTGATCTGCAGCCCTCAGGCAGGTGAGACTGCAGGTCTTGTCCCTCCAGACACCAAGTCATCTGCAGCTCACCTTGTTGGAGGCGTCGATGAACTTCACCCCTTTGTATGTGATAGACAGGATTATGGTCGGGACCTTCTTCATGTGCTCCGTGGATTTCTTCAGAAGCAAGGACATTCAAGTGACCAGCTATGAATGGATGTTCCCTTCTTCACCCCTGCCCCGGCCCACCCCAGAGACCCCCAGGCCCATACAGGCAGGTTGTGGTGGTCTTGGACCAGAAGGAGGAAAGCAAGCTCCTGGTGGAAACAGAAGGGGAGGGATGGGGACCTGAAGTGAACCCAGCCACCCCTTCCCCAGTGAAAACACCCACTCTCCCACTGCACAGACCTTCCAGCTATGGGGAACAGTGCCAGGGAGGGGCAGTTCACCAGCGACAGCGGCACCGCCTGTTTGGTGGTCTGGGCCCCTGCAGGGTTTGGGGAACTGCAGCTTCACTGAAATCCCCCATCCCCCAATCCACACCATCCACCACAGGCTGCAAGCGGCCCCAGGGCCTCCATACCCTCATCTTGGCACAAGCATCCTGTGTAGACTCTGTCCCTCGGAGGTCTTTGATCAACATGGAGCCCAAGTACTGTTCGGAGGAGGGGGAGATGTTAAACCCTGCTAAGGCAATGCCATGGCCCTGCAACTCCACATGCAATGGCCTGATCCCAGAGCCTCCTCATCCCTGTCACACCCACAAGCCAAAAGCCACTTACGTTGGCCTCATACCCGCAGGACTCAAAGATGAGCTTCTCTGGCTGGTGCTGCCAGTTTTGGACTGGGGCATATGGGGCAGCCAGGCTAGGGGGGCGCAAGGTCAGCTTGGATTCCCGACGGTCCTCCTGCAAGGGAAGAAATATGGATGTGAAGCCACAACAGGTCCAAGCTGGGTTGAAACAGCTCTCAGGAGGGCTCTTTGGGCTGGGGTGATTGAGGTTGGCAATGGCTAACGCCCCAGGGCGCAGGCAGCACATGGTAGGTGAAGGTGCCAGCTCTGATAGAAACATGAGCTGCCTGTTTTTGAGATGAAACTGAGGCATAAAGGAGCTGCTGGCTCTAACGCCTGAGGAAAGCCAAGCCCGACCAGCTCTGTATCACCCTACCTCCTCCCTGGCTCCAGAGAGAGGGGAGCCTGCACAGAGGGCCACCGGGACACACAAAACATCCACTGACCTGTGCTTTGTAGCGCTCAGCTCTGGAGTAGGGAGCAACCTCAGTGCCACGGTCGTGTTGCCTCTTGCTGGTATCCCCGGAGGGCAGCAGGAGATCGGCAGATCTGCCTGTGCAGGAGTCATTCTGGCTCAAGGGCGATGACGTCTGGGACATCAAGTCCTGGCACTGAAATGAACAGACACCACAAAGACTCCCAGTCAATTTGGGCTGTGCCCCACATCGCTCCCCTCTACACTGCCTGGCACAGGGTGCAGAGAGCAGAGCTAATGGGGTCAGCTCCTGCTCTGGGGGCTCCTGCCTCAGTGCCAACAATCCCACCCTTTATCTTCTGCATGAGACCCATAATTTGCTTGAGGATGGTTTCAGCCAGGTATGCAGCCCCTTCTGCAGGCACACCTCTGCCTCTGTGAGCTCATCCCAGGGGCAGGGGACTCACTGAGCTGCAGGCAGGGTGTTTACAGAGGAACGAGCTCCCCTAAACACTGAGCAAAGCCCCCGAAGGCGCTGATGATCAGCCAGCCCAGAGTGGAGCCCCGGAGCACAGCGTGAGGTCAGCCTGGCAGCCTCTGCACAGCTGCAGCCGCATTAGTCCTATTCAACACACTCGCTTAATTTGCCATTGACGTCCCTCCGTGCCTCCCCACCGGATCACACCAGCTGCAGCGCCAGGAAATGCTGCAAATGGTCCATTCTCTCACCCAGCCTCCCTGGGCAGCATCTCAATCAGCTGAGCTGCACCAAAGGACCCTTCTTCCCCGCCAGCCCTGCTGCCTTCAGTCTCATCCATCTCATGGGGATGTTTTGGGGGTTGAGCAGCGGGCAAAGGCCTGGCACCCTCCTGGTGCATCACCAATGTGAATCCTCTCTGTTCTCGCACCTGAATCTGGTTCCTAGAATATCCCATGTGAGCAAGCAGGGCACAGCAGCCCAACTCACTTGGGAATGCAAGACAAGAGTGCAGAGCTCTGCAGCAGAGCAAGAACAGGATGCTCAGGATGGGGAAACTAATCATTCCAATTCCTGCTCCAGGAAGCTGATTTGCAATCACCGGGAGGAGGCAGCAGCACACGCCGCCATGCTCCTGAGCTCTCAGGGTCGCTATGAGCCCTGTGGCTTTTGCCAAACTCAGTTCTCAAATGCCAGTTTTCAGGAAGAATGGGAATGTGACAGCTCCCTCCCAGACAGCTCCCATAACAAGACATCCAAATGCTGCCACTCCTACAGCAAAAATCAGCATCCACACATCTCATCGAGTGCTATTTGGCAGTGACAGCATGAGTTCTCAGCAGCCCAGCCAGGCCAGGGAGATGGGTTCCGGCTCCCAATAGCGCAATCAAACACCAGGCCCCAGCTGCAGCCCTTCTCCAGATGGGCTGTCTGCCAAAGACTGCTGCACGTCTGGCCAGGAAACAAGGGCAAGGAAGTGGGCTCAGCATTCCCCTCGGGCAGAGGCGAGGGTGGCACCCTGCACCCCTTCAGTGCAGGCACTTGATCCCAAGGAGTGGCCTGACCTTTCCTGTGGGATGGCATCCAGAGGCTGACCTGCAAGGGCTGGATGTGGTTTTCCCCCACTCACTGCAATCACAGGGTCACGCCTGCACTGGTATTTGCTGCCTGGGTGGCTGGAGAGGATGAGGTGAGGAGCTGAACAGACACACTGGACACGCCAAGATTTCTCCCAGCACTGATGTGCCCACACAGCCACACAAGACAGGCAGGGAGCACGAGCAGGGACTCACTCTCAGCTGTGAGAACCGCGGCGGCTTGGCCGGTGGCTCCTCGTACGGTCTGTCTGCCAGCGAGGCTATGATCCTCTTCCGATGGCCGAGCAGGTTCACCTTCAGTACCTGCAAGGACAGACATGGTCACCGTGGGCTCTCCTGCCCTTGGCACCAAGTGGCTTCATGAGACCATTCATGACAAGTGTCAGCCCCAGGGAATGGGCAGGACCTTGCTGCCCGGCTGGAGAGAGGCAACACTCACGTTCACTATCTCAAGCTCCCAGAGGTTTTTCACAGTGTCGATAGAGCTGTAGCCACTTGAGAGGAAGGACTGGATGTAATCCTGCAGCCCCAGGGAGTCGAGCCATGCAGGAACTGATGGCTGGCTGTTCCCATCACAGCCCAGGGGTTTCAACTGTGAAAGCACAAGAAAGGGGTTAAAAGCTGCAGGGATCCTGAGGGATACGGGGTCAATGGAAATCAGTTTACAGCCCATCACCATCTCCACTAACGCTTTACAGTAACAAAATCACTGTATGAACAAGAAATGCTCTTGGGATTGGCAGGAGGAACAGCCACCCTCTCCCCAGCATAGAGCCACCACCATCTGCATAGCCTGGCAGACCAGTATAATCCTCCTCCTCCTCGCTGTTCCCAAAACCCTTCCCATAGCCCCTGGGATCCCTCTGTGGCCAGAGACACAGGAACTGGTTTTTGTTTCCCCTGAGTTCACAGCCATGCCGGGCAAGGCCCTGTCCCTGTCCCACGGGAAGGAATCAGTGCTAACCTTCGGGAGGGAACGAGCAGCCTGGAGCAGCTTCCGCCGGTGCTGCGGGTCACCGATCCCAATGTCGCGAAGGTCCTGATCTTCCATGACATTACAGCCCTGTGGGGGGGACAGGAGGGAGTGACATGGGAGCAGGGGACAGCAGGAGCAACATCAGGTGCAGGAGTGGAGATCATGTGGTTATAGCAGCCTCCTGACCGCACCTCCCAGCATGTCCTGGCACCAGGAGAAGGAAGGTGCCCAAGGCTGGGAGCTCTGCCCCATGTGCTGACCTCAGGCACCCAGAGGGCTGACAGCAGGGTTGTGGCACATGGAGCAATGCCCTCCCCTCCCGCCCTGCTCTGGGTTCCACTTCCAGCCCTTAGCCCTGGTCACAGCTTGCAGCACCTCCTGTGGGATGCACAGATCTGTTTATTGCCATGTAAAACGTCCAGACAAACCCCAGCCCCATCCACACCCGAGCAGGGACCCTAGACTGTGCTCAGCCTCCCTCCACAGCTACACAGAAACCTGTATGGCCTTCCCTGAGAGCAGGGGAAGGTCAGGTGTCTCCTCCAGCCCCGGGCAGGAGGCAGCCGCCCGCTCTGGTAGAGATGCTCCAGTCACCACACACTGCACTGTTAAAGCCCATTTTCTGCCCCCTTCCCCCTGCAGAGCAGGAGCATGCAGACTGCCCACATTTAAGAGCCTCCATCCACCACAACCTCCTTCCCTCCCCTCATACCTGGGCAGAGCTCAGCGGGAAGCCTGGGCATGTCTCCCCACGGCAGGCAGAGCCACACTGCTGTGTGACCAAAGGCTTCAGCTCGAGCCCAAACCCCCTCCCCGGCCCTGCCTCCTGCTCCCCAGAGAGTCCCAGCAGAAGGTCTGTGCTGCCAGTGCTTCGCTGTTCCACATTTTGTTTTTTTAAGAGAAATCCAATTAAAGGCAGCTGGGGAGAGGCAGGGCAGTGAGTGCTTCCTATCCCTTCCTATCCACACTTTTGTGGGATTTCAGCATGTGTGCTTTGCTGAGTGAAACCTGCTCAAATGCAGCAGCTGAAGGCAGTGAGCTGCCCACCGAGCAGCCATCCCCTGAGCATGTCCCTGCTCCTGCCTGGTCGGTGAGCCCCTGTCCAGCAGCATCACTCCTGCCCCTGCCATGGCCTGGCACGGTGACGAGGGGCAGCACGGCTCTGCCAGGAGCTGCGCTTCCCTCGGCTGCAGAAAAGCGTTCAGGGAAACGGGGAATTAATGCCATAGGTAAGAAAGAGATGCCCAGGTCATGGGAGAGCTGCCCTGGAGCCCAGACTACAGTCATTTAGCAAACAAGAGCAGGGGGTGGCGGGAAGCAGAGCTCTCCACATCCCATGGCAGTGGCTCCTCTGCATTCCTCTCCCTTGGCAGCTTGGATCTCCACACACTCAGTTCCTGGAGGGCTGGGGAGCACCACCATGGCAGAGCTTGAGCCAACAGCCACAGCACAAAGGCATTTGTCTGAGAGCTGTTTAAACAGCAGAAAGAGCCAGGACTCATGCCCGGAATCCCACGAAGGGGGTTCTTTCCCTGTTTTCCCAAAGGCCATTCACAGACTGTGCTGGTCAGGACCACTGCTTGCTGGGGAGAGCTGCCACCGCCCCAGAGTGCCTGTGGGCAGGTGGCAGCTCTGCAGGGACACGGGACCACAGCCAGACACAGCTACCCTGCACCCTCCAGCCCTGAGCGAGGCAGCAGGACCCCAGGGCTCAGCTGGGTGGTGATGCTGCACGTAACGCACCACGCACGGATGGAACCACATCACATGAGCTGCTCTGGGCACCCCTCAACTGCACAAAATGAGGAAGAGGCAGACTGATGCTGAAGGCTCCACGGTGCCCATTTGGTGCACAAGAGCAGCTCTGTTGGATTGTAAACAAACCCCCTGTGAGTAACACGAGGGGCTGCTGCTGCTGGGGCAGTGACCTCTGGCTGGCGTGCAGCAGCATCCCACCAGAAAGATGGAAAGATGGAGCCACATTTAATGTACATTCCTGTAACAGTGGGAGATTGTATGCTTGGCTCAAGGGAGGAGGGAAGAGATTAAAGGGG
The DNA here is from genome assembly GCF_022539395.1 of Myiozetetes cayanensis. Lineage (NCBI taxonomy): Eukaryota > Metazoa > Chordata > Aves > Passeriformes > Tyrannidae > Myiozetetes > Myiozetetes cayanensis. Next base: position 335,768 of record NW_026087544.1, read on the forward strand.
ATTAACTCCCATGACAGGCACCTCACCTGGCACTGTTGATGCTGCAGCACTGCTGTAGGGGTTGCCAGAAGGTCCTTGGAAGCAGTGTATGTGAGAGGAATTCATTTCCCAGAGGGAGAGGCTTCAGAAGGGCTTTTTGAAAAGGACAAAAAGGGCTAGAGCAAGTGATGGGATTTCTCCTGTGAGTAGTCTGGAAAGCAAAGCACTACTACCCTGCCTGGGGAGGAGGCACAGGAAGGGACTGAAGTGCCCAAGCAGGTTATCATCACACCCTGGGTACCCGAAATATGCAGTTCCCAATGCCTGAGCCTGCTCTCTCTTCCAACCTGCCCATCTTGGTGCCCTGCAGCTCCATCCCTCCGTAAAGAACTGGGGTCAGGAGCTGGGGAGGCGCAGAGACAATGCTGGCAAGGGCAGAGCTCACAGCCAGCCCTTCCCTTTGTGCCACTCAGACAGCAGGAATGGTTGGCAACCAAACGAGCTGTGACAATGGTAATGCGTAATTTTCATGTATAAAAACTAAAAAAGCTTGCTGAGCCTATTTACATTTTCACTCATGCCTAACTTTCCAACGTTGAGCCCTTTTGGTGTTAATCCCCTTTAGCACAGCCACACTTCCACCTGAGCAGCACAGGGATAGCGGCTCTTGCTCTCCCAGGGTACCAGTGCCAGCCCCACAGCAAGGCAGTAGGTGTTCTCCCACCTTTGGCATCTCAAATTCAAGGAAAGCTTCCTGCTATATAGCAAGGATACAAGGTAGTTAAATACTCTGAAGCCTACAGCTTTTTCCAACACTCCCTATTTTTACATGTCACAATAAATTCCCTTGGTGCCAGTCTGTATTCTCTGGGTACTTAACAAGGATAGACGAAGCGTAGCAGCTCCGAACAAATCATTCCAGCCCCTGGTGCAGGAGGAATGTCCTTCAAACCCATCCAGATTTCATCTCCCATGAAAAACAATAATCTGCCACTAAAAGAGATAATTAAATGCAAAGACACTGGAGATCTTTTAACCTTTGCCAGCTGTACAGAGGAGCTGCTTAAACGAGACTTTAAACCTGTCTGCACCCAACACAGCCTCAGACAAGAGCCAAGGGGCAGAGCTGCTCCACCTGGACCACTGCTGCTTTTTGGTTTTACCCAAAGGTCCCCATTGGTGCTGCCACAGGTCAGCAGATGCCCTGACGTGGGCACAGACAAGCCCTGGCTCCCACAAACCCCTCTCTGGGTCCTCTGAGGACAGGCTCAGTATGGAGAGCAGAGCTCTGGGATGTGCTCTGGCATCAGCCCGGTCCAGAAGCCTCCAGCAGCAGCCTCAGAAGTGCCAATTAGAATCAAAAAGACTTTCCCAAGACGTGTTTCCAACTTCATTCCTTGTGACAAGTGCTTTTACCTTGTGTGTTCCTCCCAGCTGCCCCAGCTCTGTGGGCTGAGTGTAGCGAGGGTGGCTCAGGGCTGACCTGGGCCAGAGCTCTCGCTTTCACACATATCGGGGGAGTGAGGGGCATCTGACAGCCTCTTCATCCCAACACCTCACCTTGTGCTCTGTCAGGAACCAGCCCTTGACACTTCCTGCACTGCAGGCGGCTTGTGAAGGGTTCGTCCCTGGACCACACATCCCTGCACTAATCCAGGTTTCAGTGCGGCACCACTGAAGGTGGTCAGAGGGGCCTTCGTTCCCCAACCTGGCCTCCAGCTTCCTCTGAGCCAAACCCAGCCCCCTCTGTGGAGGCACAAACACACACCTCAAATACACACCACGAGGGGCACTCCTGGACCCCACCTCTGTGCTCTGCATCGCCCCGAGGGAGGGCAGGTATCTGCCAGTGACCCGTGTCCTGCCCTGGTCCATGCAGGAGCCCTGTGGGATGCTGGTGCACCCAACCTCCCCCCAGAGAAATGAGTTCTTGGAGGAAGGTCCGGCTTTGGTCATGCTTCACCTCTTGCACTGTAATTAAACAGCCCGCAAGGCTCCAGGTTTGTCATTAAAGGAAAAAAGCACAGTCAGAGGTTACCTGGCAGCAGGCAGCATCCCCTCCTGCTGCTGAGGTGACCCCAAAGCGAGTGTGCCAAAGGCAGCGCTGCCAAAATCTGCCAGATTCCTCCTCCAGCAGGACACTCTGCAGGCATTTAACTACCCAATTTTCAGATGCTGCTTCTTCCCCAGAGCCTGGCGTCTGTCCACGCTCTCGTTCCAGCTAAGGAAGGGCCCGAGGCACAGACTGTTCTGTGAGGGACACGCGGCTGGGCCAGCAGCGCGAGGGCCCTGACGCCTGCTCCGCTCACGCTGGTGCTGCTGTGAGCAGACCCTGCCTGGGCAATGGCCGGGAGGATGGGGACCAGGACGTGTCTGCTATTAAAAGCAACAGATGCAAACCCCAAACACACTCCAAAGGATCCTGCAAACATCCCAAGGAGAGCTCCAGCTGAAGGCTCTCTGTGCATACAAAGCTCTTTTTCTTTTTCCCCCTCAGTGCATTTGAGACAATTTGCATCTTGTTGAGGATTCTGCTGTCACTGCTATTGCTCTGCTTTTGGCAACCAAAAGCCTGGATGTGGGAGATGGAGACACATGCAGCTCAGCACAGACATGGGCTGATGACCTCACAGCCGGGCCCCACACCCCAGTCTCAGAGCTGGGGGACCCCACTTCGCCACACCAATCTGCATTTGTAACTGGCCTCGTGATTCGCAAGGTTTGGTGCCTTCCCTTAACGGTATCTGCAGTTTGGGGTAGTTCAGTGAAAACTGGAGGAAAAGATCTGTTTAGCCGTGGGCACGACAACGAAGCCTCAGCTCTCCACAGAGCATCGACTGGGGAAGGGGCTCATACACAAAACTCTACAATAAATCTGAGATTAGCACACAGCCACTTCATTTTTGTTTAATTTTATTCCCCATGCAGACTGGCAGCGTGACAATGGCAACGGAGGGAATCGGTCATGGTTGTCAAGTCCAGGCAATTTTATTGAGAGGAAAAAAATTAACTGCTACTTTAATGGCTTTTTTAATGTTTATGGGGCCTGGAGCTACTAATAAATCAAATATAAGTATCCTCTAAATTGCCAGTTCTGGTCCACCCACTTTGCTCCTCAAAATCCACTCCAACCTGGCTGCTCCCCCTGGAGTCCGTTTCCATCATCCAGGGAATTTCGGCACAGCTCTGCCACATTTTCCCAGATCCAAAAACCTCCTCAAGCCCCAGATCCCTGCATGTCTCCACTCTCACCATTCCCTTCCAGAGACACCCCAAATACCCATACCACAGGGGATAAAGCACAGTCCTAGGCAACCTCCTAAGGACCAGATGGAATGCACCGGGGAGCTGTCAAACAAAGTTCATTTTCTTGTAGAAGCAATTCCCACTCAGGGTTTGGCAAAGGCCTCACCCAAGGGTCCAGCTCCACTCTTACGGGCTCGCCCAGGGCAGCACAATCAGTCTGGGGCCCCAGACACGCATTCCTGGGGGCTGCAGTAGTGACAGACAGACAATACTGTGTAATGTGGCTGCTGTACTGCTGCCCCATGTCATAAAAACAAACGAAAGCCGTTTTGGTGGTGAATCTCCAGCCTGTGAACCAGGCCAGGCGCTCCTTGGACTGACCACGATCCTTGCAGGGCAGCACAGCCAGGAGCTGGCAGGGCATGGCTTCCTTACCCCCACTGACAGCTCTGGCGAGCTCAGGGCAGAGCTGTTCACGGGTTTTGGGAGGACCAAATCCAGAACCAGCCACCCAAGAGCCTCTGCCTGGCTGAGGAGAGCCTGACACCAGCCCAAGCACAAGGCTGCATGGGGCTCACCTGGCTCTGCACTAATTGCTTCCCCCAGCTGCAGTCATGCAATGTTCTTGCTGCATTTCACCACGAGCAGATGCAGTAAAACCCTGCTGGGGGTCCCTGGTGGGTTCCTGATCCTCACAGATCGTTCCTGGGTGCAAACAGCTACTGGAATACGTCAGTTCAGTTTTTCCCAGATGGTTACTATAAAATGACAAGTTCTATATGAAAATAGAAAAAAGCTCTGGGGCAGACACATTCCCAGAGCGTGCCCAAAGCCTGGCTGCTGCCCAGGGGACCAGCAGCTGCGCCGTTCAGGAGTGGATCAGGCAGAGCTGAGCGACTGAGGACACAGGAACCACCGCGTCCCTCCAGCAGGGCACATACCAGGTGATAATGAAGATCATGCAGATGTGAGTCCACATCCAAAACCCAGGGATCTGCAGAGCAGAGGAGACCTGGCTCCATGCACATCCTGTCCCTCAGCAGCAGGAGCTGTCCTCAGCCTGGGCAGACGTGAGCAGCCCTGAGATCTGCTCACACACCCAGCCAAGGTGAGTCAACCTGAGCCAAGGCCTCAGCTCTGTATTTATCCTCGTTTTCACGCACACACAGAGGGGTGAAGGGAAAGGAAAGGCTCTCCCGTTAGGGAACACCACTGCAGGCTAATGTAACATGGCACTGAATTGTTTTGAATCAAATTAATGTCAGTACTTTAAATTATTTGCGGATACCCCCTTCTTCCAACACCATCATTTTCCACCACTTCTCCCTAATTATAAAAAAATAAATAACCCCCCCACCAGAGGAGCCCAAGGCACTGCACACAGAGAACAGATTTCCCTTTCTGACGCTGTCTCATTGAATCAGCATTAGCTGCTTTCCACACACTCCATGGGAATCCAGGCTTGAACAATAAAAAAAAAGCTATAAAAAATGGTTTATGTTCTCTTTTACCTGCCCATTTGTGAATCAAAATATCTTTGGACTGAATAAAAAGTTCAATTTCAGAACACTGGTACAACTGCCAGAGCATGCGGGGTTTGCCCTTCTCAGATGTCAGCCTGGAAACTGTCAGGGGCAGCAGCAACTATCCCACGCTCCAAGGGAAGGGAAAAGCTTTTGCAAACGTCTCAGACACATTTATAGGATCTGTGGGATCACAAAACACTGTGTGAGGGAGCAGGTAATGGCATTCCCCTCTCTATTTCTGTGGGGAAATTCTACCAGCAATTACTGCAATTCCTTCTCATTACAGTGGCCACGTCCCTTCCCTCTCCTGAAGGGCAGAGTCCAGCCTGGCCTTTCCCCAGCCACTCCCTGTTTGCTGCAAGGATCAGGAATGCACTGGGTATCCCAAAGCTCATTTCCTATGGAATTCCCAACTGGAGCATCTGCAGCAGATGGACTGTTGACCACAGCTGACACGACGGGGCCAAGCTCCAGGAGCAGCAGAATCCCTCTTGGTCCATATTCCTGTGACATTTTTTCTGCTCTCCTGCTCCCTGGCTCATTACCTGCCAAGGACAATTAAGTCCATTTATTGTGCACTTTTCTGGATGACACTTCTCACTCACTGGTGTGGTTTTGTGATATTACCTTTCATTTCCTTCCTCTGGTGAGGGATGAGGCCCTGGGACTCCTGGACCTTGGCGCACACTCCAGGGCCACGTTCCTCCACGTGGGAGGCAGCGGCGCTGTTCCTCCTGGGTGGTGGGGGGATATTCCTGGTTCATTGGAGCTGTTCACATTTGGCAGGCAGCTTTGCTGAGGATTTTATCCTACTTGCAGAGCTGTATTTTTGCTAAGTCAAGGACAGCACAGCCACTGGCAGCAGCTTCGGCTCAGTTGTGTTCACCCACCACACAAATAAACCTTCCCCTTTAATGAAGGAATCCCAGCGGGTTGCAGAGCAGAGAAGACTTGGAAGCACCATCTCCACTTGAGCTCTTCCTAATCCCAGCTGCCTGTACAGGCTGCTGCCCAATTCTAGCTCCATATGAAAAGCAGCAGCTGAGTGACCCAGTGTAATTGCCCCATGGCAGTGGTGCTGCCCATGAAGGTCACTCGTTGGCAACCCACAGGGCAAGAAACTGCTGCCTCAGACAGCAGGGTTTGTTCTTGGGAACAACAGAATAACAGGGAAAGCCTCTTCCCTGCCTTGTCCATAAACACAGCAAAACTACTGAAAGGAGTAGAAGAATTTCTACAGACACAGAGATGTGGTCCAATGTGCAGATGTGGAAAGAGAACTCAAGTCTTTTGGAAAACTAAGCTACCTAAATCCATCTTTTATCACCCTTTTCTTCCCTCAACCAAGCTGAAAGATTACACAATCTGAGATCCAGGTAGACCTTGGTCCCTTCCCAGAAACACATACACGGGTGAAGGCATCATGTCACATCGATGTTTAAATAATCATGCTGACTTGTGCAAGTAATACCCACCCCTGAGTGAAGCCAACGCTAGATCAAGATCAACTTTGTCCCAGGTGCAGAGCAGGAATTCCCAGGAGCCGAGAGGCCTCCACTGCACCTTGCCAGCTCACCCCGGCTCCAATAAACACACCGCACCCGCCCCACTCACCGCACCCGCCCCACTCACCGCACCCGCCCCACTCACCGCACCCGCCCCACTCACCGCACCCGCCCCACTCACCGCACCCGCCCACTCACCGCACCCGCCCCACTCACCGCACCCGCCCCACTCACAGCACCCGCCCACTCACCGCACCCGCCCACTCACCGCACCCGCCCCACTCACAGCACCCGCCCCACTCACAGCACCCGCCCCACTCACAGCACAGCCTGGGAGACGCTCACGGTTCCCACTGTCACTGCAAACCTGTAGAAGCTGCAGGAACCCAGAGCCCCCCTCAGCTGTTGGTGGGCAGTGGACCCGGAGAGGAGCAGGACCCTCACGCCCTCCCCGCTGTCCACCAGAGGTGCAGCCTGCTGAGAGTCATCACCAGCGAGAGCGCCGGCGTGTCGCCAGAGCACAGCTAATCCCCTAATCCCCAATCCCTGGAGTTCTGAAAATAACGGAATTATTATTCTTGGAAACAATGCCTGTTTCTGCCTTCCTACATTAACGTCCAATTAAGAAGTCCAATATATTTACAGAGCACTTTTCAAACTCCCTTTACACACGGTGCGTTCATGAATCATTTCCCTACCTGGTGGTAAAGGTTCTTGTGACACAGGGTGCAAATTAACACAGGAGCCAGCTGAAAATACCCAGGGATTCAGGAATCCCTGAAACCAGAACTGGCTGAAGTCCAGGCTACCAGAGCACTGAGCAGCACCAGCAAGGCCAGCACCCTCAGTCTGCCTCTTGCAACCCTGCGCCACTCCTGGGGCAGACAGGGCACTTTAAACACCAGTTTTGCAGTGAAGAACAGCACCAAGCGCCCGGGGTTGGCACACATCGGCTCTCGCTGTCCCCGCTGTGGTGACAGGACATGCTCCTCGTGTCTGCTCTTCTGAGTTGCAATCTACTACAGGCTGAGTATCTTCCTCAGTACATTAAAGGGCTCTTTTAAGACACTGCCGTGCTCTGCAGCTGCACAACCCCTGCACATTGAACACTTTGCTCCTGCAAAGCTTCTTGTTTGCCCCCAAATTGGCACCTGGGGGACCCTGGAGCAAAAGGAGCATCCTGGCACCTGGAACACCCTGCAGCTCTGAGCAGGGAGCAACGCAAAGCAAAACCCTGCACAGAAAACAAGTGTTCCCATATCAAAGGACTCCAACTTCCTAATTTTGGCTACTAAAACTTAATTAGCCTTCACAACCTATCTAGCGATTTGCAAACCATTACCTGGCATTCTTTGGACCTTGAAATATTGAACACAATGAGGCCTTAAGAGGGACTAATCCTCTTACAGAAACTGTTTAACTCCAGGAAAGCAATGTCTTTGGGAGGCACTTAGTTTGGAATATTCTTTGTTAGCCACTGGAAGGGGTAGGTAATACAGAAATGGTTGTGTGAAGAGGAGGACTGGGCAGCCTGACGGGCGTCCGGCACCTTGGGCACTCAGTGCTCCTCGTCTGCCCAGCTTCAGTGGTCACAGTAATTTTAACAGTTCATCCGAGAACATCAAAATCACCAGTAGAACAAAGTTAACTACTTGTTCCTCACTTGTGCTGTATCTGAGGGTTTTACTTCCCCAACACCAGAAACTGAAGGCAAGGAACATCACAGAGGAGAAAATTCTGCACAATTCTGCACGCTGCTCAGGTGTGCGCTTCCTTGTGCCTCCATCCATGCCCTTTCCCAGCTTCCTGTCTCTCTCCACCTGCCTCCCCATCCTCCCCACCGCTGATGGCCACTGTGTGTTCCCAAAGCCCCTCACATCTTCCTGGTGTCACCTCTCTGCACCGTCCCCAGTACCAGAGATGCCTTTACTCCCATTCCAAAGCAAGATGCTACATTAACCAGAATGCCTTTTCCAAAGGTTTACATCCATTTTTTGTTATTTACCAAACTTAGAGTCCACACCAAAAGCACTTCTTTAAGCCATGCAAGGAGAACTCTCCTGCAGGACCAAGATTTTCCATCTTTACAGTTCAGCATTCCACACGAATTCTCAGATTTTTACACCATGCAGCTTTAAGTTTATAGACCCTGGTTATTAAAAACCCTCATCATCGAGCATTACTGTGTCGTCATCATTAGGTTTCAGAGCCAACAGTGTCAATGCAATTAGGTACAGTTCATTAACATCCTGCCTGCATGCTAAGAGCAAGTACAGTTCCAGCAAGGAGTCTGCTGCCTCCTTCACAGCCCAAGGCACAGACTGTGAAGAGACTCCTTCAAAACACCAGTGAATTTCAGTTCACATTTCTGGAGCAAATCAAATAGTATATATTTAGGGGGTAGATTAAATAAAATTTTCTATGCAAATTACAGTGAAAAAGCAGTAACACCTGAATTAAATGTGAAGACCCAACACAACCCTCATCTGCTCCTTCTGTCAAACCTTCTACGCTCCCCAAGACCATTGTGCCGGGCAGCAGAACCAGCTCTGCCTGGCACTGACACGGGGCACGGGTAACACGGCAAGCTTTGGCCAACCCGCTCATTCGAGCCCGGGGTCCCTCCCAGGCACTCACCAGGAAGCGGACATCGTCGAAGCCGTTCAGGAGCAGCTTGCTCTCGTACTGCTGCAGGCCGATGGACTCCAGCCACTCCCCGACGCTCTGCTCCAGCATCCGCGAACCTGACGAGAGAGGAATCGGCAGCCGCTTGAACAGGGAGAAACCGTTCAGGCGGTAGCAGCGGCACTCTGAGGAGGACAGATGGCATTGCCACATCATAGTCATTACCATAAAGAAACTCAAAAAATTATGCTCAGAGTACAACAAATCAGCTGGCAGACAATTGCTCTTGTGTGCACAGACCATGGACAACAAGCTTCCAGTGCCTCCGTGGGCTCCAGGTGCAACCTGTACCACAGTTCACGCTCAGAAAAGAAACTCCTCGCCTGGGCAGAGGTTCAGAAGCGCTGCTGGGGTGCTGAGATCACAGGCACTGCTGTCAGGGCTCCTGAGTTCCTCACCAGATGAACACATGAAGCCCAACCCCACAGGAATGCAGATCCACTCCCTGGCTCAGCAGAAGGGGGCGGGAGGAGAGCAGCAAACTTCCACCCAAGGCATTCCCAGGCAGTTGCAGGTGCGAGGGAAGGGAGCGGAGCTGCTCCTGAACGCACGGAGCTGTTCCAGTCCTCTCATCCATGCACCTCCAGACGCACCTCCCTGCTCAGTGGGGAGTGCAGAGCAGCCTGAGAGAAAACAGCTTCATGCAGCCGAGCCAGCACAGACACGGCGGACGCTTGGAAAAGCAGCAGGAGCCCAGGCTGTCCGCGGGAAGAAACGCAAGACAAAGGAAGCACAGACTGCAGCAGCAGAGAGAAAGGGCTTGTGCTCTTCCTTCCCAGCAGTCCTGACAGAGGCAAACTGTGGCAGGGGCTTTGTCTCGCCGTTACAGTGTCATGGGGATCCCAAGCATGAGTCCGGGAGCCCCGGCACTGTCATTCTACCGGTGACCCGGCTGCCTGGCATTCCAGCACACTGCCCGGACGGGGCTGGCTGCCCTGGAGTGCCCGGCTCCACCGCTGCACCGCACGACAGAAGAGTGGGGACTGTTCTTACCCCACACCACCGGTCCTGCCAGGCGTTGGGTGCACACCTGGATTTGACCTTCCTTCATTTTCTTCAGCTGCGTGCAGCCGCCACATCGAGCCCCTTTGCTCAGACAAGGAGCAGCTCTGCAGGAGGAAGCATTTTGCTTCCCTGCTTCCAAACCACATCAAAACAAGAAGACAGAAAATGCAAGCACACCCTCCTCTCTTCCTGCAGCAGCTCAAGTCCAAGCCATGCCTTGCCACCTCCCCTCAGCCTCTGATAAAGGAGATTCCTCCCAGCACCTACGGAAGCCGTATGGATGAGCTCTCCCTTCCTTCACCCTTGGGATGAGTCCAGTGACTTGTTACTCTCCTCTAGAAAAGCTTGAGACCTTAAATATGACAAAAAAAGTTCAGAGCTCTCCTTTTCATCAGGGCATTTGCTATGCAAGACAGGCAGATTTTCAGGCTCCCTGGCACATCTGTTTCCACCATGGATGCAAAGAAAAGGATGATCAGGAGACCCCAGTTTGCTTCCTTTGAACCTTCTGGTCAGCTGAAGCGGTTTGGTAGCTTCCAGCCATCCCTCCCCGCTCTGCTGCAATGGCTGCACACACAGAGCTCACGGTGTCATCTGCAGATTCCTGGGGTAATTCCTGCTGTCTGCTCCACGGGACTGCTCCTCTGCCCAGGGAGCTGTTGAGCAGCGCTGACCGGTCCTTCCAGCGTACTCTGCAGCACGAGCGGCGCCGAGATCACAAAAGGCTTCTGCCCCCCTCCCCTGACCCAGCCTGTGCACCGGGGCAGCAACTAAACCCAGACTGTGTCCCCCGGGCTCCCGGCTCCCCCGGGCTCCATCCTCCCCTCCACCGGTGCCCGCGCTCCGCCAGCGGCTGCGGCGGCTTTGTCTGAGCCAGCAAGCCCCGCGCTCCACACTGCCCGTCCCTCCCTTCTCCTCATCCTCTCACCCCTCCCAGCGCTCCCACCCGCCGCACCAGCCGGGAGGGAGGCAGAAGCTCCCCTAACTCTCCAGTGGAAATCACTGACTCCTCAATATTTACTGGATGATGGATGACATGGCTTGGGGTTTTCAAAAAATGATGTCACAGGTCTGTTCTGACAGTTCCAAGTGATTTGTGGCTGGCTCAGAATTAATTTATCGAGAGAGAGGTGAGGAACTGCTTGGTGCCTACCACAGCATTCCTGGGAGCAGTCAGGGTATTGGCAGGGGGAATGAAACCACAGCAGCTCCTGTCCCTGAGCTCCTGAATTTAATTTTAAAAATTATTTACTCTGTTCAGCTTTTCATGCACTCATAAAGGTATTTCTGCTTTTAAGAGGGAAACCTACAGTGACACAAGTACAGGTCTTCTGTTTATAAAACCCCTTCAAGTCATGACAGAATGAAGGGGGGGAGGTATTTAGAGGGAGGGAATTGAGGGGTTTCCTTTAAAATGAAAAAGAGGGTAAGAGATGCCCAAAATATCCCAGGCTGAAAATAAAGAAGCCCCAAATACACCAGGTGTTCATGTGTTACAAGGATGACACAAGAACAAAAGAACCCCAGTCCCTGTGCCCCCTTGGCAAGAGCCCGATCACAGCTTCTGACTGAAACAAACTCCTGTTTCTCAGCTCCATCCTGACCAACATGACCCCATTTGCTCATGGACACTGGGTGGAGAGAGACACAAACGTCTGTTCCAAGGCCAAAAACTCCTCTAAGGCAAAGGGCAGGTGGAGTTTGGTATCAGGACACAGCAGCTCCAGGCTGTCCAAATTGTCGAGAGCAGGTCTGTGGGAGCACTGGCTCCTCCTCTCCCCTCCATGACAGTCCCTTCCCTGGCACTACTGATCCACCACAGCCCAGACCACAGCCTGAGCCCAAACCCACACAGCGCTTCGACTCCTCTGCAAAGCCCCTGACCCTGGAACACAGAGCCTGAAAAAGGTTAAGTTTGCACTGGGAACACACAGTGGATTTCTCTTCACCTCAGCAAAAACCTGAATGACAAATGGATGTGAGGTGAGCTCTATCACAGCCCGTGTGAGCTGCCTGTGTGGATCTGCATTAGCATCTCATCAGGAGGAGATGCTGCCCACTCGGAGCTGTTCTGCGGCAGCTGTCTGGAGGTGAAGGATTTAAAAGGACAGAATCCTTTGTGGTGGCAGCTCTCCAGCAAGCTCGAGTTCTGCTTTTGCTCAGGATTTAAAGGCAGAGAAAGGAATTCCCGTTTTAAGTAGAGGGGGGAAGCATGTTTTCTCCAAGAGCCTTGTTCAGTGTATATGGATACCTACAGGTACGTTCAGGAATGCCCAGGATAACCCTCACTGAGGCACTTGGCAGATTAACCACATCTGAAGGGCATGGCCACTGTGGGACCCGCACTGACCCGCCACTGGCATGACCCAGCCCTGCTCAGCACAGCTACTGCCCTCATGGAAGGAGCCAGGAGGACAATCCTGCAGCTGCATTCTGTAAAATTAAATGAATCTTCCTGGAGAGTGTTGAATTAAAATTCCCAGCAACGGCATCGAGCATCACATGGGAAGCCCAGGTCTGCTCCTCCTGTGCCAGAGCCTTCCTCTCCCTCCCAGAGCCAAAGCAGGTTAAAGGTTAAACACCTTGTTTGTGTGCAGAGCACTGCCAGGACAGATGGACACGCGCTGGGTACACACCTGAGATCCTCTGCTGCTCCTGGGAAAAGTCAATGCCTTCACCAATGGAACTCATGATCTTCTCAATCTGGAAATAAAAAAAGCACATGCTGCATTATTCATAAATCAGAAAAAGGTAAAGGCAGCCTGGGATTTCACTGCCACATGACAGCCAGAGAAATTCAGGGAAGGATGTTAAGATACCTCTGAACAAGAAGAGGTACCCTGAGCATCTTGCCTGGGAAAGTCCTCATCAGGATGGATGGCTCAGAGGGATTTCCAGAAGTTGGTGCTCTGTAGAGCCTTCCCTTCCACAACTTGCCAGAGCCTGGAAATAAGCAGCTCCAACAAAACCATCCCTCTGGAGCACAGTACTAGGCGTGAGGAAGGAGCCCTACCACTCCCACCAGAGCAGAGGCTTCCAAAAAGTTTGAAAACAGATCATTTGCAACAGCAGCACCACAGAGTGAATGCCTGAAGGACCCAGGAGAGGGAGCAGGAGACAGCTCCATCCCCGACTGAGGCGATCCACAGTCCATGGCTCCAGGCAAACCTCTTGCAATGACGAAAAAAGGTGCAGACTGTGCTGAGATGGGTCTGAGTCCACTTAAGAGCTGCATGGAAACGGCTGCGTTTGCCGCACATGGCGAAAAAATTAATTAATGTACGTTGCAATTTCCAGAAACATCAGGAGACTTCCTTAAATAAGAAGATAAACTTTTCACACAGTTCTTGAGCAGAATTTGTAATTCAAGGTTTCCAGTGCAATGCAGTGGATGGAGACTGACAATTACCAGTTTAGCTCTGCTAGAGACTTGGTGAAGCAAACAAAAAACCTCTTAAAAGGCTCCTGCCAAGGCAGATCTCTACAAAACTCTTCCTGCCTGTGGGGAGCAGCGGGCAGTGCACTTGCAGCATTAAATCTCACCAGGGAGAAGGCACTCGTGCGAGCTGTAACAGTGCCAGTAAGGATGTGGATCCCCATGCCTGGAAAACCATAAGGACAAGCACATCTACTGGGTTTGAAATACAGCTAATGTCCGTTTACTGGGAGATTAGAAAAACAGCCTGGGAAAAAATAATCAGAATCCAAACATGTATGGTAGAAAAGGGAAATCCGATCTAAAAAGAAATTCCAGTTAAAGATGGGTTTTGGAATGAATGCACTCAAGGGTCCCCCATGTCCTAAGGCAAAAGCATTCCTTACTTCTCTGCCCCTGGACACAGCCAGGACTCAAACTCTTTGCTGAAACTGCTGGGAGACACCTGAGCCCTGCAGGGCTCATTTCAGCAAGAACTGCCAAAGCAGATGGTTTTGCCTCCCTGAAGCAGCAAATGCTCCCCAGCAGAACCTTCAAATTTCACGGTGCCCTCAGGTACCATCAGGGCATTGCGGCCATGCAGGACTGGAAGGAAATAAAGGGATGGTGCAGAACCAGCCTCATCCCAGGTGACACCCAGGGCTCTGGTACTGGCTGTTCTATTCCTTTCTGTGGACAGACACTGAAGAGGCTGCAGAGGATTTCTGGGACACTGCTGCAATCCTGAGCACTTGCACAGTTTGGGTTTGGGGTCAAATCAGTTCAAGCTCCAGAAGTTTAAGGACATTAAGCTCTGCAGATTGGTGTCCATCAGCTTCAGGACAAGGTACATTTCTGAGCAGGAGCTGCTTGTGTACCTTGTCTGGGAATCTCTAGCTGGATTCCAGTTGCAAATTAACTCCGAGTGCCAGCCAAGTTCCCTTGTTTACTTTGTGCTGATCTTTCCTAATTCAAGAGAGACTTGATGCTGCCCAGGCTCGGCCCCTGGCGCTGCCAGTCCCAACACCACCATGAGGACTTGCAGGTACTTCTGCAGCACAGAAACACCCACGACCTTTTCCTCAAAAGCAAGGAATTGCCTTGTGCTATATAAAACTGAATGGAAATTAAATAATCACGTGGCAGAGGATTACCTTTCACAGCCCTCCTTTGCCAAGCGTCAGTCACGGTTACACACAGTCACAACTATTACCAGTAATGCAGAGGGAAATCCTGCCTCATGCCCTCAGCTATCCACGAGAAGCAACACCTCAAACACAGTCTCATACCACCTGAAACATGGGCTTACAGCTGACCAGCTTGATTTAACTCTTAGGAGGCTGCAAAGAGAAAAATGAGAGGAAGGACAAACCTAGAGAGGGAACCAATGCTTTAGAGCATCCCTGTCCTCTGCAGCCTTTCCTCATCTGCACTCCAGTACTCAGATGGGGTTTTACAGAAGATACCTTGGAAATAGCCTACACTACAGTTTTTAGGTTGTTCTTTCCCACTGGTTAATTATTAAAATACAAAAATACCATGTTTAAATATAGCTCTGCAGCTCAGACTTAGTTGTAGCCTGAACACTCAGTTCTGATTTGTTTTGGCTTAACCTGTGTTTTTCCACTGAAGCACCAAACGCCAGTCCCTGGTTATGCTTGGTGCTGTGGGGTGAGTTTGGGGTGGGGATTTAATTATTTATTTGTTTTTGCACCCATAGAAATAAAAATGCAAAATGCTACCACATCAATTATCCCTAATGCAGAGGGGCAGCTGGCTCTATGCTGGCAAAGTGTTTTGGCCAATGAGCCCTGAACCCCCACCAGGAAAAAAGACAAACTCCTGCAGAGCTGAAGTATTCTGGGAGAAGGAAAGGCTGCAAGGATAGGGAATCATTAAAGCCAAACCAGGGATACAACAGGAAGGAGCTGCAGAGCAGTTACCAGGACTGAAACTCTTGGATCTGTTGTCATATTTGCCTACGTTTTGCTGAAAAATAAAAATGCCCTGAAATAAGGAGCAGGGTGCGGCTGAGAGTCCCCCGGGGCCAGGGAAGGGGTGAGCTCTTCCATGCAGGCAGGCGGCCACAGAAACATAGCAACTGGCCAGTGACTCCAAAACAGAGCTTTACTCAAAACAAACTATCCTGAGCAGAGTTCTATTAAAGGAGGAAGAGGTATTTGTTTGCAGAAGGACAGTGAGGCCAAGCCAGCCTGGAGGACACATGGCATGCCAAGGTCTGTCCTGCTGCAGGACAGGGGACGTTTCGACACTGGAGTCCCACACAGTGATTCCCCACCTCGCAGCACTCACAGCAGGAGCAGCCAATGGCTTCCTACATGGGCAGGATGCAGTCTGTCTCCTGTCCTCTGATCCCAGCCTGCAGGAGCAGCAGGGACACAGAGGTGCACCAGTGTAGAGGGCAGTGAAGCTCTGGGACCCCCCTCCCCAAAGGCACACAGGGTCAGGCAGAGGCCTCGCTCCACAGCCGGCCCTGGTGCGCTCCCTTCCACCACCTGCCCCGGTGGGTGTCAGGCTGTAGTGTCCATATTAATCTCTCCAGATTTTCTTCCCCAGAGCCATCACTGAAGTTTGGAGCCCGTGAGTCCATTAAACCAGCCACAGGGGCTTTTATCCCCAGAATAAAGAGCTTCACACAACATGGGCTGCCTGCAGCCACCCACCTGGGCAGGGAAGCAGCTTCAAGGAGATCACCAGATCGAGCAGCACCCCATCAGGGTGACACTAAACCAGCCTCTGTGGCATCTCAATGTTCCTGGAGCTTTCTGGAAGGGGCTTCGTAAAACCTCACCTGCAGCTGGAGAGCCCCTACAGTCCCCCTCAATACAAACACAGAAGTTTGTTCTCGGTCTCTGCACACAGCATCAGGAGCTGCCAAGGACACAGCAAGGTCATCCTGAGAGAAGAAACAAATCATAGAATCCTCGAATGCTCTGGGCTGGAAGGGACCATAAAGGCCACCTTGTTCCAGTCACCTGCCATGTGGAGGGACACCTTCCACTAGACCAGGTTGCTTCAAGCCCCATCCAATTTTGGACACTTCCAGGGATGGGGCAGCCACAGCTTCCCTGGGCAACCTGTGCCAGGGCCTCCCCACCCTGCATGGGATCGATGCCTTTTGCTTCCTCTATGACTCCTTCCCAGATTGGTGGATTATAAAGCACCAGTGCAGGGCCTGAGCACGAGGGAGATGAACTGCAGTGCTCCTGCACAGGCCGAGCAGTGAAGTTACTCAGTCTGTAATTAAATAAAGCTACACAGAACCAAATGCATGCTATCTGCCATATGGAGGGCATTAATGCACTGTAATGACACCCTGCAGCAGGAGTATAATTAAGAATATAGCAGGATTCTCATTATAAATCCTTATTACTAAGGGTTCATAACCTACTGTACAAACCCACCCGAGGCTCAAGCTCTGCAAACAAGAGCAGCTCCAGCACCAGATTTCAGACTGGAAAGCTACTTACAAAGTTGGGTGGAAAGGTTATCAGTCTTTTAAATTTCTGCAATTCCAGGATAGTGTCAGGGGTTTAAGACTTCATTCTTCTTAAGCTTTAACAACTGGGGGATGGGGTAGATTTGGTTTCAAATTATAAAAAACCAAACCCCCAACTATAGCTGCTTCTACAGTTTCAAAGGCCCCTGAGCACAATAAACCCCCCAGTGACAATGTGACCAGCCCCATCACAGCCCAGTGGGTCACCTCTCAAACCCAGGGGAGAAGTAGGGGTGTGTGAGGTCGATGGGTAATGCTGGGGCAGCCCAGAACCACTGACATTTCCATTGTGCACTAATTCACCACAGCAAACCCCAAATACATCACTGACTGATACTGCATCCCTGAAGGAGGAAGCAAGGCTGCTCAGACTCTGCTGGGATACATCCTTGAGCAGAGAGATGGCAGGATCACAGCATCCACCAGCAATTCTGAAAGGGATGGAGCAGGAGAAGGGACAATACCTGCTGACTCCTTAGTGTAAGTGCAGTCCTGGAAAATTTGGATCTGGGCCATGAATCTCATTTCTAGGTTGGTGACATCCCATACACCACTTCTGGTTCAGTTTACAATCTTTCAGCTTACGTTCTCCCATCACCATCCCATGGAGCACGCAGCTCGTATTTCATTGCTCAGTATATTCTGTGACTCCAAGAGACACCAGCCTGTATGAACTCAGCATAACAAACACCAAAGGCCTGGAAAACATAATGCTCAATCTATTAATTCAAAGCTAAACCACACAGCCAGTTGTTTGCAGCACATTTCAGCACTTGAACTGCAGTGTTCCTGCGTCCCATCCTCCCCCAGCAGCGTGTGCCTTCCACACAGCACGGGGACTCACTCAGCTCGGGATTTATTTAAATCATTCTGCAACTGTGATAGAGGCAAATACAATTTCAGGCTTAATATGGTCTCTGAGAAACTCATTTGGATCAGGACCAGACCTTGTTGCTTCATACCACTCTCCAGCCTGTGTTTTAGTACAAATCCCAAAGTTACAAATCTAAACACATACCAAAAGGAACTTACAGCATAAACTTCAATTTCACAACAGTGTGTGGGGAATCTGCAGTTTCAGAGCCCTCCAAATATCAGTGTTGTTTTGACAAACACCCAGTAAAATCCAACACTGACATGACAAGAAAATCGTCAAATGCAGCAACACATCTGCCCACGGCAAGGAAATGGCTGGACAACAGCTACAATAAAAAAGGCAGAACTCTCTGAAGAATACTGAATCAATTCCCTGTCTTTCTGTATTCCCACCTCCTAACACAAACCCCAAACCAACATTACGCTCTTGGGGCAGGGCTGGCTCCAGCCTGGAGGACACAAACCAGCACAGGGAAGTCGCCTGCAGGATGATGAGAGAGCTATGAGGACTTTGAAAATAAAAGCTTCTGAAGTGCTGGAAGATGCAATGTAAAGCGGAAGAGAACATAATGAAGGACTGGATTTAGTAAGGGCACTGCAGCAGGACATTTCTGTTCTCGAAAAACAAAAACGTCCCCAAAACGCCAACGATCACAAGGTTGTTACATAACCAAAACATCCGTCAGAGCTCGATCATTCACACAGAAGAATCACAAGCTCCTGATTCACAAATACCAAGTTCATTCACTTGAGAAGTTACCAGAAGCACACAAGGAGGTGGATGGTGCTGCTGTACTATTCCTGCGCCCGGGCTGACAGAGCTCCACGTGCAGGCTGAGAGGGGTGACCTACGACCAGACCACGAGGAAAAGGATTCAGGAAGCATTTGCCTCTGCCTGGGGCCACTTCCACAACCCTTCTGAGGGTGGATGGGAGGTTCCTCCCACCAGGTAGCAATAACCTGCCATGTCTCACTGCCCTGTCAGAGCTGCCCAAGGGAGAGTCACCGATCTGCTTCTGATGGACTGAGACAACTCTCAGAGTTGGCAAATGTCACCCCTGTTGTGTCTAACTTTTGCTGCTAAACACAAGAAAAAAGCCTGGTTTATGCATCTGCCTTTCAGACCGGCACACCAACCTGTAAAACCATTAATTTGTCTTACACTGGTTTGGATTGGCTTAGTTCTGCAGGCTGCCCCTCTGCAGCAGATATAAAAATGGTGGCAACACAAAAGCTTTCACTTCATAAAGTTCATCAGGATGGAGGAAATCTCACCAGTGGGGGCAAAGAGAAGAGATTGGACACAAGGGACGATGTAAGAATTCCTGACCTTAGCACAGGAAAAACAAGAGGAAACGCTGGGATCCAGAGATAATAGAATAATCAGCCCAATAATTAAGGCGATTAAGATCCTGATGGCCTTGTCTGTTTAGCAGAAATTAGACCAAAAATACTTGACCTTGTTACTGCTTCTCCCCTAGACAAAAATGAATTATAAACCACTTCAGGCAAAGGGAAAACTGGAAGCAGAGCAGAGGACGAGGGCCAGCTCGGGCAGGGGACACCGGGGGACAGATCAAGCCACCGTGCTCCGAAACGGGCCCTGCCCGGCCCCATCAGCCCATCCCGGGGCAAGCGAAGTGCTGAGACTTTAACACCTGAACCAAGAGAATAAATAAAACACTTTGGGAGGAGAGGCTGCTGGGAAGCGAGAAGTGAGCCTCGTGCCCCATGGCAGGGATGTCCTCAGCACAAGCAGGGCGAGCCAGGCACGCTGAGGGCTGTGAAAGGAGCCCCTCGGGCAGGTGAGTGGCAGGAGCTCAGAACACAAACTCCTAAGTTTTCATGATGCAATTCCATCAGACACAGAACCAGCAGCTCTCCCTAAGGAACAAGGGAGATATTTGCATTTTCTTTCAACAGTGCTGGCTGGCAGCTTGGAATTTCAACTCCTGAGTGTTTTAAGGCAGTGGCAGGTTTTGCATCAAGAGCTTTCCTGAAAGTTTCACCTTTCAATGCAAATGTTGTTAATCCTCCACTGTAAGCCTGTAATTAAGGCACTGATTCCACTGAGTACTGCAACACCCAACAGTCCTGACAAGGTTTAAAGGCACCCACAGCAGTGCCATCTGCTCCTGGCATCCACCCTTAGGGGACATAAAGGCCCCCAAAACAGGTCAGGAACCGGTGAAACACCACATCCATGGTTACTGCAGATGGAAAGCATTCTTTTCACAGGAGACATAGAGCACCACTGCAGTTAGTCATGAGAGATGAATGTCCAGTGCCATAAATAGCTACAGAATATTCATTAGTTCTTCAACTAATTCACTTGGGGGAAAAAAATGCATCAAAATGGTGGACCGTGCACCTCCTTTTTTCTAAAAAAAAGCTAAAGTAACATGCCTGTTTTATTCAGTTCCCTAAATTTCTTTTGAAGGAGGTTTAATGTCTTCCTAGAAGAGCTGAAGTCAGAACACAGAATCACCTCATTTTGTGAGATTGATGCTGGAACCTCTGAGTGCCACGATCATTACAAATTCAGCATCGGAGCCACTTACTTGATAGGCAGTTGGAAGTGGAGGATTAAGGGATGTTGGGACCCATGTCTGAGTCTAATTCCCAGCAGCCTGCCTCTTTCATTGCCTTGATCTCTTAACAGATCGTTTTTCTTACCAACACCTACAAGGCAGATGAGCAGCCCCAGGCCTTGACTGCAGAGATCTCTGCTGGGAGCCTGGGGCATGAGCCAGGCAGATGTGCAGGGCTGGAGCTGCTCTGCAGAGGAGGAAGGCAGAGCAGGTGCAGGTTAATCCACCCTGGAAGAGGGGCTGGAGTGGAGCTGGGTGCCAGAGCCCGCCCCCCAGGGGTGCAAACACAGGTTATTGTGCATGAAATCCCCTGGTGAGCTGCCCAGATCATCCCCGCTTGCTCAATATTCATGAGCCAATGACAAAACCCAAATCTATCACTTCAGCCCTCAGCCAGGCTTGGAAGGATTCACATATTCATGCTGTGAGCTCTACCCCTCACATGCCTCCTTGCCCCCACTCTGCTTCCCACTCCAGCAGGGACCGAGCATTTTCGGTGCTCACCTTGTCCTGGGAGAGACGTGGCTGTGTGATGAGAGAGTGTCAGTGCCTTGCTCGCAGAGCTCCCACCCCGGCGGCCACGGGGACTCCCAGGAAGGAGTGGGGAACAGGAGGTGACAGGACATGGCTGAACCGGCTCCTGGCCAGTACAGAGCACAAAGCAACACGCTGGGCCAGGTCCCTGGAGTAGGGGAGCTGCAACTGGGAACAGAATGAGCTTTGCCAAGTGAATCATTCCTTCCCCATCCCACCCTTTTGGCAAAGCCGGCACCACCTTCCACTTTCAACAAAGGGCATTGACAGCGCTCAGCCGGGGCAGGGATGTGACCCCTCACTTCCAACCAGTAGATTTTCTGCTGCCCCTGTCAGAGTGGCACCATGGCCCAGGGCAGTGCCAGCTCAGCCTCCGCCATGGATCCCATCTGTCAGGGACACCACAGACCACTCCCTGCACACCTACTGCTGGTCAGGCTGGCAGGCAGAGCCCTTGGCTTGCTGACTACAGCTGGGAACCACACAGAGATCACTTCCCTCCTTAGTTGTCTGCACAAAGACTATTAAAATTAAGAGAATAATATAAATCTGCCATTGTTTCCCCTAAACACAGAGGAAAAGCCAAACCATCCCTAACATGGGTGGCTCAAAAGGGTTTATATTGGCCTGGTAAATTCAGAGGTTGCAAGTTGCATCCAGTTCCGACCAGATGCATTATCCCATCCAAGAAACTAATTCAACTCCCAATGACAACACTACATTTATGTTTAAATCTCCCTGTTGCCATTATGACCAGCTAGACCAACCCCTTTCTGCGCACACAAATCCTGCAAACTCCCAGCCATTCCCACAGGTGCTGCTCCGTGACACCCCCTGGCAAACCAGTGCTTCTGGCCACAGGATGCTGCTGCCAGACTACAACAATTCCACAAAATGTTTCCATTATGCCAGAAGTCAGGAAGACAAAACCATCAGGTTTTAATAGTACTTTTTTTTTTTTTTTAAAGTGAGACAGGCCCCATTGCAGACAGATGTGAATTTTTCACATTCTTTCTCTGATTTCCTCACCTAAACATAAGGGGAAGCAAAAGCAGATTTTTCTCTGGTTTTGTCCGGCTGCATCGGAAATGAGGGGTTTGTTTACAAGTAGGAGGAAGCAGCTCCGAGGGTTCATCTGAGCAGAGGAAGCAGAGGCAGTGCAGGCAGCCCAACACTTGACCTCTGCTACCAGTGCAGTTGTGCATCACTGTCGAGTCAGAGGCTTCTGCCCTTTCAGAGTCTGCTGCAAATACGTTGGATAAAAGCACAGGGAATTATCCAGTCCTTCCAAAACCTTCTGCTGCACTCTTTCCCTAAGCTATGGTACAACTGACCCGGGCAATTAACAGTGAAGCCTCTCCAGCCCAAGCAGCTGCAGAGGAAAACATCTTTTTGGCAACCCTGAGACCCAGCAGGGAGTGAGGGGGAGGGAGAGAACGGACTGAGGGATGGGCTCACACCGAGCACAAGTTCCCACATTGCTTTCAGCATCTCTGAATACCGCCCTCTTCCACAGAACGCGATCTTCTCTCCAGGTCAGGGTCGGAGAGGCAGCTTGAGCAACAGCCAGTGCAGAGAGGGGTAGCAGGGGCACAACCCTCCCACAGGTTTCCATGCTCAGCACACGCGGCTCCACACCCCCAGCACCACGCTGGGGGGTTTAGTTCCTTTCAGAGTACAAAGAGTGGTTCATCCCAGCTTATCGCTTCTGCAGCCACTGCTCTCCCAGCACAGAATCATCCCCAAAGAATGTATCAGTAATGCTGCGGTGCTGAATTTCAGAGGGACACTTAATCTCACCCCAGTGGCTCTCCAGGGCCAACTTTTGGAGCATGAAATATTTAACTATCCGTGGGCGTCTGATATGATAATAAAGTGACTGCTAACCAGCCGCTGAAATAAGTGTGTGAGGAGGAAAGCGGGAGCTATTCAATACACAAACCAACCTAAGTACTCTCTTCCTTCCATCTCCATGAAGCCCGGACACTTCTCACCCCCCCAGCAGCAGAAACCCAGCAACACAACATCTCCAGATGCTGGGAGAGTCCATAGGGAAGAAATGGAAGGAGGAGGTCAGGATAAAGGTTGGTAAGGGGCACTGTTATAAAGTCTCCCTCATTCTGGGAATGTGAAAACTTATCTGTCTCGCTTAAAAGAAATCAAGCCCCGTAATTGAGCAAAAAACTTTGATAGTTTGAAAAGCCCCTCAGTTCTTGCAATTCTGCTTCTCCCCCACTCCAGTGAACTCTATCTTTTGGCACTTTATACCTTACAGACTCCCAACTGAGCATGTGTCTATTAATGCCATGTGAGAGTTAGTGACAGCAACAGAACCCACCCAGGACCCCCCAGGGCAGTGTGGCACAGGGGAGCTCCTGCTGCAGTCATTCCTGGCACAGAGGTTCTTAAGCAAGCTCAGCCTTACCTCATCCCACTCCGAAGCAAAGGATGGGGACTTCTCCAGTCGCTTCTTCCCAGTGCTGCAGTTGGAGAGCGATTCACTGCGGCTCCCCATGGCATCGTCCTCTGTCGGGGAGCAGGTCAGCAGGTCGGAGTCCGACTTTGACAAGCTGCGGCTGAGTTTGAGCTCGGCTTTGGGCTTGCTGCCCGGGTGGGCCCTGCCCACAGCTCTGTCCCCCTCTTCCTCAGCAGCGCCGGGGTGCTGCGGCACGTGGGGCGTGACTACAGCTGCAGGACCCGCCCGGCTGACGTGCGCGTGCTGCACTGTGGCGTAAACCACCGCCTGGTCCTGGTCCGGAGAGCTGGTCCGTACTGATCCCGAGACAGGTAAGTCAGCATCCTCCAGCTGCATAGCAGCAGGATGGCTTGTAGCTTCTGTGTCCCCCTTCTCTGCAGAGGAAACGAGCCTGAAAGGGTCCTCACTTATCTCACAGATCGGAGAAGAACCGTGAAGCAACCCTGAAAACTGCTCTGGCACCTGGATGTCCTGGCTGTCAGCAGGGTCCTGGCTGCGGCCGCCGCTGCTCCTCCTGTGGTCTTCGAGGGAATGGAAACGGGGAGGAGGGGGAAATTAAAAACATGGAAGAAGCAGCAAAATTCCAGCTTTTTCCCTGCCCTCCATCAGCAAGTGAGAGAGAGATAAAGAGAGAACAGTTCCGTATTGTTCCGCGTGCTCAGTTTGTACCCAAAGTCATGGCATTTATGAAATTCCAAACACTGGCCCGATTTACGCAATCTGGCAGCTCTCCGTGTTGTTTTATTCCTGTTAACACTAACTATCAGGCCTTGCTATATAAGGCCAAGAGAAGTGCTAACTATATCCTGTAGAGAGAGCAAGTGAGGTGGGAGCAGCAGGGACAGAGGCTCCTGGAACATCTGATCCGTTTCCATAAAGGCCAAAGCGTTATTTGGAGCCGCGCGCCCGGCTCTTGGCACGGGTTGCAGGGTGGGAAAGTGCCTGGACTGTAATTGACCTGAGAGTTCCAAAATCCACTCCCAAAAAAACCCACTGCTTTCCTCCCTAGTGGTTTCTGAGTTTAACCTCTCCTCCCTGCTCAGGGGAGAGAAATAAACAGTTTATGCAATAAAAAAAAACTTGAGCAAAAGGTCTCTCTTGCAATGAACCACTGAGCACAGACTGGTCGAAGCTGGCAGAGCACCAGCTGCCCCAGAAATGTGACACTGGTTCCCTGCTACTCCTGCCCCAGCAGCCTTAATATCAGGTACCAGGGTCCTGCATAAACCATGAATAATTGACTGATATCCAGTGCCGAGCGTGTGCACACACGCGTGTACTCACCTGCCACAGCTGAGCAAGCCTTTCAACTGCAAAAGTAAAACTCTGTCAAGTCAACAAGTCTAACTTTGGTTTCCCAGGATTCTTTTGCCCTCCCAGAATTTCTTGAGAATTTTAACCACTTCCATTTAGTGCTGAAGAAACTCTTCAGTCTGAGGACCAAAAATCCATGCTGGAAAGGAACAATAAAGCAAAGCACCCCAGTAATGAGACTCTGAAACACAGGGAGGATGTTTGGATGTGAAGAGGAAATTGCTTGCTTTGCAGACAGCAGCTCTGGGAAGCCAAGGCAAAGGAACTCTCCTTTCCGTGAGCAAAATAATGAATTCCACTTTAAATAAAAGCAGCCTGTCAGCAGCACTGAGCCCAGCTCCTTCCCCCAGCACCTTTCCAGCACCAAGCCTGACCAGAGGATTTTCAAACACCAACACCCATCGGGTTTTGTGGTCTGCCCTCACACCAGAAATGGGTAGGAAAGGGCTGAATTAGTCCTTGTGTGGGGGTGCAAGGCACCCCTTGCCCAACGTCCCTCGCACAGGCACGGGAGGGTCAGGAGCAGCCAGAGCCCGGCCAGGGCAGCACCACAGCCCTCACTGCTCACTGGGATCTAGTGATGTGAGGGATTATCTCATCCTGGATCCTATGAGTTAGAGATTCCAGGACAGTGAAGTAGTTGTTGACTCTCTTGCACGGGCACATTAAACCACCAGTTCTGTGACTGGAGCTGCCAAGGGAGAGGCAGGTCCCAGCACTGGCTGGGGGGGAGTGGTCAGCAGCAGCACCCCAGATAACAAGGCCAGACTGGACTCAGTTACTTTGCATAAACTGCAATGCTGGAGAGAAACCTCAAGGGGAGAAACCTCAGAGGAGATCAGATGTGCTGCAGTCACTGGACACACTGGTGCTAATGCAAAGCCACTGACTGGTGAGTAGGACAGCAGCAAAGGGACAGCCACCTAAACCTGTGGGGAGGAGAAAGCTTTTGCAGTCTTTCTTCCAAACCTCCTCCCTTCCTTGGAAACTATTTCTTCCATGCCCCAGCTTAACCTTTACTGACATTTCTGCAGAAGGCAAAGAGGGGGTTGGCGAAAGTTTGTGCCACGTGCTGGAACACTTGAGTCCAGCCAGAACAAAGTGCTCCAAATCCAGCTCCAGTGCCTCACAAAGGGCTCCTGTTGGACAGGAATCACAGCCACCCACTCATCTGCAAGCCAAGGAGGGACTCCAAAATACAGGGCAGCTGCCAGGGAATGAATAGATGGAGTGAGGGCAACAGCACTTGCTCGGAAGATGTGAGGAACATCTTGCAGGACACATTTCAGAGCCTGCCCTGAGAGCTGCAGACAAAAGAACTAATGTAGCAAGTAAAGAGTCATCTCACTCCTTTTTATCCCTGAGATGTACACAGCAGGAACACTGAGGGCTCTCCAGGCCTCACGTTTTAAGGGATCTGGAAGGGTCATCCTGCTCCAGTGACACCTTCTAACTCAGAAAGGGTCCTTACAACAGGGACTTCTGTCCAACTCTCTTTGCTGATTTTACACCCCAGCACAGATCACCTGACTGATCCTGACTTCTTTGGCCACAGCCTGTTGCAGGTCTCACCCACAGGAGAGGTTGCTTCCAACCCTTCCTGGGATCAGGAGCCTATTCCTGGGTACATACTGTCTGTTCCCCTGGGAGGATTTAATTAAGAGTTTCCCTGCCAGCAGCCTGAGGACTCCAGATATGAAGCACTTCCCTAAACACTCCACACTAAGTTGCAACTGCCCTGCCTCGACTGGATTTCTTTCCCTATATATCAACAGCAGGATTTGTCTCATGCCCCTGGATTAGGAGAATGAAGCTGTTACTGCAGCTGCTGTTTCCTCAAGCTCCCCAACCTTAAAACTAGAAAGGGCATACAACAGCCTCTGACTTGCACATGGAAAAGGTTCTCCATGCTACATCAGGCCAGAATTTGTCAAGTGAGGAGCAGGCAAATCTCTTTCCCATGGCACAGAAGGTCTGAGGAGGAAGCTGGCAAAAATCACCCTCACCTGCAGTAGAAATGAACCACGGGCTCATTCCACAGCCTGTACTGCATGTGGAACCCAGCTGAGGATGGCACACTCCTGTGTTAGTCTCACCTAGCTCAGTCATTCCAGACAGAATTTATCCACCAGAACTTGTGGTCTTGTGTACTCCCTCCCCTCTTCAGAAAAAGTAATGAGACACTGTCCTATGGAAGCAGCACGGAACAACCTCGACAAGCATCAGTCTGTAATAACTATCAGAAGGCACCAAGTCAGTCCTACCTGCAGCTGGTCACTGCTGACAGCACCTGGGGGTGATTCCTGAGAAGCCAGACACATCAGAACTCAAAAATCTTTTCCACATTCACCTTCCATCAGGTCTCTTTCGAGGCAGCAGGAGTTAAGAGGTCTCCTCCTGGTCACTCTACACACAGTCCTCCACTCTTGACTCATTTTCATGTCCTGTTACAAAGTCTGAGTGCCCTGACTTCACACATATGACTGAACACCAAAGGAGAAGGGAGAGTATTTGGCTTAAACCACTTCTGATCCTCTGCCCAAAACATGAGGCCAACTTCTCCCAGTGCTCCAGCATGTGACAGCAAGCTGCTCTAACAGACACAAAGGCCACCAAAGCCAGTGGACAATGCCATATTCATCTGCTTGTTGGACACAGGACAACTGGCAGCCAGAGGAACAAAGGCAGCTATCACAGATGAAAGGCACCATTAAACCCGCGTGCTTGATATTCAGCATTTCCGCTGCCCTGAAACGCCCTTCCAGCAGCCACAAGAACCCGACTCCTTATCTTCTGACCAAAGGCTCCTCCAGAACTCATCCAGAAGCCCAGACCCTCAGATCGAGGGCCAAGAAGCAGTTCAAAGCCATCTTTAGCCTGTTCCGTGTCTTGGGATGGAGCTGCTGCCCTTGATGCTCCAGGACCCTTCTGACCCAGAGGTGGAAAAATTGTCCAACACCCCACCAAAGGCTTCAGTCCCTCCTTCCTCAGCCCTTGTTTAACTCTTTGCCAAAATGATTCTTCTAGTCCCTAAATGCATCTTCCCCCCTCCATCAGTCACTGACTGCATTTAAAGAGCAGGCAAGTCTTGGAAGATGAGTAAAACTCAACTGCACCCTTGGATTTCTCCCACTACAACAGTGGGAAGGGCTTTACACTTGTTACAAACACAGCAACACTTTCCATGGACTGCAAACCCTGAAGTCACAGCTTTTATCTTTCCAGCTGTAGATTAAAAGACAGGACTCTGCTCTGGATCTGCATAAGGCTAAAGATCTTCCTGCAGCCTCTCATGATGTCTTCAGGTGCTCAGGCCAAGAGTTTTGCATCAAGAACACACAGCTGCATTGCTCTGAGGTTTTGTTTTAATCTGACACATAATTAGGATACACCTCCTCTCACACTAATCAAGACTGGACACAGCAGCCAAAGGAAGGAGTGGAGCAGTTGGAATAGCTCGTGCTTGAATAGCCAGCAATAGCTGCCTGCTGACGAGAGCCTGAAAGCTCTGGCTCAGTGGCTGTCACCCAGGAACTGTTCATGGCCCAGACTGCAAAACAGCAACCTGAAAAGCTCCAAAACTTTGCCTCTGGCAGTGAGGGGACTTTGGCAAGTGCTGGTGGGAATGCAATGACCTCTTGTGCCACCCTGGGCCAGTCAGGATAGCAGCAGGACTTGAGTAACGAGAGTTAACGCACTGCAAGGAAGGAAAACACTTGCAGGTCTGACAGGGCACTCAGTGAGGCAACCCTTGTCCATCCACAGAATGAGAAGGGTTCCAGTGTGAAAGACCAATTTAAATACTTCCAAATTCCTCCTCAAGACTTTTGAATAAACCTGGAAATCTTTTCCCTCTAAACAAATCTTTTTTGTTGTTGTTGAAAGAAAGCGAAAAAGCCAACAGCCAAACACAAGAGACAAGGTATTCCCACAAAAATTCCCCCTGGGGGAGGACAGACTGGTTCAATATATACCTGGCTACCCTGTGGATGTGTCAGTTCTAGTTCTTGCTCTACACACTTCTCTCTTCGTTTCCATCTCGAATTAGCTTTAACACAGAGCAGGATGTTGATTTTACAGCAGGATAGCAGAAACCTGCAGCGCCAGCTGGATGGAGAACGCAGCTCACTGGAACACTCCATGTTGGTCATCTCCCCTGGAACAGCCTCCAGCCTCCCACCCTCTGCATTTGCTTGGCTGAGCACAAGATTTGGCTATTTCTGAGTTCACAGAGCAGGTCCTCAGAATCTCTCAGCTATCTCACAGCACAGCTGCCCTCCCTCCGCGTACACTCTGTACAGGAACACTCCGAGCTCTCCTGTACCAGAGGGAAGATTACCAGGAAACACAACAATCACCCTCCAGCCCCCACCCAGCAGTTACTCCCATTGTTCCAGCTGCCCTCTGCCCTCCATATTTTCCTGAAGTGCACAGAAGTGCCTGAAGTGCTCTGTTCTTTGGATGGTCACTCACCTTTTGTTTTCCTGTCCACTGCAACTGGTTTTTTAGTTTCTGCTGTAAGCAACAGCTCGTACGGGTGTTCTTCTTCCTCAGCTCCACTTCCCCTGCTCTTCTCCCAGGCAGCAGAGGCCTAATGAAGAACAGCACAATGTGGAGCTCTGCGAAGCAATGCTTTGTCCTGGCATAAAGCCCACGGCCGCTATGCCAGGGGTTGGTTAAGCCAGGAATTAGCAGAGGGAACACCTTTGCTGCAGAGCGTGAGCCAAAATGTAATACCCCCTGCCCTTTTTTTTAAACACCCTCAACAAACCCCCATCCAAAACCCCTTTAATTTTTAGTATCTCAGGCTGCTGATAGCTTTCCAGCACTGACCAACCGACTCAATGTGCAAGAGCTGCAGACAGCCTGGAGGGGAAAAGAGCTGAGACCGTTATTCCTGTTCATCCCAACTCAGACTCGCTGTTGCTATTGGAATTTGCATTGTCATTCACTATTTAGCTGCTGGCCTTACTAGGACATGGCTGAGAAGAACAAAGGCCCAAATCCCTGCTATCTTCTCAGATCCAGCATTTCTGACCTCAGGATGGGTGGCATATTCGGGACTAAAGGGTCCTCAGGCAGCACTGTGTGAACTCAGTTTAACTCCAGGATGTGCAGCAGTGACTGTACTTATTTAAATCCCCCAAAGCCTCTAGTTAGAGCTGGTTTGGAACCCTGGCAGACCCTCCCCGAGCTGCTCTGAAAAGCTACTATCCATGTCCAGGGACAAGGTTTTGGCACAGGATCCAGACAAGTCTTGCTGCAGACTCTCACATGTTGGCCTACACCAGTGCCAAGGATGACAGGCCCTGGATATCCCTGGGTGCCATCCCAGTGCTGATGGGGCTAAACTGGCCTTCAGGGCACCCTGCCAGCACAGTCAGCTGCCTTTCAGCACCATCTCCTGGCCAGATTCTGGCAGACTGATGCAACCCTGCCCCAGGAGCTCAACACGACCCAGTAATGAGCCCTGGCAACAGGGCCTAAAGGGGCTCCAAGAGAGCTGGGGAGGGGCATGGGGTGATAGGAAGTTGTGGCTGCCCCATCCCTGGAGGTGTTCAAGACCAGGCTGGATGAGGCTTAGAGCAACCTGGTCTAGTGGAAGTTGTCCCTGCCCATGGCAAGGGGTTGGAACTGTATAGTCTTTTAGGTCCCTTACAACCCAAACCATTTGTGATCCCAATGTGTGACTACAGTCAACTCAAAGCCAGAAAGCAAATGATCCCTACCTGCTGCCAGGACAGTTCTGAACAAAACATGCCTCCAGAGAGGGCTCCTACTGCTCAGACTCCTGGAATTCCCACTGCCTCACCAGTAGAGAACACACCACCTCCTCCTTTGCCCCAAAGTGAAAGCACCAGAGCTGCTCCAGGGGCAAATCGGTACCTACCTGACTGCAACCCAGCCAGGAGCACTGGAAGCTTGGAGAGACACCCAGGAGTCAGCAGCACAGACAGAATTCCAACATCCCTGTGCTGTTCTGCATGAGCCAGGATGGCTTTTAAAGCGACTTTCTCAATAGGAGGAAACGGGCTGTGTCCGGCACAGGAAGTATTTATTGTACCTGCTCTGAGCAGGAGCTGCCAGGCAGACCTGCTCCCTTCCAGGTGAAGGAGCTCGTAATGAGCAAATTAGGGGAAAAATTCTGACCAGATGGTGGCACAAAACCATCAGACCAGAACAGCAGGTAACATGTTCTCACCCGAGATCTTGGAAAAATCCTGCCCAGCAGCAGCCTGTCAGCACAGCAGCAGCCTGGACCTTCAGCCAGGCTCTGGTGCTCTCCTGACACTCCAGTGGATGGTGATTCCTGTGCTGTCCTCTTTAAATGCACTGAAGGCAGGAACTCCTCAGCAGCACATAGTTCCCAACTTTCGCTTTGTGAACTTCTGTGCTGGTATCCATGGGCCTGGTTACACTTGATTTTCTCCACCTCTCATCCTTCCAAGCCTTAAACAGAGTTTCAAGTTCAAATTCACTCAAAATGAAGACCATTGCTGGAGAACTGTGCTTGCTCTGTGGGCTCTGTGACCAGGAGCAACAACACCAAATAAAGCTTTCTTCCAGTGCAGCCTCCAGTTCCTCAGACATGTTGTTTGCACATACAAATGTTCACAAAGCAAAAAAAGATGCTGTGGGTGAATAATGAGGAGGCTCTTTAAGATGTACTTAATCCACAGCAGAGGACTTTGAAAGCCTTTCTAAAGGGTAACTCATCTCTTCCTCTCTCCTCCCTCCCCAGAGCTGCAGACCAAACTGCTGGAACCACTGTGGTGCCTTGTCCTTGATCTGCACTTCCCTTCCGGAGACGAGCAGTAAACAGTTGGAACCCAAGTTTAATTTGACAACCCAGGTTCTTACTCAACTCTAAACCCAGAAGGTTTCTGGAGATAGTGAAAGGCACCACTCAAGCACCTCCACACAATCAGCTCCTTTGCCTGTTTGTACCAACATTTTTCCGTGATGAAAGTGAAAAGTTTGTTTACACTCATCTGTTTTAACTGATAGTCCCAGCTTGGCAAGGAATAAAAAGACTACTTTGGAAACTAGAATTTGGCCCAACCCCAGAATATTCAATGAGTAACTGTCCTGGCTCCAATGGGAGAGCAGGGCTGGAGGATGGCAGATTGGGATGCTGCAGCGAGATGTTTACAGCACTCCGAAGCATATTCCTGTTCATGCCTGCCTGACCCAGAGAGAACATGCACTGAGGTGATAAAGATAGGCAAGAAAAGCAGGGAAAAGCAGAGCAGGCCAGGAGAAGCAATCAAAGGAAAAGGATCAGCCCCAAACTATCTCATCAGTACAGCCAGAAGGTTGTTTCCAGGCAGCCACACACTGCCCGTAAGCTCTATCATCGAAGTTGGTCACAAATCAAGATCTCCCTGGTGAGCCACTGCCATTTGCCAGCAAGATTCCCTTTAATGGATCATGCTTCCAAAACCATTAATGGCAGGACAACACAGCAGGTGTTTTATAATTAAACATGGCAAGATACCTCTAGCAGGAGCGGTCAGGGCACGTTTCTCTCCCTCGTGTTTATTGTCATAAACAAGTTCTGCTTCCCAATTATGCCACGACCTGCTGCCCAGCTCTCCTCTGCCAGAGCCAGGCACAGGACCAGTTATCAGCCCCTGCATTCGAACAGCAGTGCAGGGATCAGTCCACAATGTCACAGACCAGTTCCCCTGTTCATGCACAGCTCGGAGCTTTACTCTCTCTGAGGTCAGTTGTATTACAGCAGACCCTGTTCACTCATATCTCATGTGGATTTGACACACTCCAGACAACAGATCCCATTTATGCCTTGTAGAACTGCAGTAGATCAGCTGGAGTGTGCACATTCAAAGAAGGCATGTGCTGAAGCAGAGCCTGCCCCGACAGCAGAGGCAGCACACACTCCACGGGTTTCACATACAACCCACTGCCTTTGGGAAAGCGTAGAAATCCACAGGATTTGGGTTTGCTTTGAAGGTTTTCCTGGGTGTCAGCACAAGTTGCCAAGACACATTTGTGGTTTCCCACAGCCGTGTCTCCTGGAGAGCCCTCACATTTGAGGTTCACAGGTAGGTGAATAAAGATGAGCAACAGGAAGCCCAGGAGCAACAATATGGAATGTGAGAGCTTTAGTTCCATCAGAAAGCAGCTCACATGCAGAAGGCAGCTTTAAGATGTGATAGGCCAGATCCTCAGCTGAATTTAAGCCCCTGATCCCTGCTCATGTCAGTGGGGCCCACAAGCCCACACAGCTGGGAGCTCAGAGGAAGCAGGAACTCTTGGTGTCTCTGCATTTTGGTCCAAGTGAAGATGCACGTGGTGGGATCTGTACAAGTGGGCAATGGTCCACATCGCAATGTGATTCAGAAAAGCCTCTTCCTAAGGGAATTCTCAGCCAAGAATAGGAAAGTAAGACTGAAGGTCAACACTGAGGTGCCCTGGAAGAAGCGGACAAAGGAAGTTCCCATGGCAAGGGACAGTAGCAATGCCGAATGAGGGAATGCTTCACATTCACAGCCCACTAGCACAGGAGCATCCTTGGCTCCTCCCAAATTATTAAAACTGGTCTTTGAACCACTGTCCCATAAAACACTCCAGATCAAGCCCCACATACCTCAGAGGGAGCACTGTGACCTATCTTCTTCTCCACATGCTGCTCCTCCTCTTCATCGGGCGGGGGCTTGGCCGGCGGCGGGGGACGTTCTCTCTGCGGGTTAGACAGGCACTGTCAGCTGTGCTGGTGCAGCTCTGCCCTTCTGCTCACACCAGCCCTAAGTCCCCACTGCTGTGGATGCAGCAAGGACCTCCCCACATTCATCTGGACAGAGGAGTAGTTCAGCCCTGACAGCACAGAGCTGGGCAATGGCTGCTGCCTTTCCTCCGCCTCTCCTGCAGACTGATCTGGGCAGAGCTCGTCCTGTTCACACAGGTCTCACTCCACACCCAGAGCACAGCACTGCACAAGGGAGTCAGGAACGAGCTGATGGGGAGAAAAGGAAGACTCATGGCTTGTGTCTTAGTGAAACAGTAACAGGAATAAGTGATGCCAGAGGCACTTTTTAGAGTGGAAAATTAGAGATCAAGAGACAGTGCTGCACCAACTCCTCCAATATCCAGCAATTGCCAGTGGGCAGTTGGAGTTGCTGCCCGTCCGAAGCAGAGCATTTCCCCAGGCCACCTCCTGCTCAGCCACAGCTCCATCTAATGGCATAGGGAAGCAGTAGAGCTGCACTGCTCAAACAGCAAGTCTGAGGAGAAACTCCAGCAAGCTCCTGGAGTACATCCCTCTTCCTGCTCCCTCCTCACTGCAGTTCAGCCTCTCCTTTATCTGTAGCAGAGCTGAGCTTATTTCACACCTCTGCTTTAATCAGTGTCAGGGATGGGTTTAAAGATTTCCTCCAGCTGAGGGATTGGCAGCCTGCTGCAAAACCTGACACTGGAGGCCAGTCCCCTGTGCCCCTAGGGTGAGCAGGGTTGAACACACACAGCTACGTACAGGCCTGACCGCAGCTGCTTTGGGGCCGGTCGGTTCAGCGTCCTTGTTCCCAGACTCCCGGTCGGACGATCTCCCGCTGGCCAGGCTGTCCAGGGAGTGGCAGGACGTCGCGTTGTACAACGCTTCGTACGGGCTCTCCTCTTCGGGGTTCACATCAAAATTGATGATCAGCTCTGTCACAGCTTTGTCCACATCTCCTGGGGGAGGAAGAGAGACACAGGCTCATCACCAGGGCTCCTGCCCTCGGCATCAGCACTCGCAGGGAGAGGAGAGCCGGTGGTGCCCACCCTGAGATGTCCGGCCCGCAGGATCGGTGGCTGGAGCGAGCGGGGCTGGAGAAGACTTCTCTGCAGCTTTGGCACTTTTCTTCCCAATGGTGTAATCTGGAATGGGTGAGGCACAGGGTCAGCTCACATCAGGCTGGTTTTCTGTCCCCTTCAGCACATGGCACTTCCTCCCATGCGGGTGGAAGGCCAACTGTCAGCTTATTAAGTTTCCAAAAAATAACCAAAGCACATTATTAAACCTTGCAGCTCAGATCCCAGAATAGAAGCAGGCGGCCTCTTTAATCACAGGCACAAGGGTACAGATGGGCCTTTGAACTTTTAGAGTCTTTAATCAGAAAGCTGCAAAGCTGCTGTATGGACAGCGTCATAGAGCAGATCGGTGTTGTAGACACAAGCTCCATCACTGAACAGAGCCATAAGACAGAGACACCAGTTACAGCTGCAGCCCCCTAACCAGGGGTAAAGCCAGATGCAATCAGCTGATGTGAGTAATGTCCAACAGCAGCTCCCTCCCGGGGCAAACTGAGAGCCTTTACCTGCAAGACCTTCAGTTTTAAAGCCCATCTTTGTCCTCAGTTTTAGAATAAACCTAAAGCCTACCAGCCTCACAGGCAAAGCTTAGTTAAAAGTCTGCGAAGTGCTTTGAAACTGCAAAGCTCCCAAATGCTGAGAATGAATAATGCACCCCAGCTCCAAACGCTTCTGATCCTCCCCACAGCTGAGAGGAAATGCAGACAGTGTAATTACAAAGTATGAATTTAGCCAAGATGTCACATTTCATTCCTGAACTTGGACAGACACAATGGGCCAAGCTCCTTTATAAACCATAAGTAATCAAGGCCTTTTCTGTAAATCTCATCTGCAAACTCCACGCCCAAGCTTCACAACGAAGCGAGAAGCAGGATGTGAAATCTGTGGATGACTATTTGCCTACACAGACACATAAAGGGGAGTTACACCAAAACCATTTCTAAAGCTGTTACTTTGCATTCTGCAAGCAGATTTAGGATATCCTTAGTTTCAATTAACTTCTAAAGCAACTTGAACAAAGCTCAATTAAGCCCATTTGCACTGTAAAAGTCATGCCACACTTCTTCAGCAAAAGGCTAATCCCTCAAAGCCCCCCTCCCCAAGTCCTCCTCCAAACATTTGGTCTGGAGTTCACCCCAGCGTTCGAGCATCATTCCTTCCAACACAGCCTGAAGCTGCTTTGTTTTCGGCAGTTTCCAGGTCTAGAGAGGCACACCCTGTACCTGTCCAGGCACAATCAGCACCCTGAGCTTTCCTCTCCTCCCTACAGGCAGAGCTGCATCACCCACCTTCAATCAGAGCTGCTATATGCTGGCTTTTCTGGGAAGGAAGCTCCCTCACAATGTCCAGAGCGGTCAGGCCTCTGTTATCCTTTATGTTCACATCAATACCTGTGGCAACGGGGTAGAGAGAGCAAAAGCAAGAATACTGTCTAACTACATGCAAGTTCATGTCTTTCATCAAGTCACATTTGTGATCATCACTGGGGGAAGCTAAAAGATGCTCTAGAGGCAAATCTAAAGTGAAACGCTGAGAGCCAACCTCTCTCATAACCTGCTCCAAAGAGCTCCGACAGCTGGATGGAGAAACCTGCTGCACTAGAGTGGGATTTCCTCAAGCTCTGGGTGAAGGGATCGCCACATTAGTGCTTCAAAGGGGGAACATTCTCTCACCTGCAGCCAGCAATATTTGTACCACATCTGTCTTGCCAAACAAAGCAGCTTCGTGCAAAGCACTGCCTTTCTCAGTCTGCAAATTAAATGGAAACATAGCATGAAGCCAGACAGCAGGGAATGGTGAGGGAGGCAAGGCTTAGAGGGTTACAGAAGCAGTAAATATATGGTGTTGTACATACAGTATGGGCAGCACTACCTACAGCTGAGGATGGGACTGTCAGTGTTATTACAATGGTGAGGATGTGGGATGGAAAATGCGGATGGTCCCGTCAGAGATGTGTGGGTCAAGGTGAGAGACCAATAAAGGTCCTTCTACAGTTTGGCAAGAGGTCATGTCCTGACAAGGAAAGACAAGACCCACATACAAGCCATTGCTGTGAAAACAGCACATTCACAAGTTTCACAAGTGGCTTGATAGGAAGAGACACGATTGCCTCAAACGCTATCAAAGGCTCCCAGCACTGCAGGGCAGAGCAGCTTCAGCAAAAGGACGTTTCTCTCCTCGCTCTGTGTCCGGGGCTCTGCCCGGCCCCTGAGCAGGCGTGAGACATGCACAGCACCTGAGTCCCTCTGGGCAGCCCCCCAAGCAACCAAGAGTTGCACAGACAGCCCAGCAGAACACAAAGCTCTCCACATCTTCCATGAGCGCTCCCTCTGGGAGGAGGGGTCGGGGGAGCTCTCCGTATCGCTCTCTGACCCCAGCAATCAGCCCAGCCCCACAGACAGACATAGGTACCTGGTAGTTGCTGTCCATGCCAGCATCCAGGAGGACGTGGACCACGGCTTTGTGACCGTTCCTGGCTGCCAAGTGCAGGGGAGTGTGTTTCTTAGTGTTGCAGCTTAAAAGGTTTGGGTGGGCGTTCAAGAGCATCTTGACAACCTCCAGCCTCCCATAGAGCGCAGCCAGGTCCAGGGGGGTCTCAAACTTGTTGTTGCGCATGGTGGGGTCGGTGAGCTCCTCCAGCAGCACCTTCACCACCTCGGTGTGGCCGTGCTGGGCCGCGCAGTGCAGCGCCGTCTCGTTGTCGTTGTTCTGGGGGTCACAAACAGCAGCACATCAGGGCAGGGGGAGCAGCCCCTCCACACCTCGCTCCAACATTGAAGTTTAAATGCAAAAACAAGACACCGCAGCAGTGGGGAAGCAGAGAGCCCAGTCTGAATCAGCCTGGAGCAATATCTCATCATCTACCTGGCCATTTACCAAGCACAGACATCCCCTCACGAGCTCATCAACCTGCCCACCCAGCCACAGCTTCAGGAACGTCCAGAGCAATGGGTTAGAGCTGTGGGAAAGAGGGGCTACAGCTGGACCAGCCTCCTCTCCAAGCACTGGGTCAGAATCCAGGGGCCATACTAAAGTTTAAGGGGTGTTGAGCTGTATCTGAATTCCCATTAATTCACCTGGGGAAAGCAGTCTGGTATCTGTTGGCAGCATCCCACACTTTGGGGTGCCACAAAAATAAAAGGCTGAATATATGACAGGCAACCTGCTGTGTGAATTCTGTCTGCTGGAGTTTCATCGTCATAGTTTTAGATTTAAACTTCAATTGTTTCAAATTCTACTTATCCTGATT
The DNA here is from genome assembly GCF_022539395.1 of Myiozetetes cayanensis. Classification (NCBI taxonomy): domain Eukaryota; kingdom Metazoa; phylum Chordata; class Aves; order Passeriformes; family Tyrannidae; genus Myiozetetes; species Myiozetetes cayanensis. The sequence continues at coordinate 373,501 of NW_026087544.1, forward strand.
GCAACAGTCATTCCACCTCTGCAATTCCAGCTGTTTAGAGACAGGGTGCACACAGTTCCATGCAGTTTGTGAACCGGAGAGCCATGCAATTCCATCACCCCAGGAACAAGCCAGGGCTCAGATCAGCTGAGAGAAGCAATGTCCCACCGATAAGGCAGCACCTCCAGGTTCGAAGCCAGACCAAACCAGTGTGTGCAGCAGCAGCTGGGCTAAGAACCAGCAATGCAAAGCCCAAAGACAAGCAGTGCAACACACTGCACATGCAGGTGCACAAAAGGAACGCGGCCAGAGCCTCTTCTCAATTAAATTCCCCTCAAGTTTTTAGTTTTACTACTGTGTGTTATCCACAGAGGGACTGTGGTTTAAGCACTTCAGAAACAACTACCTGACAATTTGACCCCAAAAAAGTTTAGTACAAACCGTTACACACTCCAGCTTCAGCTGAGAGAACGGTGGTTGAATTTGTCATTTTAAGAACAGTCCCATTAAAATGAACAGAATGTGCTTGTCCTGCTGGAGGGCAGCAGCACCACTTCAGAAGGGAACTGGATCCCTGCCCTCCTGCTGCAGGAGCACACACACGCCTTTGGACATGGCTTGGTCAGTACATGGCACCATGGTACAAACTTGCAGGGCCACATGAGCACTTGGGTCCTGTTGAGGTGTTTGGTCACTCTCAGGCTCACAGGAGTCCTGCAAACCCCCCCCTTATTTACACCTGGCTTTTGCATCACTTCTCAGCCACAGGCAAAGCATGAGGGGAGCAGGAGCTGGGAAAAGCTCTGGCAGCTGCAGCCTGGAGGAAGCAAAGCCAAGGAGGCAGGAGCAGCACCAGCCACATGCAGGGGGCAAAGGGGGGCAAAGCACTGCTGCAGGCACAGAAGGTCCAAGTCAAACAGGCTCTATCCTGGAGGGAGGCACATACACGTGGACAGAGGTCACTGCAGGATACAGAAGTCTGCACATAAAATATACAAATGGAATGAGAGGGGACAGAGTAGAGGACATCAGGGTTCACACCTGTCCGTCAGCTCACATTGCTGCTCTTGGGCACTTACAGGGTTGGTAAATCCCTTTATTCCCATTTCACAGGATCAGGAGAGCAGGGATCAGGGAGCCCACGACAGCCAGGCCCCGGCCCTCAGCCTGCCCTGTGGCATGAGGGGGTCTTGCTGCCAGGCTTAGCAGAAAGAGTGGATGACTTCAGCCCCTCTGAGCATGGGGTTCCTGCGCCAGAGCCAGGGGGCACATGCTGCTCATGCCATGCCTGCCTTGGCTACTGGGGCTGTCCCCCTCTCCTGCCTCCTCAGCACAAGGACCATATCCATCAGGGGGGCTCTAAAGCATGCAGCAGCTCCAAACACCTGCCTGAGGGCTCAGAAATGGGAACACATCCTTTAATAACATAATTGTTGGAGACTTCCCTCATCTTCACTGCAATTTAGTCCAATTTTCCCTAAGCAGGTCGGGGCTCTGATGCTTAAGGTGAAATCCCCAAACTTTCCTCCTGCAGTGGAGATTGTTACAGCAGGTCTCTCCCTGTCCCAGACTGAGCACTGGAAACTCCCACTATTGCCCAAGTCTTCGACTCCATTTTGGGAAAGCTTTGAGCAGCCAAAAATACTAGAGTCCTTCTAGGCAAGGGAGTTTGCTCCCTTCTCACGTCACCTCTCCAGGCACAAACCAGAGCGAAGCCTGAGCAGTGAGCAGGAGCACTCAGACACACAGATTTATCAGAGATGGAAAAGGAAAATTCCATTGCAGCAGCCAGAAGGCACATGGCTTCAAATTTCAGAACTACTTAGAGAAAGAGAGCACTCAGGAGGGCCCAGGGGCTGCATTCCTGCAGGAATCCTCACATCCCCCAGCTCACAGCCAGGGGAGAGGAGCTGGGCACGCATGATGCCTTTCTGCAGATCACAAATGGGACATAAGCAGGAATGGCTTTGCTTCCATATGGGCTCCACCACAGTTTTCAAGCCCGGTAAGAGATACCACTCAGCACACACAGCCCTGCTACTCCTCCTCACGTGCTAAAATGGAGAATCCAGAGCCCCTTAAAGTGCACCTGTCCTGCAACCCTCAACCTGCACTCCCTGCCCTGCACCCTCCATCCTGCATCCCCTGCTTCCAACACACTGAGACAGCTCCGCCTGAGCAAAGGGAGACTTGGTCAAATGAGGGAAAGTCTTCTGACCTGCAAAGATCTGAAGGGTCAAATAAACTGCCAGAGTCCACAGATATGCCCCTCTATGAGTTTTCTGAGAAGTTGCCGAGCAAACACTGATCAGGAATGGTTTAGGGAGACCTGATCCTGCCCAGGGCTAGGGAAAGTGGCTGCATGACCCTTTGGTCCCACCTAACCTACTTCTAAGATTGCTTTGTAGGATTTTAGCTGGTGTCTGCAGCTCCAACTGAGTCCTGCCCTAATGACAACCTGCTGTTTGGCTGCTCCAGTGCACTGAGAGAACAGCAAGGTCTGTGTGACAGGTATGACTCCACACACTCTTCACCTAGTCAGGAACTGGTGCAAAGCTGGTCAGATGAACCCCAACAACTGTGTGCAAATCATCTCTCTCTCCTTAAAACCAAAGCAAATCCTGCCTTGCTCTAGAGAGCACCTCAGCCGTTGTGAACACTGAACCAAGGCTTTAAAGAATGCACTTCTCCACAGTATAAAATCCAAATTAGAACACTCTGTGAACAAAAATCTATAGGAAAGGGATCTCACTGGGTATTCCCCCTTTACATTCCTTCTTCATTCAACAGCCCAGTGCTGGAAAGTGTAAGATTTCACTTGGTTATACTGACAATGTTTCTGGAAGCTTCTTTCAGGCAACTGCTTAACTATGATGTTTCCACAGAAGATATTTGTTGGTGCAAAATTCCACCTGGATTTTTTTAAAAATCCCCAGTTCAGATAAGCTTTAAGAGAACATGTTTGGGTTCAGAGGATGGGCACTGGGTACTGCCTGAAACAGGGCTCTGCAAAACCACACCTAGCTCCCAGGAAGTGCAGGAACTCTGGTTGCGTGTTTCTAAGGTCCTGCAATCAAACAGAAGGGAAAAAAAACTTTGAGAGACAGAAATCTGCCATGGATGGCTTGATCCAAAATAAGTGGCTGGAAGCAGCTGTGGTACAGTGGCTCATGGCAAAGGTGTCTCAGGACAGGGCAGCAAAGTGTTTGCCATCCCAGCATTGCAGCTTCACTGGAAATAAAACTGAAAAGGGTGTCTGAGAAAACACCACCAGGAACTTGATTTGTTCCCTCAAACAGCTCGGCCTCAGCACAACACACAAGCCAATGTTGTGCCTTTTGTAGTTCAACAACTAAAAGCAGGAGAGGAGCAAAACAGGGCAGAAAACAGGAACAGGAAACCAGGGCTGAAGGGTCAGACAACACCACAGAATGAACATCAAAATAGACTGACGCAATAAGCAGGACATGGAGGACTTGGGAAGGGAGGCAGGAATGTCACTGCCTTCCCTTCTCCCCACCACCACCACAGGAATTAACTGTCCTTTCAAATAACACACACAGCATTATGCATTTGGTAGGAGAAAAGGCATAAAAATTCACTCCAAACAGCCCACAGAGAAAATGCATCCATGATTAAGCAGGGAAAAAAATTTCTTCTCTTTGCATTTATCAGCAACATCAGCACATGAAACAAAACCTAAAACGTTGAAGTAGCATTACCTTTGGGAAGTCATCCAGCCCAATCAAGCAAACTGACCATCACCACGAGTCCTACAAGGCTAAGCAAGGAAGGAGCCCCCAGGAAAGTAAGGAAAAGCTTCCCTTTAATTATGTTTCTATAACTGCTTTGAAGAGAGAAACCCACAGTAAATGAATGGTCCCATTTTCCTTCTCCCCCAAGCAGCTGCAAAGTGAACAGGTATTATTGCACCTGGAATCACGCGAGTGCAGCTTGGAGTGATGATGCAGTGAAATGCTGACAGCAAAGTACACACCTTGGCATTGATATATGGGTCAAAGGGGCCGTACTTTTTGAGTTCTTTGATCTCAAGAGCATTCTACAAAAAGGAAGAGGAAAAAGAAAAAAATGTGATAATGAAATGGGTGAGATACAGCAACAAAGCAATGGGTGACTCCAAGGGGTGGAACACCAGAACACAGCATCTTGTTCCAGTCAGAGCCATGACCAGCAAAAGCCATTCCAGCTGGGATTGCTGCAACCTGGACCCCTGTGCAGTGCATGGACAAGGTTCCAAGTACAGGCAGCACAGGCTCCTCAGCTGACTTCTCTCATTTAACAAGGTTCCTACTAAACAGACATTAATGAAACATTACCTGGAAGGATCACACTATGCTTTTTATCTTTTGCAAAGGTCTCCCCTCTATCTGCCCTACTCAGAGCAGAACATCTACACTCAGGGCCCTCACGTAATTCTTATCAGATTGATTGTGAAAGGCTACCTGAACTCAGACCTATGTAACCAGACTGAGTGCCTGCAGCTGTGCCTGGAGACATGATTAATCACAGCCCCGAACAGGAAAACTATCACCAGAGACATTAAAACACACATTCTTCATCATTTCTGCCTGACTGAGGAGTGTAGGAAATTAGATTTGTCATTCCTGCTGTTTTAGCAGCATTTAGCCCTGGGGCAGCCTGGTGCATCGAGCTACCTGTCCTAGGAAACTTTGGTGTGGCACTTCGGTCCCCACAAAGTGCAGCTGGAAGCAGGACTGGGACTCTTAAACCTGACTATGAATGGAGTTTGCTCCTCAGCTTCTGAAAAATTGCACACGAGAGAGCAAATAAACAGCAGGGACTCCCAGTTCCCAGCTGCTCATCCTGACTGTGACAATTTGCTGGACTCGAGCCAGGGGTGTCTGACTTACCTGGGAATTACCTTCGGAATGAATGGTCAGGTTTAGCCTTGTGCTAATAAAGCAGGCAAACCTATTTTGCTTTACTCCTCTCCTCCTGATGAACACCTGAGTGGGTTGGGAGCTGATTCACAGGGACATCAGATGTCCCTGCCTCAGGGACAGGACAACCATGCCCACTGCATCTTCAAGCACCTGATTTAGGCCTGTGTGTGTGTGTGCCAGGCTCACCCAGTGACAAGTTCAGTGCCCCTGCTCACCTGGCCTCAGAAAATGAGTTTCCTTAAACAAAACTCTGAAACAAGACAAGTATTTGGGTCTTCCAGCAGTAGCATTCCAGAGGTTCCCTGGAACTGTAAGGTCCCTCTGATGTGCACAGGACAGTTACAGGGGAGCCAGTCCTCTGGAGTGGACACAGCTATCTCATATCCCTCATTCCCTCTGCACCCCAGACCAAAACTGTCAGCTTGACAAACAGAAGAAATCCAAGAGGCTTTTTTTCTTGCCTGATCGAGAAAATAATTCTTTCAGATTAAACTAGGGATTTATCTGGGGGCAAGTAGGGTTAAAATTATCTTAGAACTTATTCACTTACAAATTACCGAATTGGAGCAAGTGCCAGAGACAAGCCAGGAGAGCAGCTAAGAGAGCACGGCCAAACAGAGACTAAACAAAGCTGCCTGGATTAGTTCCCAAAGGAGGGAGCCAATGGATCTTCTGCAGAACTAGAAACCTTCTCAGCTATCCAGCAACTGAAAGGAGAACTGTGGGTTAGTTTTAGAAGCCCAGAAGCAGGAGAACACTTCCTAGGTGTTGAGAAGTTCTCATATTTATGTGTCTCTATATAAAACTTAAATACCTTTCTCATCCTACCACTAACTCAGAACTGAAAGTATTGCTTCAGGCAGTGCCCCTCTTATCCCACCAGCAAACAGGACCTTATAACCATTGCTGCTGGTTCGGGAAGGGCCAGGAGTCAGCTGAAGGAGTCTCTCTCCACATGAGGGCAGTGATTCAATGGTACATCAGAGAAAACCAGGCAGACCTGCTCATTCACTTTGGTGTGCGAAGGGCCCTGGTGGATGAGGAGCTTCACTATGTCGGCGTCTCCCTTCCAGGCTGCCAGGTGCAGGGGGTAGCAGCCCTTACAGTCTGCCACATTGGTGAGGGCGTCATTCCTCAGCAGGACTTCCACAACATCCCTGTAAGAGAAGGGAGCCCTTTCACATGGTGTTACAGCTTATCCAAACTGCTTTGAAATAAAAGGGTGGTTGGTTGAAAATCTCAATGTTTTGCCAAGTATTTCAAGATGTAAGATCACACTGTGCAGCAGCCAAAGCAGTGACATTCTCCATTCCCCCTGAAGATGGAGTAGTGCTGCAGCACCAGTGCTGACCACTGCCATAGAAGTGGCAAGCCTCGGCTAGTGAATGAACAACACAGACCCCTGGCCTGGAAAGCACAAAATATCCATCCCCTGTGACCAAAGGCATCGGAACAGGACTCACTTATGGCCATTCAGAGCAGCGTGGTGCAGCGGGGTGTATCCAGTGCTGTCAACACAGTTCACGTTGGGCCCTCTCCAGATGCTGCAAGACAGAAAATGGACAGGGAACACTTAGGCAAACAGGGACAGAAGAGCTCTCACACCACAGTGGGTATCTGGACAGCCGTGCTAGCCACAAGCACATGGAGCACGGAGCCCAGCTGAGGGCTCAGTGCTACAGCACACACCGGCACAGGGACCCTCTCCTGGTTTCCAGCCAGAGCTCCCACTCCCACACATCCTTCAGCCATACTTGTGCTTGCCAAAAAGGATCTTCAGAGGAACATGTGTCTATTAGAGTAAACCACAAGAGACTGCAAACACGGATGCACTGCTAATTCACACCCGCTGAAGAATTCCAATGACTCTGGGAAAATCTCTTCCCTCCATGGCAAGAGTCACAAGTGGGGGGTGTAAGTCAAAGACTGTGGGATACAGAGCCTGCTCTTGGTCATCAGTGTGATTGCACACTGATTCGTCATCACTGCGGGGCTGCTAGCCAGGAGCACCTCGGTGCCACAGTGAGCAAAAACAGCAGGAAAGGCACCAAATCAGTGGGAATCTTGTGCAGACCGAGTGGAAATTCAGAAGGGAATGAAGCAACAGACTCACTCTAGAGCATGTTCCATGGGAAATGGAAAGTCTGTCCCTGTTCCCTCTGAGTGACTCCTGATCCACAGAGCATTATAAAAGGCTTTGCAGTCCTGAGATGGACATGAGCTCTTCTAGAGGAGAGGCAGCTAAGGGGAACCTTTATCCAAGAGGACAGGCAAGTGAGCCACAAAATCCAATTTGCAAAGAATCAGAGGCTTATCCCGAGGCATCCTGCACACCATCCCGCGCTCCAGGAGCAAACGCAAACCAACACACGCATGCAATACACCTCCAACACTGACAACATGGTTTGCAGGATGATGGTTTAAACCATGGCCAGAAGGTCAGTGAGACACCAGAGTGAGTGCAGGAGTGCCCTGCCCCATCCAGCTGTGCAGGCCTGAAGCACAAAGGGGACTGAGTAGTGCTCAGCCCTGGTTTGTTCCTGGCAGTGGGATCCTGCACTGTGGTTGCCCAAATAATTTATTGCTGGATTTAAAGTGGCAATTAATGGTTAGAACTCAAGCCAGAAAGCCTCGTGTGCCATCTGGAGCAGTTCTAACACTGCACCTGTGCTGCCCTTGCTCATCCATAACCTGGGCAGTGCTCGAGTCCTGTGGTTTGACACATTAAACCAAGCCGTGTTTGGATGCTGAGAGCAAACTACTTCAGAGTGAATACAGGAAAAACCAGCAGCACTTAACACAAGTGTTTCTTTCAGCTGAAATTATGAACCAAGGAAAACCAGGGTCAGTGGTGCAGGGGACATGAAATGAGCCCCGTACCCAAAGTGACCTGCCCAGGCGGCAGCAGGGCTGCGGACCAGAGCCAGGACATCTGTCCCCATCGGAGGACGTGGGTATCCCCACGATAAAACACTTCCATAAACTTCATCAGAAATCTTCAGGTCAGTGCTTCAGAGTTAAATGCCAAGTTTACTAAGGGAGCTCAAAGAAGGAAGAAAGCTGGAGCCCAGGGGGGAGCTGGCCCAGCAGATAGCACCGGGTGCTGTGCAAACCAACTGCCAAGATATAAAGATATTTTAAAAAAACATCTGCTGTGCCCTCTTCTACCCTTTGACCTTTTATTTCTGCAAATAAAGAAAGCCTTTATCAAAGAAAGGTCAAAGAAGATCAGACTGGAAGGATCCAAGAGGAGAACTATTTATATTTGCAGACTGCAGTCAAGTACATCACTCTCTTCCCTCCTCTTCCTCTCCAGCTCTGCCAGGAAGGCCAGAGTTCTCCTAAGGTATGGAAGAAGGGTGCTGAAAGAAGCAGAGGACAAAGCCCAGAACTCTGTGTACAGAGTGACTCTGGGCTGCTTCTGATTAAACAGAAACACAGACGCCAGCACAGGCAGGAGAACACTGTAAATACAGGTCCTCAGTAAAGGTCTGAAGCCAATTTGACCACTTTTTTGTTTCTCCCCCAAAATCCCCCCAAACCTCTTCACATCACAGAGGGGTGTTGTTGTTAACTTAGTGGTCTCCATTACAAACACAACATTCTCAAAGATTACCCGGATCTCACCCCCTTTGCTGCACCAGAGCAGCATCTCATGATGCTCCTGATGCATCTGCTTAAGGCAATGAAACTGAATGGTGAGGACATCAGAAAAGCTCTGAAAACAGCCTAATCTGCTTCACTGAAACTATTTCTTGTGCTCAGTTTTCTCCTGCTCCACGATTCACCAAGTGCTGTAGCCTTTAAATAAAGCTTCCTGATTGTAAAAACTGCTGAATAAAGCACATGCTTTAGGTCACGGTCAAACCCCAAAGTTCCTTTAAACAAGACCATATTTTTCCTCTTGCTTTTCCATTTCTTTCTTCCCAACTGGAGTAACTTTACTCACAAAATCACCCTAGGCAGGGGGCTAGAGCAAGGCCAAACCCAGAGAACAACTCAGTGTTTTCAGCTCAAATGATGAATGTTCAAAGCTGGTTTCTGGTCCCACGAACGTGGATTATGGAAGGATCAGGAGAGCTCAGGGACTGGTGCCTGTGCAGAGCAGAGGCCATCGCACCCCGTGTATTTACACAGCCAGCAAAGACAAACAGCTTGATACTGGATACAAGACACCAGAGGACACGAGTGGTTTGGCCCAAGGTCACCAGGAAGTTTAAAGCAACTGAGCACTGGCCCCAGATGTTTGGGGACTTTGCTCAATGCCTCAGAGACAAAGAGAGGGCTGCAGGCAGATTCCCTCAAGTTTATTGCCCAGAGGCCACCACAGCAGGTCATTCACACATCCCAGCTATCCACATCCAGCTGGATTCCTGCAGTGAACGTGACCCTCACTTGGTATTTCCTGCTTGCAGAGGGGAACACAAACAACCAAACACTTTGGGCAAGGCCTCAGATTTAGAGAGCTGCTTATGTTTTCCTGAAGGGTGAGGAAGCCACTGCTGTTTCCACCCTGCCAATGGGAAGGGTCCAGCATGGTGGGACTCCCAATGGAGCAGGAACCCAACTCCCTGCTTGCCTCAGTCACCAAATATTGCAACAGCCTTTCCAAAAATAAACAGCTGATGGAGAAGATTAAAGCAGAGTATTGCTGGGGCAAGGGAGAATGTGGTTGGATCACAAGTAATACTGTCTCAGCCCCTCTTGGCAGGTTTTGGGAAAGCCCATGGAAAGCAGCCAGTCAGATTCCAGCTATTGGCTGCACAGGAAGCCAAAGCTTCCACTTCTGCACTCTTCAACTTCTTGTTCCAGATTTTCATTTGCTATAAGAAAAACAGGTGGATTTTCCTCAAAGTCAAAGGATCACATGCTCAAATACAGGATTCCAGAATGGATGGGGAAAAACATGGACCTTAATATAGGCAGGGAATGTGAGTAAGCCAGCTGATGCTGCATGCTAGAAAGGAACCAGACAGGGTTGGCATCACTAATAGAAACTCGTCCATCCAAGCTAAAATCCCCACTAGGAAGAGAGCAGCCCTAGCCTTACAGATGGCTCCTGGCAGTGGAAATGCATTTATTTAATGTATGGTGGGGGGTGGCAGTGGGCTCTGTCACCCGCATTATGCAGTGGGGACAGAAAGGCCAGGTCAGGCGTGCAGGGTGTGCTACATCAGAGAATCCCTCTGAGCAGGAGCAAAGAAAGACCTGCAGGACAGGAAAAATCCAGGTCTGGTTTGTGTGCGTGTGCCGCCCTTTATTCTTAAAAGCATTCCAGGCACTCTGCAACCCACTCCCATTCCAGAGCATTCCCTGCTGATGACAGGCCACGGAACAGTCCCACAAAACAAGGCTCATCACCAGGCCACAGCCAAACAAGCTGTGCTGGGAGAAGTGTAAAAAGTGTCAGTCGCCGAGTCAGGGAAAGCCAAGACTCTGGGGACAGGTCCAGGAGCTCTGGGGGCCGGTGTGTGCAGGAGCACCCCCCTCTCCACACCCCGTCCAAGGACAGCACGATGGTAGGGGAAGAGCAAGGAAAATGGGAAGGCAGCCACCCAACATGCAGATGGAAGGTTTGACATGAAGCCCTGAAGCTGCTCTTCAAAGTGGGAAAGTGACCCCTAGGAGAGGACAGATTTGACAACATTTACCAAATGTTGACAAACCTCTAACTGAGGTTTACTAAACACCGGTTTTGCAGCCCATTTTCCTCTTTTGCATCTTACTAGATGGGGTTTTGAGGAGTAGGAGCAAAAGGAATCAAAACATTTGTGCAAAAATTCAACAAACTGAGCAATGTTATGAATGTGATAAACCAGCCTGGAGCTGGCAATACCCCAGATCTGCAAACATGAATTAGAGCACTGCTCAGGGAAGCATTCCCTGCTCTCTGTTTGCAGCTCAGCTCTGCTCCCACAGCACTGAAGAAGATGCCACTAACTGCAAGAAAATACAATACAAAATAACTAGGTGCAGAGAAGACCTGCAGGACATGTGTAGATGGTGCAGACTTCTCCTTGGCCTTCCCTCCATCCAGCACTCCCAGAGAAATGGAAGGAAGCTGCCCGGGCAGACACAAATTCCCGATCAAAGCCACCAAGCAGCTGATGCTGCAGCACCGAGCTGGCTACAGCTGGCAACCTTGCACTGGGCTTTCCCTCCCCCGTCTCCTTTGTGAGATGATTTAACAAGCTGCAGGATCCCATGGGACATGTCAGTCAGCCAACAGCAAGGGAGCATCGTGTCTGGAGTCGTACATGTCCATCTGCACTGCTCCCTTCTGACAGGCACAAAGCTCTGAGCTTGGAGTAAAAATGTCACCAAAAACAACCTGCCCAGAAAAAAATCACGGCAGAGCACAATTCCCCCCCCCGCCCGTCAGTGCCCCTGCACAGGAAGGGATGTGCCAATTAAGTGTTTTGGGATGGCAGAAAACGTGCCTCTCCGTGCTCACTGTCAGCTCTGCACAACAGCCACGTGGGCACTGAGAGACACCACCAGTGGGATCGGAACAGCTCAAAGTTACTGTTTGTTTTCGGCACTCTGCTTCCCAGAACAGAGATCTGATCCAAAATTTGGGATTTCTAGCAGGAACCTTGCACCTGGAAGGGCGTAAGGAAGGTGACACTTTATTTAAACACAGACACCCTCCCCTGGGTGCAGGCTCAGACCTGCTCTGCACAGAAACAATAAACCCACGCCCATGTTCTCTCCATCTCAGTGCCAACAGGCTCCTCGAGGTCTGCCCGCTGGGCCCGGCCACGTGCCGCTGCTCCCTTTGAGCTGTGTCACCCCAAACCCACTGCCGTCCCTTCAGCCTGGCTGCTGCCCAGCCCTGATGCCTGGAATGCTGAACTGCGGCGTGTCTGACCTGGGGTGGATGAGAAGCAGGTAAATAGGCCAAGTCAAGCAGAGCAAGAGAAACAGACATTCAGGGACTGAATTACCCCTTCCCTACAGCAATTAAAAAGCAAATGCAATTATTTCGTACCAACAACTGCATCCAGAGTGCACTTTTGCCTTAGGGAGACTGAAACCAGTGAGACAGAGACTCGCACGACATCCCCTTTCCCTTGTGACATTGCTCAGATCAGTGACACAAGGGCTCTGAATTGGTGCTGGCACCACAGTGCCTGACTGTTCCCACAGAGGGACCGCACATATGGGGAGATCTCCACACCTCAGGAGGGACCCCCCACACCTCAGGAGGGACCCCTGCCCCACATCACGATAGGCTGTGAAACGCTGCTGCATTGGAGTAAAAGGAAATGAGTTGCTCTGATACTGAACACCAGAACAATGGGATGGGACACAAGGCCCTCGAGGAAGGGGACACGGGACTGGAGAATTCAGAGCCACAACAAAGCTTCCACTGAAGCGTTTTGAGCAGACTTTGCCCTTGAACGCAGCCCACACCAGCAGCCCAGCAGCTCACCCACATGGCTCCATTTAAGCTTGTATCAAATCCCAGCTCCAGCTTAACCAGGAGTCCCTGAGGGCTAAAGAAAGACACAGCAAGGAGAGATTAACTGGCAACAGTGTGAGACGCAAACAAGGCACAGGCTCCAGAGACATTCCTTCTTGATATGCTTTTTAACTGGGTGCCCAAAGAGCAAGTGACTGAGAAAGGAGAGCAAAGACAGCGAGGGCAGGAGGTAAAACAGAAGTGACCCCACCGCGGAGGCTCCAGTGGGAGCACAGGGGACACACCTGAGCGGTCAAAGAGCTCTGTGATCACTGTGATCAGCCCCTGCTCCTTCCTGGTATGTGCCACGCAAGCAGAGAAAGCACCGGCTTAGACACCGGTTCCTGAGAAAGCTCAGAAAAAGAAAGATGGAAATCAGAAAGGACATCCTTTTACTGCAGAAGCATCCATGAAATCCAGTCCCTTACAGAACAGGGACAAGAGCGAATGGCCGAGACAGGAAATTATTCCCAAATCCTGAGCTAGCTCCCAGAGAGTTGTCATTACTCATCTGCACTATCTGTACAGAGATAAGGCCAGAGTTGAGAACCACGAGAGCTGAGAGTATGAGCCAGGCAGCCAAATGGAGCGCCTGGAGCGTGACGGTCCTGCCCTGCTCCTGCTCCAAGAGCCCTGGGAAGGGCAGGGACTGCTCTCCCAGAGCTGGCAGAGGCAGCTGCACCAACCCTTAACGCTGGGAAACCGAACCGGTGATGGAACAGGCAGCACAGGGAGGTGTCCCTACACATTTCATGGTGCACCTGCAGCTTCCAGCCACGGTTTCACCCACATGCCAGCTCTGACTTTGCCCACAGTGACCAGCTGGTCTCAAACAGGTTTTCTCCTCAGCTGGAAAAACCTCATTTTCTTTGGGGAACATCCACAACATAAGATGTTGCGAAACCCTTAAAATATTTCTGCCCACTTCTCTGCAAGCATAACGGACCCAGTTCTGAGCCTTTTCTCTGTTCAACACTGCCCTCCCAGCCAGAAGCTGCTTTCACTGACAGGCCTGGGGAGCCCCCACCGATCCCTGCACAGGGGAGCTTCAAACCTCAGTGGCCACCCAGCCTCTGGAATTGATTTTGTTCTAAAACCAGGCACTTTGTAATGCCAAATTTGAGAGGATTTCTCACAGTGTCTTAATTAGGATGAGGCATAAGTCATTTCACCTAATTTCCAACCCACTTCAATATTAGATTTGAAAGACCACCTATGACATCTTCAGCCTTGCTCGCTCCAGGATCTGCACAACAGCAGCCAATGGCATTAGACAGAAATCTAATGAGATAATATATTTACATAATATTTATGGCTCTCACTCTCAGACAGGGTTTTGTTCTTCCATCCTCAGTATGTGGCACTACAGACACTTCCTTTGAGCTGGAAAAAGCCTGTGGTTAATTTTTAAATCTAATTTCCCTTCAAAAGAAACCATGTGTTTAAATAACAAGGAAGGAGTGCAAATGTACCTGGATTTACCAAGCCTGAACACCAACTCAAGCTCAACTTCCCTTCAGGTGAATACCTCAGGCTCTAGAAGAGCACACAGTAAAGCCAGGCACACACTCCTCTCCTGTAATTCCCCCAACACCCTGCTATGTTGGGTGTTCACACTGATTTTCACCTGAAATTCTCAGCACCCATGAAGGCGCAGGAGTACAGTCCTTTGGGAAGCAGGACGTGCAGAGCTCTGAGGACACCACACAGGCTCTCCAGCTTTTGTGTAGAAGAGGGCACATGCACACACTCCAGCTCCAGCGCTGCTCCAAAGGTAGCTCACACTTTGCTGTCCTGTCTCTAACTAAGTCTCTCTCCCTCCCAAGCCCCCCAAGCTCTCGTGTTGCTGACAGCCGGCCCAGGTGCACCGACATTTCCAGCGCTGTTTTCCTCCCTCCTGCAGACAGCAGCTGCACTCACTTCTCCGGTCGGTTGCTATAGAAACAAATCAATCCTCAACAGTTTTATTTTTACCAGTTTCTGTGAAATAGGATTTATCTCATTTCCATGACTAAGCTGTACTCCAGAGCGACAGCTTTGGGATGGTGACAGTGCCAGCTCAGCATCGGGCAGAGCTCGTGCTGCAGTGCCAAGAGGAAATGGCCATCACCTGTGCTCAGAGGCACCTTCTCATCTCCAGGACACTTCACCTTGAAAGGATGCCCACAGCTGGAGCACGACAGCACTCCACAGCTGCATCTGAGGAGGGGATGGCACAGCCTGGGAAAGGCAGAGGGCTCACATGCAGTGGAGGTGTAGGCACACATTGTCTGTCTCCAGCCAGCCAGGCAGCCCCTCGGGCACTGCCACAGGAGGGACTCAGCCTCCGGGAACTGCCTTCCCCTTGTCCAGGGGCAGCTGAGAGGGGCCTTCCCTCTGGTCTGGGATGCATTTCCTCCCTTCTGTACCCCTCTGCTCTGTGTCACACCTTCCACCTATGTCTGTGTTCTGTCCTGCTTGTTTGTCCTTCAGTCTCATTGAAACAATGCATTCCTTCACAAAAATCCTGCTGGATGAACACTGTGTCTTGGCTTAGCTGCTCCCAGTGTAGCAAAAACTGTTCCAAACATTCATCTCCAGAAAGTTCTGCTCCCTGCCAAATGGCCTTCCACAGCCAGAGGGATGCAGGACCCATGGCACTGATTTGAGCAGCTCCACTTCACCCACACTCCCTGCTGGGGCAGAACCCACTGCACGCAGGGAGCAGCGCTCTCTGAGGGGAGGGGAAGGGGACACCCTGCTCCTCTGTGCCCTCACCTGCAGGCTCCCGCCATTCCCTCCTGCTGGATAATATTTAGATTAACAGATATTAAATAAATACACTTAGTACTGACTCACCTAATATTCCTCACACCACATCTTAGCCCACAGCAACTCCCTCATGGAGTATTTGAGGTAACCTGTACATGGATATTTCCAAAACCCAACTGACACTTCAGAACACTCTCAAAGCAAGGCAAAAAGTAAGCTTATGTGCTTCTCACCCTCCAGCTGACACAAACACATTGACACACTGACATTCCCGAGGGAGTGAGTCCCAGAGCACCAGAGAACTCGGTGTGTGGGTGCTGCACAAACCCCAAGTCCTGCTCTACAGAGGGGAGCAGCAGCCCCCGTGGCCTGGGCGAGTGGAGCTGCACTCCCACAGTGTGGAGAGCCCGGTGCTCCTGACCCAGCCCTGAGCATGGAACCCTGACCAGAGCACACAAATAAAACCTTCCAAAGCTGCATCACAAGATCACACAGCCAGTAACTGCAGCCTTGGAACTCTTTAAGAAGTGCTCAGGAAACAACTGCCAGCAGAGTGCCGGTGCACACCCGCGCCTGTGGCAGGAGCACAGCGCACGTTCAGCAGTGCCCGCTCAGTGTGCAGGTACAGAGGGCTCTGTCCCACAGAGTGTGCATGGCAGGGTGTGGAGAAGAGACAGCCTAGAGAGGGTGAGATGCTTAATCACAGCAGCAGGAGAGGGAAAGACCCAGCACTGCCCTGTTCTGCGGGGACGCAGCGGGAGCAGCTCCCTTGTGATGCTGCGAACTATCAGTTGCACCAGAGCAAACACCAAACCCTTCTTTTTTTTAAATACGACTCATTTCTCTGACTCCAAACCGCCCTTGAACTGTTGGAAACCACTTCAAGTATTCTGCCATCCCACCACGTCATTCCCTAAACCCACCAGACCCCTCACCAGCAGCAACTGCTGCAAATGGCTGGAACACAGGCTGTGGCTTCTGTGGAGCAGCACCCGACCCCTTCCCACAACAGATGTGCACCCAAACTCCTCATTCCCAGCAGAAGTGTCTCCTTGATACATTCCCAGAGGATTGCATAGCTCATCTGGGGCTCAGCAGCAGCCTCAGTTTCCCCTTCCAGCAACACAGATACAGGCTTTTCACAGCCATAG
Organism: Myiozetetes cayanensis; assembly: GCF_022539395.1. Taxonomy (NCBI): domain Eukaryota; kingdom Metazoa; phylum Chordata; class Aves; order Passeriformes; family Tyrannidae; genus Myiozetetes; species Myiozetetes cayanensis. The sequence continues at coordinate 389,772 of NW_026087544.1, forward strand.
TTGAAAATAAAAAGCTTTTTCTGCAGATTTGGCTTTAACACCACCCATCCCTCACTGCTCCTGGCAAAACCTCCTGAATGCAACCTGATAGCTCAGCCACAGATTATTTTGTTGTTTCCTGCCTTTAACTTCACAGTTAAGCACTAAAAAAACCCGAAACCAATAAATCCAAATTCTGCAGCCTTGATGCAAAAGCACCCCTGAAAATCCAAGAACCCTCATGGATTCATGGTGCATTTCTGATTTCTGGACTTGCTGCTGCTCATAAGCCCCAAGCCGCACGTGCATGGCGTGGATTTTCCCTCTGGCTGCTCTCTGCTCCTCACATGGTGCCTATTCCTGTGCTGTGGTCGGGTCTGGAGCCGGAGCAGCCGAGCACAGACGAGGGGCCAGATCCAGCCCCCAGCACGGCCCCAGGCCCTGCGGATCCCATGGAGCCTCCCAAACCCTGGCAGCCACCACCTCTTTGTGAGCCCACCATCTGCTCTGGCAAACGCCAGACTCCCATCTCCTCCTCCCACATCCTCCTTGTTCTCCCACCCCACCGACTCCCACCAGGGTTTGTCCCTCTGCCTGAAATCCTGAGTGTTACACCCTGCACCTTCACCCCTCAGGAGAGACCTCCATTGTCTTTGCAATTACTGCTCCTGTGGCTTATCCTGCTCCATCCTGTCCTGCTTCCTGCTCACCTGCAGCTGTAGGTGATTGGAGTCTGTGCATGGCTCCACACCCAGCAGGCTGGCTCGGCCTCAGCACAGCCTGGACTGTGACAAAGTTCACATTTACCTGATAACAGGCACGGTGGCAGCTCAGGTGATGTGATAAAACACCACATTCCAAGGAATTTACTGCCAGGGGAATCCTCTACCACTTCGTGGAGCAGCGCTTGCTCTCTTTGGAAGAAAAACAGCCCAAACTGATGAGTGCTAGCTCAGAGCAAGCACCAGCTCAGCACCTACCAGGTGTAACATGGGAATTTCAGGAAATGCCTGATTTGTACCCATCCAAAACTGGATCTTTGAGATGCCTGAAATGCTGCAGAACTGCCAGAAAAAGCTGGGACAGGCACTTTGGACACATGGGGTTTGGGAACAGGTTGTCCAAACAGTGGAACTTAAAAAATAAAAGAGGAACTAAATAGCGACATCCAAAGGAACCAAAATCAGGAGGAGGAAGGAACAAGGGAGTTTTGCCAGCCCAGCTGAGCATTTATGACCCGCAGTGGGAATGAGCTCTGGGGGTGGAGGGCAGCTCAGCAGTCCCATGTTGGGACAGATCCTTACAGATGGGAGGAGCCTCGGCAGGAGCAGGGATCAGCCTGAGCGAGAGGGAGCAGCTGCCTGAGGAAGAAAACATGGAGCACAAAGACCTGACCAGAGCTCTCCCCACAGCTGAGGGGGCAACACCTACACTAGAAAAGCTCCCATGCTGTAGTGCTGGAAAGGTGAGGCATCTTCCACCACACACATCCCTAGAACTGACCCGTCCCGGCTGCTCCCTTGGGCCTGTCCTCGCAGGGACACTCGGCAGCTGCTTCTCATCCAAACCTCATCACAAGCTCCTCACCTAGAGTCACTCAACCCAGAGCCAAAGCCCAGCAAAGGGTCAGGAGGCGGGAAACAACCCTAAAGCCCCTCAGTGGCAGCAGGTGCCACACAGCAAGGTAAGGACCACTGTCCCAGACACCCAGAGAACAGCACAGCACGGGGAAACGGCCTCAGGGCTGGGACTGGGGAGGGGAGAGAGACCACTGCAGTGTCCCCAGCAGCCATGTCAGTGGGCAGGGGTGACAGCTGTGCCAGGCACTGTCAGACAGGTCTGTGCACAAAGCCACAGCCAGAGCCAAACAGCCCCACGGGGAAAGGGCCCCGTGTGGAGCCGGTGCAGCTCACAGTGTGTGTAACCAGACCCCCGCCAGCACCTCCACCCCTTGAGGGGCTGCAGCAATTCCCCCCCACCCAGGGCTCCGAGTGTTTAATGTATCCAAGGAGAAGGTCACAGTCTGACCCAGGGGCACATTCACAGAGACACAAACCTGCCCCAGGGCAGTTCTCCTGGCCGAGGCCTCTGCCCCAGGAGGGGACCAGGTTATGAGAAAGGAAAAACACATCAAATTTGGCCACAACCGGGCCAGTCACGTCCCTCTCAACAGTCAGGGCATGGAGTGACAGTGGCACAGATCTCCTCCCGTGCTCCAGTACAAAGCAGTTGCTCAGGGACACAGACCAGCAGCAATTCCAGCAGAGGCTGAAGTGGTACAAAGCTGCGGCTCCAGAAACACAGCACTGAGCGGTTTCCTCGGGAGATGCCAAAAAGGGGAGGAGAAAAAAACCGAACAAGGGTCCAAGAGCTTCAAACCAGCGAATTGCACAGCGCAGGGCTGGGGACGCCGAAGCCACTGACGGAGACCGCCCGGAGCTGACCCCGACCCCGCAGGGAGTCACCGGGAGGGAGCGCCAGCAGGGCCTGGGCACCTCATCCCTCACCCACAGCCCGCAGCTCCCCCACCGCGGGACCCCGCGCACGTCTGGGCTGCACCCAGAGCCTCCCGACGGCCCCCCGGCTGAGCGCCCGCACAGCCGCGCTTCGGCCCCGGCGCGACAGCCCAGTCCTGGGCAGCACCAGCACCGGCAGCGCCCGCTCCAAACAGACAGACAGACAGACAGACAGACAGCCGCCCTCCCTCCCGGCCCACCGGGGCACACCAGCCCAGGAGCTCCGCCGCGGCTCCCCCCGCGCCGCCGGCCCCACCGAACCCTCCGGGCTTCCCAAGCCGCACAGCCCTCACAACCCTCCGCGATGTCTTATCCCACCCGCGGCCCTCGGCTCCCTCCCGCCCGGCCTGCGCTGCCGCTCCAGGGACAGCCCGGCACTCCCGTGTCCCGCAGCCCCTCACGGGCACACCCGACCCCCCGTCTGCCCCGCAGTCCCGCACTCCCGGCCCCGCTCCCCGCTCCCTCCCTGTCTCCCAGCCCGCAGCACCGCCCTCCCCGGGCCGCGCTCACCTGAGCAGGCTGGACAGCGGGTGCCCCACACCGCCGCTCCCGCCGCCGCCGCCGCCTCCCCCCGCGGAGCCGCCGCCGCCCCCTCCGCCGCCGGAGCCGCCGAAGCTGGAGCTGAGGCGCTTCCCCGAGAGCAGCTTCTCCACGGCCGGGAGGTTCCCGGTGCGCGCGGCCTCCAGCAGCTCCTGCTCCTTCCCCATGGCCGGCGCGCCCCGCGCCCGCGACACTTCCGGGGCGGGGCCGGGGGCGGCACCAGCTGGGGCGGGACCCACGCAGGGCCCGCCCCCAGCCCCGCCCTGTCCTCAGGCCGCGCCCGTTTCCGGGCGGGGTGTGGGGTTCCCCGCGGCGGGGCCGGGGCCGCGGGGCCGCTCCAGCGCCGTGTGCCGGCTCTGCCCCGCGGGAGCAGCCGCGTGTGGAGCTCCGGCCGGGCCGGGCCGGGCCCCTCCGCCGCAGCGCCGTTGCCATGGCGATAGGCCCCGCCCCCATCTGGCCTGTGTCGCGTCATCAAGAGGCGCAGGCTCTGCACGTTGCCATGGCGGCAAAAAGCCACGCCCCCTCACGGCGCTCTTAGTTAATCGTCATATACGGGCGCCGCCGCGCCGCCGCTGCCATGGCGACAGACTCCGCCCCTTCATGGACGTCATTTTTGTGCGTCATCAGGATACGCCGCTGCTGCCCCGTTGCCATGGCGACAGGCCCCGCCTCTCCGGGCGCGGTTGCGTCATCGGGCGGCGCCGCGGGGCGGCCATGGCGGACCCGGCCCGGGACCCGCTCGGAGCCGCCGCGGCCGCGGAGCCGCCCCCGGGCCCGGCCCCGCCCGCGGGACACGCGGGGGGCGAGGGCGAGGCGGGAGAGGCCGGCGGGGCTGGCGAGCCCAAGGCGGAGGGAGCGGACGGGGAGGTGAGAGCGGGGCCGGGCGGGAGCGGGCCCGGCGGGGGCCGAGCGGCCGCAGAGCGAGCGCTGCGCTGTCCCCCAGGGGAGGAGCGCGGAGGGCGAGGCGGCGGACGGGGACGAGCCCGGGCTGCAGCCGAGCGCGGCCAGGAAGGTGAAGCTGGAGCTGAAGGAGCGGAAGGAGAAGAAGCAGAAGGTGGATGAGGACGAGATCCAGAAGATGCAGTGAGTGCCCGGGACCCGCCGGGACACGGCCCAGCCCTGCCCTCCCCGCCCGGCCGCGGGGCCCTGAAGAAGCCTCGGAGCTGTGTATTTGCCGTGACCGATCGCTCTCTCCCCGCAGGATCCTGGTCTCGTCCTTCTCCGAGGAGCAGCTGAACCGGTACGAGATGTACCGGCGCTCTGCCTTCCCCAAGGCCGCCATCAAACGGGTATGAGGGGCAGGGGTGGCCAGGACGGGGCAGGGACCCCCCGGGACCCTCCTGCAGCCCCCGCGGCTCGGCCCGGGGTGACGGCACGGCCGATGCCCGGCGATTCCGGCGTGGAGCCCGTGGGGCAGCTCAACCCCCCCTGGGCTGGGGCTGCAGCTCGGGGGGCGGTGTGGGTCAAGATGAGGGCTCTGACTGTCCCTGCCTGTCCCCCCAGCTCATCCAGTCCATCACGGGCACCTCGGTGTCGCAGAACGTCGTCATCGCCATGTCCGGCATCTCCAAGGTGTTCGTGGGGGAGGTGGTGGAGGAGGGTGAGTGGAGCTGCTGGGGAAAAGAGGGGGGAATGCAGCACCCAGAGCTCAGGCAGGGCCAGGGGCAGCCTGGGCTGGCACAGCCCCTCTGTCCCAGCACAGGCCCTGGCCTGAGCCAGGACCTGCTGCAGGACCTGGTGTCTTTCCCAGTGCAGCTGCAGCAGCAGGAGAGGGGGAGGGCTCGGGTGTCCCCTCCCCTGACGCCTGTGTTTGTTGCTCAGCCCTGGACGTGTGTGAGAAGTGGGGGGAGCTGCCCCCCCTGCAGCCCAAGCACATGAGGGAGGCCGTGCGGAGGCTCAAGGCGCGAGGGCAGATCCCCAACTCCAAGTACAAGAAGATCATCTTCCACTGACTGGCTCCGAAACAGCTCCCTGTGGGATCCTCCCCAGCTGAGCCACAGCCTGAGGGGCTGTGAGACCTCGGGGACCACAGGGACAGCCCTGAGTCCCTGGGCAGAGCCAGGAGCTGCTCCTGACCTGGAGGCACGGGCTCCTCTGCCTCTGCACAGCAGGGAGAGGAACATCCACGGCCTTCAGAGTATTCCTCCCCCAGGGCTGTGCTTCCTGCTGGCCCCGCTGTGGCTGTTTCTGTACATTAAAGTGGTGTTGGTGGCCCGGCTGGACTCGCTGTGTGCTGGGCAGGGCAGGACCAGGCTGTGCCTCAGCCCCCCACGAGGTGCTCCTGGAGCTGCTCCCGGCCTGGGGCGGTGCTGGGGCCGCTGCAGTCACGGCTCAGCTGTGCCTCCAAAGCCAAAAACCGCACGGTGGGGAAGGCAGGGGAAGAGAGAGGGGAGGAGAAAAAGCCTGAGCCTGGAAGGAGGTTAAGGAGTTTAATTTTGCTCCTGGTTCATAGAACCGATAAATGCAGCAGTGGAAACAAACTGCAACAAAGTTCCAATACTGGCTACAACTCAAATTCAAGTTCAGACTTGCACATCCGCCCTGGGGGCTGCTCCGGCCCCAGGGAGGTGCTGAGGCTCTCCCACAGCACCTGTGGTGGGCAGGATTCCATGGGCTCCCACCAGAACAGAGGGTGAGTCCTTAAATAAGGGGCTCCACAAAGTAAACTTTGCTACTTGTGATCCATGGAGATCCCGGAGGTTTTGTCCTCCCACGCCTGTGGGTTTTGGGTTACAGTCCTTTTTACTGGGACTTCAAAGCAAAGCAAACGCTTGAATTCTTCAATAAACCCATTGACTGGAGTTGCTGGAGCAAGAAATTGGCTGTAAACAATTTGGCCCCAGCTGTGGGACCCTGCAGGTGGGCACCAAGGCAGAACAAACCCTTTGCACCCCACTCATTCCCCACTCAAACAAAACGTCATGAAAATTTGAAAAAGCAGAAGAGAAACCTCCCCTTTTCAAGCAATTAGAGAAGAAAAAGCAGGAATACCATTGCATTCCACCTCAGGCAAGCAGTCTGAGCTCCTGCTCCCCAGGGGAGAGGGAGCAGCACAAAGGTTTGGCAAAGCAAAGTCCAAATTCTGCTCGTGGGCTCTGGGGTGCTCACAGGGGGGTGTTCCAACAGCACCTGGATCTGGAGAGGTTCTGTCAGCTCCTGTCTTGCTCTGGGAGCTGCTCACAGCAAGTTACTCCCTGCAGAGGGGTCTGACACATCAGCACTGCCTTCACTGCTGAGGGAGGGCAGTGCCCACTGACACCCGGCTCAGGTGCCTTTTCCTCTCGGGAACAGGCCTGGAATGTGTCCCACCCCAGGCAGCCCCCTCTGGCCACAGACCAACAGCCCTGCTGAAGGATTTCCCCCAGGCAGGAGCTGGGTGCTGACAAAGCCCCACGGCCCTGCAGGAGCAGCTCCTTCTTCAGGGGTCACAGCTGCTCCCCCTCCCCGCCGGAATTCCGGCACACAGAGCTTTGAGGAGAACGTGCATCCCAAAAACTACACAGGCCATCTCCTTCTGAGACTGAACCAACTTCCTTCACCCCTGTTCTTTGATAGTAAACTTAAACAATTAATTCCTTTGTTTTTCTGCATCAATAAAGCCAAATGTTGTGGGATTAAGTGAGAATGAACTGGACTAGGTCTGATACACTGTCTCCACACAAGGAATTACTGGTAGAAAAAGAAATCTGAAGGGATTTCTTTACTATCCTGACCCTGTTCTTGAGGGGATAGTGAGCTGTATCCCCTCACTCCACAGGGGGAAATCCCTTCTGCACCCCTGTCCCAGTCTCCAGGAGCCAGCAGAGCCCTGAGCCCTCTGCCACCCCGGTCCTGTCACTCCCCAGGTGCTGAAGTGACCTCCCTTCTCCTGCCATGTCCCTTGGTGAGCAGGACTGGGCAAGAACACAACAAGGGAGAGTGAAAGAAGCAGAAACCCCAACACGGACCCTCTCTAGATGTCACCGTGGAAGGTGAAGGCTGAAAGGATGAGGAGACACAGGGTGTCCCCCCAGCATCTGACCTTGTGTGGGCAGGCTGAGCAGTGCCCTGCTCAGTGCAGCACTGCCAGAACACAGCAAAGAAAACTCCTCCTTCCTTCCCTGTTTGTCTCAGCCAGGCCTCCCTCCCTCTCCCGAGTCCTCTGCAGTCCCAGCTGTCTCCGTCCCTGCAGTCAGACCCGTTTGGCAGCGATGTGACCAAACCTGCCCTGGTGGTGCTGGTGCTGGTCCCCACTCCCTGGCAGTGCCGGCACTGTCAGAGCTGGAACAGGGGGTTGTATTTCCTGATCTCCTGCAGCAGATGAGCCTTGTCCATGTTGGCTTCTGCAAGGGCCAGTTTCATGGTCTGCAGCTCCCTCTGCAACTCTGGCACTTGCTTTAGCTACAAGAGACAAACAGAAAACAAGGCAGAGTTTCCAAGGTGCACAGTGACCTGCTCAGAGGAGAACCAGAGCAGGAGCTTTTGAGATTAATTACATGGTGTGACACAACTTCTCTTTGTGCAAGATTCCTGTTTTTCTAACAAGGAACTGGACACAGTGGGAAGATGGACCCAATCAGAAAAAATAACCAGGTTTCTAAAAGGGAACAGGAAAGTTTATGCTGGGCAAGGTGCCCTCACTCCTCAAAACACCCACAAGAGGAGGCCCACGCTGCTCCCCTGGGCCTCTGCCTGCAGTTTCACCACACCCACCAGGGACTGCAAACACACGAAGGCCAAGGAGAATTTCCAGCCCCCTGACAGCTCGCTCCTTGTCCAGACAGCAACAGGCAGCGGTGACTCACCTGCAGCCCATGTGCTCCTGCTGCTGGGCCTGCCAAGACAGGCTCTGCTGGGGCCTTTTGCCCCTCAGGAACTGACACAGGTTTTTCCTCTTTCAGTGACTCCTTCCCCTGGGGAGCTGGAAAGCAACAGAACACATTCAGGAGTGGACATCCACATAACAGGGCTCTTGGCACAAAAAGAATCATATTTTTTTCCTTCTCCCTCCGCTCCCCTTTTTAAGCAGGGAAACAAAATTCTCTTTTTCATTTTAAAATGAAGAAACTAAAACAAGGGAAGAGGCAGAAAGGGGTCCTGACTGTGTGTGCTCAAGGAAATACCAAGTTTGAATTCCCACACTAGGAAAGAGAGGCAGGGACTGCTCCCACCCCAGAGCCCATCCTTCCCAGCAGCAACCACCGTTCAGTTCCAGTCTCCTCCAGCACAGCCTGGGGGTGCAGAGGGACAATAAAACCAGCTCCTGGACATTGCTGACCTGTGAGATAGAACACACCGTCATCCTTGCGCCTCACGACAACGTGATCCACTGCCAGGGTGATGGGGACAGGGCCAGGGGAGGTGGGATACACCCGGGGGCTGTCATCCTGGGAAAACACAAAGCAGAGAGGAGATGAACTGCTGTGACAGCTCTGGCCCTCTGGAAAGGATTCCCCTTGCCTGCACCCTCCTCAGGAGCAGCATTCCTGACCAGCAGCACTGCCAGAGCTCACCGAGGGCACCCACCCCACGGAAAGGCCTGGCTGCATGAGCAGGGCTGCATGTGAGTAGTAATCAACAGTTCCCTTGGGTTCCCTGTTCATCCCTAAGGCAGTTTTTAGAAGCAAAGCCAGCCTCAGGAAAACAGAAGCTCTACAGAGGCCCCCGGCAATCCCACGGGGTCCCTTCCCAAGCAGAATCTTCCAAGTGAGCTCTGCCCTGGCTGCCGTCCCGGGGGGAATCTCTGGCTCCCCACACACTCACCTGCATGGTGATTTTGGCATCCACAACCTCTATCTCCATGGGGATCACCTCTGGAAGGATCTCATCCTCGAGGAAGGGGCCCAGGCCGGTGAGGGAGGACATGCAGAGCTGGGTGTGGCAGCCCCGCAGCAGCACCCGCAGGAAGCCGTTGCGCTCGGCCAGCGGGGAGCGGGCGGCGGCGCCGGGACCCCCCTCCAGGCGCAGGCACAGCTCGGGCTGGGGCGGGCTGGGCACGGGGCCCGCAGGCTCCTCCGCACCCGGGGCTCCTGCAGCTGGAGCAGAGAGGAGTCACTGCGGAGCGGGGCACCACGAGCCAGCTCTAAACCCAGAAAGGGCATCTTGGAGAGCCCATTTCTGTCCAGGTGCAGAGAGCAGCCAGGCTCACAGTGACCTCAGGCTGACCTCATCTCTCACATGAAACGAATCCACGGTGGAACTGCTTTGGGGTCTGTTTACTCAGGAGTTATCTTTTTTGGGGGGTGGGGGATTGATTGTTTTTGGATTTGGGTTGGGTTTTTTTAATTCGAGTTTAGCCCTGGGGAGGTACCCTAGACCAAAAGCATTTTTCTCAGTTCAGGAATAAATTCAGGGTTTCCCTAGATAGCTCTATTCACCCTTAATTCATTTCATACATCCTAGCAGGAATTAAAAAAACCCCAATCAATGATTACTAAGCCCCACAGAGCCTGACTGCATAGGCATTTGGGAAACATCTTTGAAATGCCAGATCTGAACCTTCACAAGTGAGTTGTATTCAATCCTAACCACCCCAAACACTGAGGTCCCAGTTAATGGAATATTCCCCGAGCAAGGCTGGTGTAAAAGCCAGTTCTAAGAGCACAGCTGTAAAAGCAGCTGAGTCCCAGAGCAGTGTCTCACCCACGTAGCCACGCAGATACTGCCACATCCCCACGTTGTTCAGCTGCTCTGGAACCACGTTCATCACTTGTACAGCCACAGACAAATCATCCCCTCGTGCCTCTATGCCACAGTTCACCTCATTCATCTTCAACACGAGGACAGACACCTGAAACAGCCACCAAGAGCTCATTGACTACAACAAACTTCCAGCACCCCTCAGGGACAGAACCCCAGTGCCAGGGCACAGGACTGACCAGCTGCAGGCTGGGGTCTTCACTCTGGGATGTGGAGCTGTTCACCTCAGGGGACAATCCACCCTCATCCTCGGCCATCAGGCTTGTCCTGCTGCCTGTGTCACCGTGGGCCTGGGGAAGCTGCCTCGAGGGAAGAGGGTCCAAGCTGGGTTCTGAAATGAAGTAACAGCAAAAACAACTCGATTCCATTTCTTTTTCTGGTTTTGAGAAGTCCTGATGTCAGCATCTGCCTGGATCTCATGGCCTCTGAGCCTATACCATCCTCTGGAGAACTCTCTCCAGCTCCTGTGATGAGTTTAAGCAATACAGAGTTGAAGTGAAAGATGTCCAGAGTACCCTATATCCAACCAGCCCTTCCTAAGCCATTCCTAAACACTCCATACCCCCTCCAGTTACAGCCCCTGCTCTGCTATGGTCTCAGGACATCGCTGTTATGTGCAGGGTCACCCTCCCCCCTCATTTACACTCCTCGTCTCAAAGAAAGGAGGAGCCACTGGGAGGAACTGGTGATGACCTTCAAAATTAAGGAGTAACAAAAGCGATTCCACACAAACACAGCATGGAAGGGTTGCCCACAGCACAAAGCTGTTCATCACTGGGAGAGGAGGGCAGAGGAGAAGCCAAGGGCTTGTACCAGAGTCTGTGAGCATCACGAAGCCGTCGCTGCCATCGCTGTCCACGGACAGCCCGTCCTCGGGGCCGCTCCCATCCACGGACGTGGCATCGAAGGAGTGCTGGGACAGGGTCCTCTTCATGGAGAAGAAACGCATCCGACCCCCGCCCGGGGTCACTGCTCCCTCCTCTGCTTTGGGCACGGAATCCCTACAAAGAAACCAACACAAACCAGTGATAAAGGCAGACAGCTGAGCATGCAGCTTAAATGGATATTGGGCTGGACTCTGACCTCTTGCAAGTCAGACTTTAGTGTCCTCAGACCAGCTCCAGGAGGTGAAGACTTAACCCATCTCCAACCCAAAGCAGAAGGGGAGCAGTTAAGTCTCTGTTCCCCCTCCTGCATCCCGGGAGCCTGTGCTGCTCACCTGGCTGGGGGCAGGGAGAGCATCCTCTGCATGGTGGAGGCCATCCTGTCCCGGCTCAGGCTCAGCGCGTCCTTGGTGAGGGACATGGCCTCCTTGGTGAGGTCCATCGTCACGTGCAGAGCCTCCTTCGTGGCATCCTTGGTGATGTGCAGAGCACTGGAGAGCTCCACCTCGATGTTCCTCAGGGGGATGAGCTCTGCCTGGACGTCGAGGGCGACGCCTCCGCTGCCCGAGGGCTGTGCGTCCAAGGTCGGGCTGGAAGGGAGAGCAGGGGGGCTCTGAGGTTGGCTGCTGGTCTCTGCTGGTCTTTCTGCAACCAGGGCTTCCACGGCTTCATGTGCTTCCTCTATCAAGCCCTTCTCCTCTGTGCCCTTACCACGTGGAGCTGCACTCAGAGCTCCGTCACTCGCAGACCTTGAGAGTGACTCTGGCGGGACACTGGCACTGGTATTCCCGACCTCACTGTCCTCTGGAAGCTCCGAGCTGCTGCACACTCCCTTCTCTGAGCTGCTCTCTGATTTCAGCTCCTTCTCTTCGGCCACCAGCCCCTCCTTGCTGTCTGAAGGCGAGAGCTCGGACTCGATCAGGCTGGTTGTGTCTGAGTCAAGGGATCTGGCTTCCAGGACAGACCCTGGAGCAGGGTTCATGAGCAGGGCCACTTCAGCACTGTGGAACATAACTCCCACACAAGCAGACATGGGATCTAAAGGACACCCAGTCACTTCCTGGGTGTCTTGGGCCAGCTGCTCCTGTAGCGTCTGCAGGACCTCCTTCATCCTGAGCAGCACCAAGTACTGGTAGTGGTTGAGCCGAACTTTGACATGAACAGATGAGGACATGAGCACGTGGATATCAGCAGAGGCTTCCAGCTCTTCACTGTCTACTTCATCATCAACTTCACAGTCAGATTCTCCCAAGACATCCATTGTCTCTGGGGCCTTGTAGATGTTCTTCAGATCCTGGTCAGTCTTTGATCTTTGCCAAATGCTGTGTTCTCTGGAAAGGTTCTCATTCTTTGAGTGGTTGCTAAAGCTGGCAGAAGGCTTGATTTTCACCTCAGAGGCAGCCAGTTCCTGTCGTTTAGATATCTGAGCTTGCCTCCACCTCTTGGGCAGGCAGGCCCAAATGGAAAGGGGAAAAGGGTCAATAAAGCTCAGGGCTCTGCCCTTGGAGCTTTCAGCCCCCTCGAAGCCCAGGGAAAGCTCGGTGAAATTCAGAGACCACAGATCTGCAGAGGCAGAGGGTTTGTGCAGCAGCTGGGGCAGGCCTGGCTGCTTCTGAGGCCTGTCATCCACGTGGTAGGCGTGGCGCAGGAAGAGGGTGTGCAGGAGGCTGAAGCTGCCCTGGGACCGGGGGAACTCGGTGTAGCTGGCGTGGAAGAACTCGGAGCCCGCGAATTTGCGGAAGAGGCTCTGCAGGTCCTGGCAGCCGCAGGACGGGGCGTGCCGGGTGTTGGTGGCTGTCACCTCTGACGTGCCGATGCAGAGGCTCTGCGGGCGATCCCGATGGTCCGTGACCTTCTTCTCCACCGGGATGTTGAGCTACAGGGGGAAGAGAGACACTGCCTAATCTGCACGAGAACCTGAGCACCGGCTTTACTGCCCACAGACCAAACGAGACCAACACAAGGGGCAGACAGAGGAAAGGCAGGGCACTTGTTTCCTCACTGTGGACTCCAGCTGTGTCCTGGTCTCGTGTTCCTTCCACAACAGGGAGAGAACAGTGAAGGCAGGGAAAGGGAGGAAAAGAACGGTACCTTCAGGCGGAAGCCGTCCAGTCGGACATCAACGTGCTCGTCACGCTTGCCTGAGTCCTCCAGCTTGTAGATGGCTTTGAACTGCTCCAAGCTGCGATAGAGATCCAGGCAGAAGAGGTTGATCCAGAGCACACTTGCTGTGTCCAGGGTGAGAATCAGGCCGTTCAGCTGCACATACAGGTTTGGGCATGGAACTAGAACATGGAACAGATAAATAAGAGCAGAAAAGGCCCCTTAGGTCTCTGCAGCTCAGTGCAGAATCTGCACTGACAGCACCAATGCATAAACTTTATCCCACCTTCCCACAGGCAAAAGAAATTTTAAAATTAGGGAGGCAAACATCAGGAAACTAACAACAATGGACAGAGAATATCTGGGGTTAACACACCTAAACAACTAAGAACTGATGATTCTTAAGGAAACTTATGAAAGAAGGTGCTAACCTTGGTGTATTACCTGGAAAGTCCTGATTGTCTGGGAAGTAATACTCTGTGAATTCAATATGGATTGCAGACACCTGGTCAGGGAGTTTGAAGAATTTTCTACTACATGAAACCAAGGTGGAGGGTTTCTTACTTTGTTGCCCAGCTGTAGAAACCTGAAAGCACAACAGAATGTAGCTGTGCAGAACTCAGACATGGTAAACCCAAGTGTCCCAGTAACCCCACAGCCACCTGTATTCAATCCACCTGACTTACACATCAAACTGCTTTCAAATAAAAATAAAAATTTCTTCTACCTGCTTATATTGCCAGCTCCTCTCCTTTGAGGAAATTCAGTTCTTTATGTCTCCTGTCACTGCTAGTAAGAGCCACGACAAGCAGAATTAGGTGACATGAGCAATCAGAATGAAATCTATTATAGTGTCTGCAAGATCAGCAGCACGTTGGTGAGTCCACTGGAGTATCTGGTGCTGCAAAAAGCTCTTGGAGAGGCTACAGGGCACAAAAACCTGCTCTTGGAGAGGCTACAGGGCACATGGATGTAGGGCCTGATCCAGGATAGGGATGCTCTGTCCCAAGTAAGAAAGCCTGAGGTAGGACTTATCCTCTGGTCAAAAATCCACATCCTCATGGACTTCTCAAAGATATGGGATCTTTTATGCTGGGCCTGCCTACTGCTTGGTGCAAGCTTAGATATGAACAGAGGGCAGAAACCTGTGTTTATGCAATTTCCTCTGAACATGAAAACTACCAGCAGTTCATACTTGGGTTACAGGTTTAACATCCAACATCCTAACGGCATCTGGGCTCCCTGGGCAGGGCTCGGTTTGTCTCGGACGAGGTGGGATCTGAATGATTTATTTCAATCATATCTGATTAAATTCCTTTTTTAAAAATGCCATGGACATCTCCAGACCCTGCTCAGCTCCCTACCTGGTGCACATCCAGGTCGTCCACGCGCACCACGACGCAGCTGGAGCGGAGCCGGTGCCAGGGCGGGTGCCGGAGCTGGGGCAGACTCGTGGGAGGGGCCCGGCCTTTCTCCGGGGGGCTCCTGTGGGGGCTCTGTGGGGCGTCTGTGGGGACAGACAAGCAGAACCAGCAGGGTTTTAGTCACCTCCTTTGCATCAAACTCCACCATCAGCACCGACAGCCATGTGCTTACTGAGCAGAATGAACAGCCCCAAAATTAGAAACAGATGAACACAGCTGGGCAGGGAAAAAACCTCAGGACTTCTGAAGGAAGAACACTGTGAAAGATGAGTCTGCTCTGTGGCAAGAGAACACATTCTTCAGCCAGGTCTTAAGTACTTCATTTCATCCTTATAAACTCATAGAGAAACTCAATAATAAGCCCATCCATCCTTGTGCAGAGCTACCCCAGGATGACAGTCACTTTCCTTTGACATTATATTTATGATTTTTAGAGTGCTATGGATTTCTGCATCAACAAATCAGCCTACTCAACTAGGGAGGGGCAACCAGAGATATTGCTGGATGGAGCAAAATTGGTAGCATCTCCTGCTTCACTAGTCTTATTAAACACCATTACCTGGTTTCTTTCTGAAGGGGGAAAGTGGAGTCCTGGCAAAGGCAGGGTCCATTTCTTCATAAAGCTTCTCAATCTTGCTTTGAAATTCACTGACCAACTTCCTTGCCCACTGTCCCCGTGTTTCCATTGCTTCACTGTACCTCACCCAATGCTTGCAGGCATCTCCTGCAGGAAAGCAAACATCCTGGCTTTAAAAACTGAGGTTCCTTTCTTCTAGTTCTGCCTGGAGCCAAAGAGGAGGACTGTTCTTCAAACTCTCTTTTTATCCCCCTCCTCAAGTTGTGAGGCCACAGGCTCCTTACCTGCCCTGTGGAAAGGATAATAGTCAAAGGCCATCCTCCTGAAGGTCAGCTGGATGGCACCTCCCAGCATCCCATGCTTCAAAGCACCTGTGGGAAACAGAACAAAGAAAACAATGGTCAGCCCTGCAATCTGAGTCCTGATCCAGGAGAAATCACAACTACGTTGCTCTGATTGCCACCACTGACTGACTGACACTGTGGCCAGGATCAGGGGACCATCTTTAGAGAGCTGTATCAAAATCTTGTCCTAGGCAAGGACACCTGAACACAACCAGCCTACAGTTTATATGGTAAGAACCAGACCTAGAACCTCAAATCCCAAACTGCAGCACCCCATTGCTTTCGAACCCCCTTCAAGACAGAAAACCACCGCCTGGGGTGATGCTTTCCTGTGCTGCTGCTCTCCCCACCTGCCTCCCGGGCGTGGCTGTCGTCGCAGATGTGCAGGTCCAGGCGGGAGATGAGCAGGTGGTACGAGGACTCCTTCATGTCGTGCTTGTCAAAGTACTGCCCGATGCTGCTGGGGCTGGGCCCAAAGGGCTGGGCCCAGGACTGCTGGGCACTGGGAGCGGGTGGGGTGACCTGTGGGAGAGAGACAAGCTCGGTAAGAACTGAGAGAGAGGGGAAAACAGAGAGGTTATAATGCACTTCAGCAATTTATGCCATCTCCCAGCCTGCAGGGCATCAGTTTATAGAAACTGAATTGGGATTCCCTTTCTTACGTTTTCATGAGCAAATCTCTTTGTTTCCCCTGGCAGCCCAACTTCCAAACTCACTCACCTGTACAGACTCTGGAGCCAAGCTTTTCCTCTGCTGAGCAGATTTCTCCATGGCCTCGCTCAGAGACTCGGCGTATTTCATCATTGCCTTCAGCTGGGAGTCTGTCAGCACCCACAGCAGGTCATCCAGGAGAAACATCAGCTTGGAGGCCACCACATTGCAATCTTTGGTCTGAAACAGGCGAGGAGACAGGGACTTCAAAAACTGCCACCACAGACACAGAGCCTTCGTAATACAGAGAAAGAAAGGAGGCTGCTCTGAAACTCCTCTGAGATGCTATGGGCTGGACGTCCACAGCACCTCCTCTCAGGTGCAAAGTAGTCAAAGACACCTTCTCTTTAGGAGGCAAACTGCTCACAGGTTTAAAATGGGGAAAAAGAAAAGGGAAAAAAAAAAAGGAGACAGTTTCTTTCTCTCTCTTTTTTTTTTTTTAATCATCACATTTCCATTGACAGCTAAAAATCAGGCTGCCAGGCTTTCAACTCCCAGAACGGAGCTGACAGCTCTCCTTGGGATGTTCAAACAGATTGAAAAACTCGCTCCATCCATGATATCCTCCCCTGGGAAATAAACTGCTTTGACGTTTGGTAAGGACACAGCTGTCTCTGACAGAAAACAGGGAGTGACACACCAGCTTGGGCTCGGCATTTCTGAAGGGAAAGAAGGGCTGCTGAGGAACGTGGGAGGAAATATCATCACTGCACCAGGCAGCGAGACTGTGTCCTGCAGAGCATGGAGGACACTCTCACCCTTCTCTTGAGAGAGATCTGGATCCTCCCCTGGTTGGTGATGAGTCTCAGAGGAGTAGTGACAGGATCCTGATCACCATTGTCCGTGGCATCTGCTTCTATCCTCAGTGTCTGCCAGGTGAGCTCTTTGAACGTCAGAACCTGCCCGGGAGGAGAAAAACACTGAGATTTTCACAACTTTAAGGATTAGTAAAAACCACTCAGAAGATGTGAAATAAAACAAGGCCACACAAAATCACTCATCACACTTTTCCTCCGGGATCCCAACACAAACCCAACCCAGACAGCGGCCTGGGCGCCCCGTGGTCGGGGTGGTCCCAGGGGGGCTGTGACAGGCAGGATGAGTGCTCACCTCTCCCCTCTGTGGGTCGGTGATGCGGGTGAGGCGCAGGTCACTCTGCTGCCAGTTGGGGTTGACACTGTAGCCTTGGAGCTGCCAGAGCTCAAAAGAAGCGTGAAAGGCCTTAGAGTGAATCTTGATGGTGATGGAATTGACAACAATAAACATCCCCTCCACAACCTTCTCAGCAAAACCATATTCACTGCAAAGAGAAGAGACCTCCATGTCATCCCCTGTCAGACAACAGGCCTGGCACAGGTAAGGCTCACACACAGAGGCTCCAAGGTTTAGAAGCAACATCAGAGGCACTTAAACCTGCGTGCAGGGAGGTGACTCAGGGAGAACAGCAGCCCCCACAGCCCAGCAGGATGTCAGGGAGAAGCCACAGGGCTCGGGGTCTGACCTTTGTCCGGCAGCCAGAGCAATGGGGGACTGTCCATTGGGCGGCCGAGGCTCCTCGCACGTCCTCATCTCCACCTCCACCTTGTCCAGGTACTGCAGAGACACAATGGGAGCCTTCAACACCACACCCAGCCTCCAGCACAGCCCACCAGCAGGGACAACCAACTCTGGAGTCTCTTGCCTCTCCAGGAGTCTCAAGTGTTAAAGCTCTCACACCATCAGTGCCCAGATCGCTGGGTAACCCAAAACCCCAGAACTGGGAAAAACAAACAACAAAACAGGCACAGGGTTGTCCTGGACTTCCCTGAGAGCTCATCTGGCTCCATCCTGCAGTGAAATGCAGATCTCATGAGAGGGCACTCGTCGCCAATCAGGACTATGTGCTCCCCATGTGCTAAGGGCCTGGAGGACTCAGGTCAAATAAAAATTTGAGCCCTTCATGGTTCCCCTCTGCAGAATTTTTCTCAAGCAGAAGGGATTACAAAGATTGAGGAAGAAAAGAAAGGGACAAGAGGCAACATTACCAGGCAGATCGGGTGTGTTTTCAGCTTTGTCCACTGGATCTGAAAAGATAAAGTTGAGGTTACAAGGGTTATCTTTGCATTGGAAAGTTTCAGAAACTGCAGGAAACCACCAGAGACCAAACTTTGAGCCCCATTTCTCTGAGAAATGTCCACAATGTCTCACTGTATCCAGGTCAAACAGAGACACAGACAAGACATTCCAGACATCAGATCTACAAACCCAGATGAGCTTTTGCCTCTCAGATATCGTCACGAGTAATAGATATTCTGCAGGTCAAATTCTGTTATGGAGAACATTCCTGGCCTTGAAGAGTTTACACCTAACTGCTGCTGTTACTGGAAGTCAGGCACCTCTTTTGAAGACTGTGCACAAACCAAAGGCTCCATTTTATTTCCATACAGCAACACTCACTCTGCAGTTCTTGTAGGAGGGAGAACAAACGTTTGTTACTAAACTAAGCAGATCTGACTCTAAAAACAGAGCACATCAGATGAGTAAGACAAACTCATTTTTATTGTCACTTGGCAGAGTAGAACCCTATTTCTTTCATAGAAAGTCTCTTCGACATCCTAATAACTTTCACATTCCCGTAATGCAACGATGGTTAGTACCAACTGCAATTAAGCAATCTGGCAGTTCATATCAGCTAAAAGAAAGACACTTTCTGCTCTAAAAAGTACAAGCAGGAAGAATTTATAAGAGTCCAGCGTGCAAAGTGCACAATCTCAATGATCCTTCCCGTGAATGGGTAACTTTACATCTGAATGGGGCCTCAGGCACAGCCCCCCGTCCCGCTCACCCTGATCGAGGCCTTGTTGCAGTAGACACGAGTGATGGCGAGCCAGGTGGGCAGTTCCAGCACATTCTGCAGCACCTCCTCATCCAGCTCCAGGTTGGTCAGCTGCCCCTGACCTTTCAGTGTGCTCAGGTTGATTTTGTCTGGGGAGAGATTCTTGGTAAACCTACAAGAGAAGAAAGAGGAAACTCTAAAAACAGCCCCCAGCAAAGCTGCTGTGACTGCAGGAGCATTTCAGAGCTATTTTAATACCAGAATCTCTTTGCTGTTTTGTGAAACCCCTTCTTGAAACCCCTTCTGACACTTTCAAACCCCAGGCATGTTGCTTGTTCCAGAAAAAAAAACACCTCTACACTTTGACATTTGAAGGACTTTTTTGTTTTAAACCAAATTCAACTCTGAGAAACTGAAAGTTCTTTCTAAAGCTCTGGATCCTGGAAACCAGCAAAACTGCACTAGGACAAAACAAAAGAAAACAAAGCCTAAATGCAACAGCTCAGCAGTTTTATCCTCCCAGAACTACGACGTCAGCAGTGAGCAGTTTAATTCTCTAGATTCTTTTCACCCAGGAAAGCAAAGGATCATCAGTGTTTAAATACACCCAGGAGGGTGGTGGAGGACAATCCAACTTCTCAGCAAGAAACTGCATATTCTAGAGTGAGTTCCAGCAGCTGCTCTGCTGGCTGGGAGCTGCAGGGGTACACAGAGTGTGTGATTAGTGCTTGGAGTCCTGTTGTGAGCACCCACAACCCCAGACACGGGTGAGAATTAGAGCAAACACCTCCAGAGGCAAACAAGAGCATCCTTGTGTTGCGTCAGAGAACCAGCTCTGCTGAAAGCTGATGGCATCGTGTCCACTCGGGATTGGGTACTAGGAATAAACCAAACACAGCCTGGACAGGTAGGTGATACAAAGCCCTTAAGCTCCCAGGCTGCTGTGGGCAGGGATCAGCTCAGGGTGGGTGCAGAGCAGCTTTCTCACACCTGCACAGAGGGATCAGCCCCTGGGCTCAGATTCTCATCCCGGGATAAGCGTGCTCAGAGGGGAAGCTGCTTTCAGCTGGTAATGCAGAGGAAAAGCACAAGCACATGCCTGATCCAGGGCATCACTTTTATTTAGTGTGTAGGCGTATCAAAAATACCAGCACAGAGTGGAAGAACAGCAGGGCTGTGAAACAGGACACTGCAGAGCCCAGTATGAAACACGACCCAGCTAAACCAAATAACTATTTGTCACCATCTCCAGGGAAAGGCTGCAGAAATCCTGCTGAGCAGGTACCAAAACCACCACCAGTGCTACCAGACTCTACAGAAGAACTCCTTCCAGAGTTCCTGCAGACCTGGAGCTCACACGTGCCAGGTCTCCACTGCTTCCCAAGAGGAGCCACCTTGGGCAGTTCTGGGGAGGAGGAGCAGCAAGTTCAGACAGAGGTGGATGTTTGCTGGCAGGCTCACTCCATTCACCTCAGCCACAGCATCCTCCTGGCAGCAGGGACTGCTGGCTCAGAGAAAGCAGAATGAAAACAGTGGCTATTGGGAAAACTGACACGGGAGGATATTGGCACTTTTTTTGTTGGTTTTTTTTGCAAGCCTAACAGAAGCCAAGCAGCACTGAGCCAGTAAACTCACAGGGCAGCACTCCTTTAGAGCCTACTGGGATTACCCTGGCAAAAGTCAACCCTGAAAATCTATTTGCTTAATTATCAGCTTGAATATATATAAAAACACGATGTCACTGCTGAAAACAGATGCCCCATTCCTCAGCCTGCATATCCAGAGGCCACAAACCCACTGACTGCAACAGGGAGTTAGGCCCAATCTGACTGCTGGCCCAAAGCCAGGCCAGAGTCATAAATAAATTTACATTTACATTTGTAGCTGTCTCGCCACACTGTCTCCAACCAAGCAACGCATAGACAGACAATGTCAGAAGACATCTGAAATCATAAAACTTCTCCTCAGATCCATGTCTGATCACCCTGCTGCCACACAGACCCTCTTCTCATGTAGTCAAGGAAGCGTCTCTGCCTCAGCCTCCTCCCCGTGGTTCTCCAGCCACCACTCCCAGCTCCACACGTGCATTTCTATTGATACCTTCACCACTATGGCCAGCACAGGGGAGAACTAATTAGCTGTACACCAGTGACCTTGATTTTGCTTAATGACAAGCACCATCTCTTGGCAGAAGTGAGGGTATGGCTCGTGACAGCAGCCACAGCTGCGGGAAGCTGGGAAATCCCTCCAAACACAGGTAAGGCACGAACTGGTGAGCTCCATGTGAAATCAGCCCAGCAATGCTGAGGGCCCAGGAACGGCTGCAGAACCAGGATCTTGCCTTCACAAGAGTCACAGCAAGGGAAGAAATGAGGATTTTCTGTTTTGATTTGGAACACAGATATGTAATTTAAGTAACTGTGGCAAAAGGACAGCAATTGGACATGGGAAAAAAAAAACCTCAACAGCTATATTCTGACCAATGCAGATTTGCTTCTTCCCAAAACCTTTTCCAGTCTTGCCTGGTCTGGTTTTGAACAGGGCATTTAGTGGGATTTCCATCTTCCTTGGGAAGACCTTCTACAATTCAAAAATTTCTGTGACAGGTCATTTCACCTCATGATCAAACTTCTTATCTCAGGAGCCACAGAGCAGGTTCACTTGAACAAAAGGTTCAGAACTGCTGAAAGAACAGGTCAGTGACTTCCCAAATCAGGGCTACTCTCAAGGAAGGCAACAGTGGAAGCTCTAACTGCAACACACGTCTGAGGATTAACTGAAAAATAACTTCGAAGGAAATAAAACTGGGCAAGTGATCAACCCTTCTGTAGAAAGGGAAAAAATAGCTGGCTCGAAGTCATGCAGGAAGAGCTAAATGAAAGCCTCTTCAAAAAGAAAAGCCATTTTACTTCCTCGAGGCTTTGCTCTAAGCAGGACCCACTGCCTGACAGCAGGCACAGCTGCTCTGCAGACAAGGACAGGGCTGCAGAGCAGGAAGAGAAACACGCTGAATTAGCAGAGGATGGGACTGATGATTGCACAGCACGAGATGGTGCCCAGATCTAGCAGAGTTGGTATCACCCCACTTATCACAAACCCATGTAGAGTTTAAGGGAATCCAATCAACACCAAACCACCCAATTGTTTAGGAGACAGAAAGCACTACATTTACAACCACCTCTATCTCCAGCTGCACACTGTGCACAGCTCTGTGTGCCCCAGATATCCCGGGAGGCAGGAACACCTTCCCCTGTGGACAGTGAGGTCCCAGCACAATCAGCTTCCTCCTGCTTCAGTCACACAGCAAACTGTTCCCACATGCCCAACACCAGCCTGTCCCACTCCTTATCAGGGTGGATTTAGGCACACTCACAGCCCTGTACACACAGGTCACTGCTGATGGCTTCACATTATCAGCTTTCTGTTTTTCCAGCCTTCAACTGCATTGAATGAAAGGCTGGACCTCTCAGCCACCCAAAGCCAAACACAAAACATCCTGATGAGTAATCAGTTGTCTTGGCTACGTGTTACCTACTGCAATACAACATGGCTAAGAGAAAAAGGCTTAGGATGTCAATTCGAAGTCAAACTTGCAGGGGAAAACTCAGCACTTCCAAGCAGATAAGACAGGAGTCTGAATCATTACACAAAAC
The DNA here is from genome assembly GCF_022539395.1 of Myiozetetes cayanensis. Taxonomy (NCBI): domain Eukaryota; kingdom Metazoa; phylum Chordata; class Aves; order Passeriformes; family Tyrannidae; genus Myiozetetes; species Myiozetetes cayanensis. The sequence continues at coordinate 411,996 of NW_026087544.1, forward strand.
AGGACATCAGTTCACTCCTCCTACAGCCCTCCCTCAGGCCTCAAGGACACTTTCTTGTTCTGAACAGAAATTTCTCCAAAAGGTTCTGAATGCTGAGACACTCCAGACCAGGTGTGCTCCTGGGTCGACACCCACCAGCACCACACCGGGTACTGGGAGACCTGGAAAGCAAACCACGAACCCATCTGAGAGGAGAAGAGAGGCTGGGTCTCTGCCAAGGGCTGAACTCCACCTCGCTGAGGGGCTGCTTTACTATTTCTAGCTCCTCAGCTGGACACTCAGTGAAGTTTAAATGCCAGCTGCCCCATGCTCCCAAATCTGGAACGAAAACCCTCAGCAGCTGCCAGGGAATTTCCCAAGTCTAAACCTCAAGCAAATACTAATACACAAAAGAAAACCATGGAGAAACAAAAAATACATGCACTAGTCCAAAGCCCCACTTCTTCGTCCTGCAATCCAGTCTGCAGTCTTGCTCCCAGCCTGCAGAAACTAACAGGTTATTACATCATTCAGACTCAGCTGAAGAGCTGCAGAGGAGGCAAGGGCTCAGGCACTACAAGAGCAATGAGAAGAGTCCTTTTGACAGCCCCTTCCCATGGCAGAGGCTGAAGGGCTCTGGAGAGGTTCCACACAGAGCTCTGCAGACCCAAAGCTGCCGTGACAGAGCTCCAGTCACATTCTCCTCCTGAGCTACTGAAGTGCAGTTTATTTCTGCTGCAACAAGCATCTGTTCAGCATTCCAGAAATGGCACACTCGTGTCTCGAGCCAAGGGGAAGTGTCTGGAAGTGCCTTGCACCCAGCAGCTGACACGTGCTCTGTAAAACTGGCCACTCAGTTCCCCTGGCGAAGAGCAGCACAGCAACCCTGATTTCAGAGGTTACAACCCTGACTTCAGAGGTTACTCTCTGTGAAGGGAAAATGTCACGTCTGGTCTGTGCCCACTCCCTTCTCCCATCCTGTCTTGAACAAAGCAGTGGCAGATGTGTGCTACTTTACCCATAGCTGGGGTTGTGTCTTGCCTTGATATTAAAATTCCTTGATATTAAATTTTTTAAAAGTAATAAAAGCCATCAAAATGTACTGGGAAAATAAGAAACTTCCAAATGAAGACATGGATAAAGGGTTTGCATCCAGCCTTTTGTGCCTTGCTGGGCACAGCACATAAGAACTCAGAGACAGCTCGAGGCCAGCGGTTTGGTGCTGGTGCAGCCACTGCTGGGACCTGACAGTCCTTCTTTCTCATAAACTGCCTCACGGTGTCCTGCCACGAGCTGCTTCATGCTCTGGACCCCACCGTGTGCTCGGGGGCACCAAAGGAACCGTCACCTGGCCCAACAGCCCCCGCTGAATGGCGGGAACAGGCGCTTTGCAGACGGGGAAGGAACAGGGGTTTTTATCAGTGTTTAACTGCTGGCAGCTCTGTGGTTTCATGAACTTCCCATTGGTGCAACAGCTATTTTAGGCAAATGATCATCTTAGAGATCGTCACAAAAATTTCCCTCATCACCCAAGGAGGATATTAAAGCAGCTAAAGCCAAAATTGCAAACTTGGTCTCAATTCTAGCGAAAAGCCTCTGTCCCAGGCAGGGTTCTTGCTGCCTAAAATCACTCATGCTTCTGTACCTTCCTCAGGCCGTTCCCAAATGCGGTTTCCTTGCTTTCCTCCTTACCCACCATGCTCGTTAAATTGCTTCCAGTTAATTTATAATCAAGGTCAGGAGGCTGGGAGAAGCCTGAAGGTTGATGGTAAGCACATGTCTCTTACAGTGGTAGCTCTTCCAAACTCGGAGGGTGTCCAGCAGCCCTCAGGAGCTGCATGTGCCATCCTGTGACTGCAGCAAGGGCACAGCTGCAGCAGAGCACTCGAGCACGCAGAGATGCTGCAAAACACGTCAGGACAAGGGGGAAGCAAACACAGCAAACAGGAACTCAGGCTCTGCTCTCCTCCAGTGACATCCAAACTGCAGCATTTGGGCAAGAAATCGAAGAACTGAGGGGAAAAAGCATTCATTGGACTCAAAGAATTCCCCTCCCCTCTGTGCTGGGCAAAGGATGTGTGACATGGCCTGACCTGCCCGGTGCAAGCCCCAGAGCCCATCCTAATGATTCCTGAACAGAAGAGACCAAATGCCATCTTCTTGGCTCAAGAATTGCTTCTGTCTTTCATTCCTGCCTTTGGACTCACAGTTCCGAGCACAGAGCTCCAAGGCCCACCGCGGAACAGGCAGGGCTCGGGCACAGCGCAGGGCTGGGTCTGGGAGCCAGCTCTCAGATCTCTGTGTTGGCACAGAAGCACAGCTGCATGGCAGGGGTAATGCCAAAGGTATCTTTAGGGTCATGAAGGGATTCCCAGACCCTCATATCCCAGTTGGGAAACAGCAGCCCCCAGAAGCCCACGCGTTCCCCGCTCAGCGCACGCTGCGACACCCACGAGTTCTGCTGCCAAACAGATCTGGAACAAACTAAAGATACATCATGGGCCCTCCCGAGCTCTTCACTTACCCACTCCCAGCAGCTTCATCAGCTGCAAGGACTGGTGCAACTGCAAATGGAAGAGGCAAGAAAGCAAGGCAACCTCGCCTGGAAAAAGGGATGTACGACCCAATCCCTGGGAATGAGAGGGAAAGCTCCATTAAGGTGCAGCACTATTACGAGGAGCTGCACAAGGCTGTTTCTCCTGGCCAAGTACCTGACCTACACTCACAAGGACCTCAGTGTTACACTCTCCCAGGCAGCTCCACTGGTCTGTTCTCCAGCACTTTTTTTAAACTCTGTTCTAAAGCCCATCTTACTTACCCAAAAAGGTGGCTCCATACTGTCCTGAGGACAGTTTGCCAAATCCACAGCCTGATATCCCCTAATTTCTGTGGTGTACATCTGTTACACGTCTGCCCGGAGCAGCGGCTCCAGCTCTGCGCTCTCCTCAGCAAACAGGTCTCGTTTCCTGTGCTGGTCTTCCTCTCTGGCAACACCTCTGCTGACACCAGCTTTTATCTCTTCCCAGCAGCAGGACTGCACTGCATTTCCTCTGAGAGCCATGTCTTGTGTGCTGTTGGACGCCTGGTACTCCACAAGCTCACACGCTTCAACACGTGTACCAAAAGCGAACGTCACGAAGCAGCTGTTAGAGGCAGCAGGGGATAAACCTCCCCAGTGCAATTAAATAAAAGTAATTTTGGCAGGGGTTTCCACTGCAGTGCTGAGATCTCAAACACAGACGTGGTATATGGAATGGTTGGGGCAGTGGACTTGTGGATAAACACAGCCTTTGTCACACCCTGAGAACAAGGATCTGCTGTGGCTGCACTGACACTGGTTAAAGAAAAAAGACAGTGAGAAGAAGCTACTTTCAAACAAGACCAGGGAGAGGCAAAGGCAGCTCACCGGTTTTATTTTAAAGCATTAGATGTGCTTCTATGAGTAATGACAGGCTGGTAAACACAACCACACACACAACCAGCAGCCGATGCCCAGGCAGCTGACAGGGCCCCCCCGCCCAGCAGAGGGGCTGATCCCCAGGGCCTCACAGGGAGCCCCTGATGTTGGTTCCACACACTCTCCCTGAGAACCAGCACTGTGCCTGCCTGGAAGCAGCAAGAAGTGAAACCACCTAGTCTATTTGCTTTTCCAAGCTAAATATAGGACAAAGGAGTGAAAGGCACAGATGGTGAAAGCTCCGCAACTTTTGAGATTCTCCTGCTCTAGGAATTTAAGCTGCTAAAGCACACACAGGCTGAGCCTTCCCAAATACCTTCACAAGTGAGCAAAGCCCGGCTGTACCGATCGCCACCACGGCCACCCGGTCACACACGTGACATGGGATCACCGGCACGGGAGGGTGAAAGACCTCATTCACATTTCCCTGATCCTGCTGCCCCTCTCCTGACTGCTCCTTGAAAATTTCCATGGAGAGAGGGAACAAAAACACACCCCGTGCAGAACTGACTTCAAATGGAGACACAACAAGAGGAACAATGAATTATTTCATAGGCAAATGTGAGCACAAAATAAAGGCAGATTAATGATTCATGTAGCAAAATTCTTCCAGGCAAATGAGCATGGCTGAAAGAAAACCCAAAGAGAGGGTGAAGCTGAGGTACTTAGAGGAAACAAACAGCTTCATCTTTTTTATATATCATTAAACTGTGTTTGAACTGCATTTCTGCAAAACATGCACAATCCTTGTGCAAGAGACAAAGCCCAGCAGGCAAACAGGCAAAGCTGCAGAATGTTTTGGGACTCCTTGTCCTCCTTGGAACTGCCCAAAGGAGACACAGGTGAACATTAACAACAGGCCCAATTGGAGGGAAAAAGGGGCACTTGGGGGCAGGAAAGTGCTGTAACAGCGCAAGGTAAGGGAGACCAAAAAGCAAAATTAAGGAAAAGCACCAGCAAAAGTGCATTATGTACAGAAAGAGAATTGTCCATAAAAGCAACACACACAGGAGCAGCACCCAGGGATAAAGTCCAGCTCTGTTCCATCCTCCATTAAGAACTGCTTTCACCCACCTCCCCATGGTATAAACACTTCAGTGCCTCCTGACCAGAAGGATGAATCTGCACTGAATGTGACACACCGGTGCGAGATGGAATAAGACAAAACTCAGAGGTGTGGCATGTCCAAATCCCAGACCCAACGCAGAATTCCATTTAAACCAGCGCCCAGAGCAACTCCATCACCCTCTGTCTAGGACAGTGCCAGGGGAGCTGGAGCATCGAGCAACTGGTTACCCCGAGCACACAGACCCTGCACCGAGCCCATGGGGTGTGGGGATGGTGTGGGACTCCAGACACCCCCAGGACTCAGCTCCAGCCCCAGAGGGCCAGGATTCGCTCCAGCCTTGAGCCCGCACAGGTCACTCCGGGCCCCTCGCTCCTCACCCGAGCGTTTTCAGCAGCAAAGACGGGAAGGACCTGCCCACCCGCAGCTCGGAGAGCGCAGAGGAGAAGCAGAGTGCGGTGCTGTGCCCTCCCCTGCCCCCTCCGACCCGGCTCCTGTCGGTCCGTGACAGCGATCCCGCGGCCGGGACACAACACGGCGGGCAGGGGGGAAGGCCCGCCCCGAGCGTTTCCGCACAGAGCCCCGCGCAGGGAGCACCTGCTCCTGAACCCCCGGGAACGAGAACGCGAGCGGCCCCCGCTGCGGCCCCGCCCGGGCTCTGCCGGGGCTGCCCCGCTCCCCACCCGCCTCCCGAACCTCAGCGCCGCTGCCCCGCTCAGGGCCGGCCCCGACACCGGGAACCGGGCACCGACAGCGGGAACCGGGCACCGACAGCGGGAACCGGGCACCGGGAACCGGGCACCGACACCGGGAACCGACACCGGGCACCGGGAACCGACACCGGGCACCGACACCGGGCCCCGACACCGGGCACCGACACAGAGCACCGGCCCGAGCTCGGACCCCGCGGCAGGGCCGGGCCGGGCCCACCGCCCGGCACCCCCGAGCCCCGGGCACCCCCCAGGCCCGGCGGCTCCGCAGCCCCCGCGACCCTCACCTCACCCCCCCGGGAGCTCCCCAGGGCGCTGTCCAGCGGTCCCCAAACCCACGACCAGGCCCGGCCCTCGCCCCCCAGACCCCCGTGAGGAGGAGGAGGGAGAAGAGAAGGAGGAGGGCGGGGAGCGGGAGCCTCACCGGGAGAGGTGCTTCAGGATCTGCTTCTTGATGATGCCCGCCATGCCGGGCCGGCGGGTCAGGCCCGCGGGCGGAGAGACCCCATCGCGCACCGCCCGCCCCGCTCGGCACCGCCCGCCCCCGTCCCGCACCGCCCCCTCGGCACCGCCTCCTGCCCGCACCGCCCGCACCGCCCCCGTCCCGCACCGCCCCCTCGGCACCGCCCCCTGCCCGCACCGCCCCCTGCCCGCACCGCCCCCGTCCCGCACCGCCCCCTCGGCACCGCCCCCTGTCCTGCACCGCCCCCGTCCCGCACCGCCCCCGCCGCAGCCGCGCTCGGGGAAGGGGCGGCCCCGGGAACCTGGACCTCCCGGGAGCCCCAGGGACCGCCCTGGGACCCCCGCCGTCAGCCTGAGCCCCCCGCACAGACCACCGCTGCCCCCCCACCACTTCCCGCCTATGTCCTTCCCCAGGGGAGGGTCCAGAACAAGGCTCAGAGACCGTATGGAAACAACATCAATGTTTTATTGTTATTTTTATGACTCATTGGGGGGGTAAAATGTAATACAACTAAAAAGAACGCCCCAAAAGCCAGACCCCATCCAGCAGTCAGTGCAGGGTGTGTCCAGGCCACATGCTGAGGTGACAGCAAAGCCCCTGCACACACCCAGGACAAAACCCCAAGGACATGGGTCTGTGGTATTTGCCTTGGGAAGAAGATCCCAATATGAAAAGGCAGCTCCATTTCCACCTTTATCTGTCTGGACGGGTCATTCCTGGCCTGGTTGGCACCATCATGGGTCTGGAGGGGGGTCTCATCATCGGGGGCCCCGGCATCATGGGCATGTGTCCTCCCATGGGCGGCCTCATCCCAGGGGCTGCCGGGGAAAGATGGGATGTTAGAGAACACTGGGAGCAGCAACTGCCCAGTCACCACAGAACACAGAATGCTTTGTGTTGGAAGGGACCTTAAAGATCTATTTCCAGCCCCCTTCATGGGCAGGGACACCTTCCACTAGCCCAGGTTGCTCCAAGCCCCGTCCAACCTGGCCTTGGACACTTCCAGGGATGGGGCAGCCACAGCTTCTCTGGGCAACCTGTGCCAGGGCCTCCCCACCCTCACAGGGAGGAATTTCACACTGTACAGTGGGCAGGTTCTCTCCCTCTATCCAGGAACTTCCAGTCTGGAAGCTGCCAAGATGGATTCCATTCCCTGAAGGAGCTCAGCCGTCGGCAGAGGAGGAACCAAGTTCCTAGGTTATACACCCACCTTGACAACATTCACTGGTAAGTTATTTCCAGTGACAAGAGAGACAGACACATGAGCTTAATTACTGATCTGGAGGGTTTGTTTGGAGAAAAGCACTGCAAAACCCTCCCATGTGCCCACGAACAACCACTGGGCACCTCTTCCAGCCGGGAAACAGCACGGCCAGGGAAGACAAGGAGCTTTGCTGCACAGCCCTGAAATAATGGTTTCTATCCCACTTTGCCATTTATTTTCACCAGGCTGCTGAATATTGCAGACTGTGCACTTATCTTGTGCCTTTAAAAACACTTACAGAACACCTTCTACCACAAAACAGTAATTGCAAAGACGCTTCACTACTCTCAGTGCACGTGTGTGTGTTCCTGTAGGTCTGTTCTGGGAAATGCTCCAGTAAGACATCCCCTGAGAATTCTTCAGATGCCAGGAAACTCAGGAGTGGAATGGATCAAAGACCTTTTAGTTTGCCTTTACAGTTCTAAAAAAAAGCCTTTTCAGGTACATTATTTCTCTAGAACACGTTATCTTGAGACATTTTAAACAGTGAAATTCATTTAGTGCTGAAACGTGCCCCTTGTGCAAAACCTGGGAGCTGCGGATACCAAATTCCTAAAACATTACTGCTCAGAGCAGAGGGAGAGCAGCTCCAGCTTCCCAGAGCCAGAATTTCAGCTGTGCAGGGAGGGCTGGTAACTCTCAGCCAGGAGTAAGGGGGCTTTAACCAGTGGTTGTAAGACTGTTGCATGTCCCCCCATGCAGGGGGGGAACAGTGACAGAGGTGTGACCAGAGTGAGCCCCCAGCCCAGCCCTGCCCCTGACAGCTGTCACCAGTGGGTCAGGACACATCCCCAGACCCCCCAGCACCCCGACAGAGTCACCCCATCCCAGACTCACCAGGTCCAACCGGCATCATCCCCGGGGGGGGTGGGCCCATCATTGGCATCATCGGGGGCCCCCCCATGTGTGGGGCCGGCATCATCCCGGGCCGGGGGGGGCCAGCTGGACACAGAGACAGTTACACACTGCACACAGCCACACCCACAGGCAGTGCAGTTATTCACTCCCACAGCACACGGCCGTTACTAAGGCCTTGGTGGCTTTACATCTGCCTCACATCTGCCTCCCTCGCTCCCAGCCCCGATTCCAGGTGCCAGGTGATCCAGAAGAGGAATGTGCTGGCTGCCAACTCCAGCTGTGCACACCCAGTGCAGGGAACTGCCACTCCCAGCAGCGGGACTTGGGGCTGGGAGGGCTGTCGGCCTTTTGCCAGCTCACGTGCACAAGGTTATCAAAATCATTCTGTTTAAAAAACCCAACCCAAACCCACCCACCACTGACAGTTCTGATGGAGCCACCTGCATGGGAGCCCCCACAGATCGAGGGGCTCTCACTGCTACTGACAGACAGAGCATCCCCGAAATCAGACAACACCAAGGACTGGGGTGCTGCTGGACCACCCCCACACAGGATTCCCCCACACCTCGGCAGCACAAGCTCAAAATGTTTGACTTGGTTTCAAGCTAAAAGGACTTTTCTTTCCAAGTGGAGGCCACAAGCCACACGTCTCAGGAGGACCACGGTCTCAGTCCCGAAGTGCCAGGCGAGACTTACGGATGCTGGGCGGAGGTGGGATCATGGCTCCGGCCGGAGGCGGTGCCGAGAACGGCGTCGGGGGGATTTTCCCTTGCTGGAATGCAGCCGCTACATTGGGGGGGAAAAGAAAAAAAAAAAAAAGGAAAGAAAGAATCCCAGGGAAAAAAAAACCAGTTACTAGGCCGAGGAAGCGCCGGGGACTCGTCCGCTCATGCCCCGCGGAGAGAACGTCGCGTCATGCAGCCGGCTCCGGACACGTCCCTGCGGGCACTCCTGGAGACAAGCACTGTTACAGCGGCACTGGGGAGCTCAGGGGGTCACACCCCCCAGGCACCGAGGGGGACACAGGAACGCCACACACACGGCGGGATCCGCAGCGCTCCACGGGACATGCTGTGCTGGAACGGCAACGGGACACGGGCTGGGGGGGACGGGGAGCAGGAACGGGGGGAGGGCACAGAGACGAGAGGCTGGGGTCGAGCAGGAGGAGAGCGAAAGGTGGGAAGGCTGGAGGCATCACAAGGAAAATGGGCAAAAGGAAATGGAACGAGGATGCGTCAGGGGAAGCCCAGATGGGAGGTTTTAGGAACAGGCTCTTCCACCAGAGGGTGGTGGGACACTGGAACACTCCCCAGGAGTGGGCATGGCTCCGGCCCTGCCAGAGCTCAGGGAGCACCTGGGTGATGCTCTGAGCCACATGGCTTAGTCTCAGGCTGTCCTGCATGGACCTGGGAGTGGGGGCAGTGATCCTGAGGGGCCCTTCCCAACTGGAGATATCCTGTGATCCAAGGAGAGCTGCCACAAAGCCAGTCTGGTGTTCGTATTCCACAGAGAGAAGAACCATTCCTCAGAAGAAAGCAAGGGGAAGGGGGCCCCAGGAACTGGCACAGAACACGCTGACGTGCTTCAGTCACACCTTTAAGAGCAAGGGAAAAACATCCCTTGGGAACGGAGGGCGAGCAACCCCAGTGTGTGAGAACAACAACGCAGACACTTTAACTGCTTTCCTATCTCCTGAATTCCTATTTGTGCTCTTCACACAAACGAGTCACCACCAGGGAGCACAAGTGTGTTGTGTGACCCTGTGGGACACCAGCAGACAGAGACACTGCCCCCAGCCTGGGCAGGGAACCTCAGCTCCTGGGGGTGGGCAGAGCCCTCGGGCTCCCCCAGGGATGGGCAGCCCACTCTGAAGAGATCAAGATCAGGACTCCAAGTGAACTTTCCACTCATGACTTCCTCAGGGCAGCGAGAAGGAGTGGAGGTGGGAGCAGAGAAGAGCAGTCAAGGGAGAGGCAGGGGAGGGCAGGGGGGTCACGGAAGGATTGGCCTTACTTGTTTTGTCAATCAGGCTCTGGGCCTGCTCCTCCATCCATTTCTGGTAATAGTCCTTCACGTTCTCCTTGTGCTTCCGGCCACTGCAGTGGGTTTTTCTCACGGAGGGCTGGGAAAGATCAGGAAAACCTAGAGATTACTGAGGACTTGGTGTGATTTTAAACACAGGCAACTCATCAGCACAAAGCAGCTTGGTTTCTGTGCCCAGCCAGAGCACGGACGATGCGCAACACCTCTGTGTGATACCTGCTGAGCCCCCAGTTTATGTAGAAGGTGCCCCGAGAGCCCCCCAGCTGCCTTCCCCGCTGGGAGACCACGGGTGACAGCGCTCCTGCCACGAGGCGTTGTCTTAGCCAGGGCAGGTTTATTCAGATGTTCTCGGTACTCACGGAGTCATGGGTGAGGTACGTGTCGCAGTAATCGCAGTAAAACCTGCGGAGGGAAAAGCCGGTTACCGAGAGCCCCCCCTCGCGCTCTGAGCCCCGGACTCCCGCGGGGCTGGGCTGGGCGCGTTCCCCGGTCCCCCCCGGTCCCCCCGCGGGGCTGGGCTGGGCTGGGCCCGTTCCCCGGTCCCCCCCGCGCTCACTTGGGCATGATGCTCCCGCCGCCGCCGCACGGAAGTGACGCACACACGCACAACGCAATCACGCAGCGCCGCCGCTTGTCCCCCGCCGGCCGCCGTAGTGCCCGGAAGCGGCGGCGGTGGGCGGGCCCGTCCGTCCCTGCGGGTCACGCCATTGCCCCGCCCGCGGGCCCCGCAGCGCGGGCACTGCGTGTGCAGCGCGGGGGGTTTGGTGCTGCCCGCGGCGCGGCCGGGGCAGAGCTGGGCCCTCCGTGTTCTCCTCACGGGAAACACCCGCTGTCCCCCGCCACGGAACGGCCTCGTGCGGCCGAAAACTGCGGGAAAAGCGTCATTTTGTGGAGGAAAAAAAACACGGCGATTTCCCGGCTGGTGTTGCGCAGCCTCATTTGCATGGCGGCGCCTGACGTCACGGCGGCTCATTTGCATGCGTTGTCCCTGACCGCCGCCATATATGGAAGGCAGCGCGCGGCGGGGGCGGGGCCGCCCGCCCCTGTCCCCGGTGACGTCACGCCCGAACCTGCTTTGCACGCGAGGCCCCGCCCCCTCGCCGCGCTCCCTGCCTCGCTCGCGTGGCCCCGCCTCCTCTCGCGTGCGCGGGGTGACGTCAGCGCGGCGGTGACGCCGGCGCCGCGCGGGGCGGGGCGGGGCGGTGCAGCGCAGGCGCGGAGCGCGGACGGCGCGCGCGCACCCCCGGCCGCCCCCGCGCGCCCCCCCCGCGCGCGGCTGAGGCGGCGCCGGCCCGGCCGGACCGGCCATGGAGGGCATGGACGTGGACCTGGACGCGGAGCTCATGCAGAAGTTCAGCTGCCTCGGCACCACCGACAAGGACGTGCTCATCGGCGAGTTCCAGCGCCTGCTCGGCTTCCAGCTCAGCCCCGCGGGCTGCGCCTTCTTCCTCGACATGACCAACTGGTGCGGGCCGGGGCCGCGGGCGGGGCGGGTGCGGGGCCCGGGGGGCTCCGGGGCCGAGGGGCTGCGGGCAGGGCCCTCCCGGCCCTTGGCCCGTGGGCTCGGGCGGTGTTTGTGCCGGGCCCGGGGCCGCTCCCGGGGCTCGGGGGGGAGCGGGACGAGCCGGGGCGGGCGGCGCTGAGCCCCGACCCCGCTCGGGGAGCGGCCGTGCCCGTTCGCCGCTCCGAGGGCCGCGGGGCTGTTGGAGGGTGACGAACCGACCCGCGGGCCTGTGACGGGGGGGCCGGGGCCGGGCCGGGGCCCCGCGACACCGGGCCGGCCTCAGGGGAGGGGGAGCTGCGGCAGGAGGGCGCTCGGGGGTCCGGGAGCCCCGCCGTGCACGGGTGAAAGTCACCGGGGGGGCGGGGAAAACTCGGCGTCTGCTGCGGGCTGAGGGCTCCGAAACCCGCTGACTTTCGGGATGTTTGGTTTTATAAAGGCTCCGTTTCGCTGCCAGGGGAAAAAGCAGGCGCAGGTTATCGGGAAGCTGCGGCTCTAGAAAAACGTATGGAGTCCTCAATATAATGGTGAAAAACAGAAACCAGGAGTGTTTTCATGCAGTGAGCCCAGTGACTGCGAAAATGTTGTGGAGCTGCTGCCCTGTGGATTTGGGGGGGTTGGCTCGTTATGAGCACTCGCCCCTCTCAGCCCATCTCTGGTGTCCTTTTCTCAGAGGTGGAACACCAAACCCAGAAACCTCAGCTTTGAAACCTGAACTCCAGGGGCAGATCTGGATATCAACAGTTGGGAGAAAACTTGTGTGGAATCGTTGAGTTTATAAACAGCGATAAGACAACTTTGTCAGCTCTTTACTTTTGTCTTTCCCTCCTCCTCCAGCTCTGTATTGAGTTATAGTGGCAAATCTGCATCTGTAGAGGGAGTAGGGAAGTAGCAAGTAATTCCTTGTGTTTTGTAAGCTGACACAGCGTGAGAGAAGGTCTTGAGGAGTTCAGGCATTTGGTCCGGAGAAGTGGTTAGTTCCCAGCAGAAGATGCTTTCCCACTTCTTTGTTTGTTGGTGATATGATTAAAACTGACCCTGCAGTGTGATCCTGGGGTTTCCTCTGAGTTTCCTGGAGGGAGCAGAGCTGAACCTGGAAGTTACTCGTGGAGTTGCTGCGTGTAGCCAGAGAGTTCCTGGTTTGTGTTGAAGCAGCTCTTTCTCATTGGGAGTATTGAATTTGTGTTTGAATAACAGCATTTCAAAACCAAGGGCTTTTTCAGACTTTTATTTACAACTGGAGAAGATCTAAAGGGATTAAAATAGCTTTAATTTCCCAACTCCGGTGGCTAGTTTGGTTCTGAAAACATAAATTTTCCCATGTTTTCTGCAGTGTTAGTTGATAACCGTGTGGATGGATGGATGGGCGCGTGCACAGGGGGTGGGGTTGGTGGGCTGTGTGTGCTGGGACTGCTCCGGGGGGCTCAGAGCCCCTGGGGGTGCCCGTTCCCAGCACGGGGCTGCTCCCCCGGGGTTGGTGCCGTTCCTGGTGCCGTGTTTGCAGTCCTGCCAGGGGTCTGTCCCTCCCCTGCGGCCGCGGGGTCGTCGCCCGGCGGGGCTGACCCCGCGCTCTCCCCCAGCACACACGGTGCGCTCGGAGCACGTGTCCCTGTTCTGGAAGCGCCTTTCCCGTGCCACTGAGGGCCCTGTGTGATCCACGCTCCCCAGCTGCTTCAGCCATGGCCTACCAGGTTTGCCTTGTGTGGCCTGGAACCAGCTGGTGTCAGGCTGTCCTGCAGATGATTTGTCTGGGGGAGACTCTCAGGTCACTTTTCCACGTGTTAAAGGCATGGCGTGTTCCTGCAGGGACCATCCCTTCCTTCTGCATCAGGATTGATGTTCACCTGCAGGAGATGGTGAGGAGCTCGTGGTGGAGGTGACAAGGGCAGGCTGGGTTCTGTGTAACGAGTGAGTTAATTAACAAAGACATAAATAATTTCACTAGAACTTCTTCCCAGGTGTGAAAGCTGCTCTTTGGCAATAACTGTCGTCTCCAGACCTGCAATTCCTCCCCTGGTCTGTGCCTTTCATACACTGTAGTGAACAGAGGTTAATGTGCTTTGAAAGACCATTTCCAACAGCATCGTTAGTAGTTGTGGTCAGTGGATTTACAGTGAATTTGCAGTTCTGCTGGAACAGAGGAAGTATTTTTGAGTAGCTTGTTTGGCCAATCTGGGGGGAGGATTAGTGGCTGACTGGGGAGGAGTGTAAATACCTGTAAGCAGTCTCTAAAAGTCTGTGCCCACTCCTCCAGTTTCCAGGAATTGCCCAGTGCCCCTTTGGGATTCTGGCAGGCTTGGGCACTGCTAAGAAACTGCCAGCTGGTTTTATTAAGTGCTGCAGAAGTGCTTACAGGTGGAGCATATGCATCTGAAGTTTCTGAGGCTGTTCCTTGATCTGCAGGAAATACAGGTTAAACTCTTTGTCTTTTCCCTGGTATTTATTAAACACTTTCCTAGAGTTCTGACTCTGTGGAGTTGGATTCTGTCTATGGGCTGTGCTGACTTCTTGCCTTCCTGCTGCACAAATGTGACTTTGCCTTCCCCAGAGCCCGGCTGGAGGTTCCCCAAGGGCAGCACATCCCATCCCACTTTACCTTTTATTTATTTGTTTTGCATTCTGAGCTGTGGGGCTGCGAAGGGAGAGGCTGAGCTTTCACTTTCAGCCTAAAACCAAAAGTGAACTGTTGTGGTGCCAAAATGTTTCTTCCTCTGGAGGGAACTCCAGGCAGTGAAGTCGGGAGGGTGTTTTGCTGCCATTGCATCCAGGATCAGATCCCCTGGGTTACCTGATGTGCTTGGCTCTGCTCCCTCCCCTCCAGATGCTGGGCTGTGCCACAGGTGGGAGCAGGGAGGCTCGTGGGAGGGATTTTTGTGGTGCAGTGAAGTCCCACGTGTTGCCTGCAGCTCCACGGGGATACGTGAGATGGGCAGGAGTGGGTTTGAACCCGTCCAGTCTCAGCCCACCTGCACAGGGAGCTCCTGGAACTCCATAAAAGTCATTGAATTTCTCTGAAGTTAATGTGGAAATTGTATTGAGGCAATAAAAGGGAATGATTTTCTTTTAATTGTAGAGTGCTAGCTTTAAGGGTGACAGGTTTGGACCTTCTTTAGTTCTGTGAGAAAGCGAATTAATTTGAAGTAGCTGGTGGTGGTGGTGGATTTAAAGTTCGTATTTCAGTGCAGTTGGGTGAGGGATTCCTAGTTTGGAAGAATATATATATACACATATATATGTATTAGTAATTTACATGTAATATTTCTTTACATTCTCTTTTTAGCTTTTGTTTAGAAAGCTGAATTTTTATTAGCCTAGTAGGTGTGATATTTAATTGATGTGTGTCAGATAATGATTTCCATTGTGCAGGGGGCGGGGAAAGCTTTACTGTTGCAAAGTCTTTTGGATCCAGCTTTCGGGTGAAAAAGATCTGTTTAAGGTTATTATTTTTAGGGTTGTCAGATCTCTGCTGGAGGTCCTTAGTTTTTTTTCTTCAGTTTAGGAGAATTTGTAGCTATGGTTTAACTAGTACTCCCAAGGTGATGTTTTGCATGAAGATATTTGTAAGTTTATCTCTGAAAATACTGCAGAAATCTGCAGTAAAATTCAGTTCTCTCTGGTGTCAGATGTGGGGCAGTTCAGTGTGTGCGAGTGAGGGAGCAGGGGTGGAGATAGTAGTTCTTACCTCAGAAATCTGGGATTGTCCAGCATGGCAAGGAGAAAAATCTAACACCTCTGTGCCTTTTACTGGCCTTGGAGAGCAGGTGTTGGCTTTTAACAGAATTCAAATTGCCTTAGAGATGCCCATTTCCATCCCTGCGGGTGGGCTGTTCAAATTCTTTATATCCACTGGAACACCTGCATTGCCCAGAAGTGGATGTATTTGATGGGGAGTCTAAAGACATGGTTTAGCTAATAGGGAGTTTAATTGCTTTTCCCATGACTTAGGATAAGTGTTTGATTTTTGAGTTCTAGCAGTGATGATGGGATCATGCTTTCAGTAAAACTCAGGTCTGTGCATGAAAGTGTGTCTCTGCACCTGATAGCAGTGTTACTCAGAGAAACACTTGAGGTTTGTTTAAGTAAAACATCAAGACATCAGAATTTAACGAACAGACCCAGTCAAGAGGATTTGCTCACACGGGATGTGTTCCTCACAGTAACACCAGCAGTCTGCTCCTGCTTTGTATCCTCAGGTGTTTGCAAAACTGCCGTTAAAATCCAGTGTCCAGGTGCTGCCTGGGACTTTAATTAAAGTGTCCTTTCCCTTTTGAGAGGGCAGTGGGGAATCCTTGTGTGGTGGAAGAGGGGGAAAATGAGACCTGATCTTCCAAGTCAAATCCTCCTCCTTCCCTGGGAAGGACTGTGAGTTGTTCAGTCCTCACTCAGTGTCGGTGGGGCAGTGACAGCAGCTCCTGTTCTTTGCTTCCCATCACCCTTATCAGGTGATAGAGACCAGAGTCCCCTGTGACTCAGGACACAGGATGTTTTTTGAGCAATCCTAGTGTGACTCTGGTCGGGTTAATGTTTGTAGGTGGTGACCAGCTGGAGCAAGTCTGGTGACAAGGGGGAAGCAGCGGGTTCAAAACATCGATTGGGTTTTGATAAGCTTTAGTAGGGAAGAGAAGCTGAAGATTTAAACTTGATGACTTTCTTGCTCTAACCCAGCGGGGGACCCGCTGTCCTCCCAGGCAGAAGGGACACCCTGGAAGCAGATGTGGTGGTTCCTGGTGGGCAGTTGCCAGGATGTCAGGACAGTCTGGGAGCTGTGCACGGGTCATTTACACCCTCGGGCTGGGGAGGGAAGAGAGGTTTTACTCCTGATCTGTTGTGGCTCACTTGAAACATTGTGGGTGTATCTTAGTGCATGAGAACTATCACAGACTGGTGCCTCTCTGTGTCCACAGCTGTCTCCTGATGCTACTAAAAATAACAACATTACAGAATTAAAGAATTTAAAAATATTTTCTTGGAAGCTTTTATCTAGTGTGTAAAAAAAAAAACAACCTAAACCCACACCTCTTTTCTCGAGAATAACTCAAGTGTTTGACCTGATTAATTTGAATGAAATCTAGACTTTAAAGAAATTGTATTTTTAACTGTGGAACATACTATAATTGTGCTCCAGTGTACAAAACATTTAAAAATTGGGTGCCTGCAGGCAACTGTAGCAGTAGGAATTGGGTACAATATAATTTTGGTCCAGCTGAATTCTGCCTTACATGTCCCAACTTGTTCTCAGACAGTTTCTGCAGTTTAATCCCCTTTTACTTTCCTGCAGACAATTATAGATTGGTGACATAGTTTGTGCTGAGGAATTGGCAGTTACAGAATCTCCTGTGTACTGGCAGCCCTTGATGACTTTCCACTGGGAAGAGTTGTTGCCTGTTTTCAATGGCAGCTCCTACTGGGACATTCTCAGGATATTTTGTCCCGCACTTAGAACTGTGACCACCTGCTTTGGGAGGGCTCAGCTGCTGGGGTTGGCTCTGTGGGCTCGAACTTGTAGTGCCAATGTTAAGGGGCTGTGCCCATGTCCTGGGGGGGCCTTGCCCAGGTCCCAGGGGGCTGTGCCCGGGTGAGGGACTGTGCTCAGCCCTGTGCAGGTATCACAGGAAGGTTTCAGGAGCTGCTGTGGGTGTTTGTGTGCACAGTAAAACTGCTTGAGGAAAGTGATTTCATTTGGTGGTTTGGGTGCTCTGAGGACACTGTGGGTGCTCAGTTTCTCTCCTCCTGCTGCCCCTGCAGAGCATGGGATGGCTTCTGTCACTGCAGGTTTCTGTTTTCTTTCTGGAACACCCCACTTCAGCCTTCTCCAAGGCTTGGAGTGAGGCATCTTCTGTTTCAGCAGCAATAGGAGCTGTTGGAGATGTCCCAGCCTGGAGTGTCAGCAAGCCCCCAGTTCCTGAGAGCTGGGGTGAATAACATCCATCTAAGATCGTGGAAACTCAGAGGCAAAAGGAGTGTACTGAGAGTTGCCTCTCTTGCGTGTCCTCCATATGCATTTTTAGTCTCTACCCCCTGTTTCATGTAGAGATATTCCATTATTAAGGAGTAAGAAATTATCCATCTGCTGCACTATTTCTTTTTGTTTTTTAACAATAGACACCCGATGGGGTGCTGTGGTGCCTGGTTACACAGCACATTTGGAGAGCGAGGAAAGGCCTATGAAGGTTGAGGCTTGCGTTACAGAAGGAGTCTGAGGTGTCCTACCTCGTGTGTTCTGTGCTGGAGGTTTTACTGTGCTGTTTAGCACTGCTCGCTGTCTGCATTGCCTCTTTCCGGGGGTATCACCTGAGCTGCCTTGCTCATGAAAGTACTGCAGGAGAGAGCGCAGGGAACACACCTCCAACCCGGCACCTGCCTGGCTCCTCCCTCCCTCCGCGGGGACAGATGTGTCCCTTGGCACCTTCCTTACAGTGCCTGTGTGTCACAGTGCTTCTCCACGGCCTAAGAAATGTCCTCTGCTGGCTGGCTGGGTGTGATCTAAGGGCTGCACCCCATCTGAAATTCCACATGGAAGGAGCTCTTGGTGCCACATGGAGCAGTCTGGCCGTTGTGTTCTCTGGGAGCTGGTGGGTGCTGTGGGCATGGGCAGGAGCCACAAAGAGGGACATTTGTGAGCTGGATTTTGAGCTTTGTGTGATTTGAATTCCCCCCCCCCAATCTATTTCTTAAAAAAAGGCATATCTTTGGCTCTTTCATCAAAGAATTTGACAACAAATGAAAATTTTCAGATTCCTGTAATATTTATAGTTCAAATTCTAGTGTCCCTCGTCTTCTATGTTTGGAGCACCTGGTTGTACAGCTTTTTTTCTGAGGTGCTGACCTTCTTGATGCTGAAAAAAGTCTCAGTGTTCTGGGGAGCAGGAAGGTATGGGCACATGCTGTGCCTTCCATGAGGCCACAGTAGCCTTGGTGCTTTGGTTTCTTCATCCTCGTGGAAAAACTCTGATTCAATTAATTAAAAAACCATTTCCACTTACCCGTATGCTGGTGGTTGTTTGCAGGACAGTGAAGCTGTGTAAGGAGGCCTCGAGTTTGTGAACTGATTTGGAAGAGTTTCTTTTATTTTTGAATACTGCCATGGTGACCTGGTTAATTAGGAGTAATTAATGCCGAAATATATTGGTTTAACATAACAAAAGGCTGTCTGGAAAAAACGGGGAAGGGAAAGAAGGACTCAAGATGAGCCACCTCTTTGCTAACACTTAAGAGTTGTTAAGGGACATCTCCAGAGCTATTAGCAGAGAAGGTTTTAACTTGACTATTGTAATTTAGCTCCTGAGGCTTGAAACGAAGCAGCAGAGCAAAAGAACTGATCCGGAAAGGAACACTTTGGTATTGTGTGGGAAAAATACTTGACACCTAAGAGTCATGGGATGCCCTTGGAGAGGAAGGAGTAGAGGTAGAGTAGATTTGGGTGATGATGCGGAGCTATAACCTGTATTTACTGCCTCCTCCCCTCTCTCTTTTTGGAATCTCGCTCTTAGGACTAAAACTGAGCATGGTGCTGATTCCTGGGCTCACCTGCTTGCTGGGGTGACTTGTGACTGCAGGCTTTACCCAGGAGTTAGGGCCTGGATCCTGTCAGACCTGCTCTGTAAGTGTGGCAGGGCTACACACTGCTGTGGCCTGGGACTGCTCTAAAAATGGAAAAATTGCTTAATTTTGGAAGCGTAAGAAAGGCCTGGGACCTGAAGGGCCCTGTTAAGAAAGAACTGCGTGGCCACCCCTGTAATTAGAAGAGCTCAGTCATGTCAATTAAACTGGCTGCATTTGCAGAGTTGTTTGGTTTATAATAGTAATTTATCTCCTTTGGCAGAGAGCAGAGGGGGAGTAAGTAGTGTGGTGTAAGTCACACTGAGGAGGAGTAAAATCAAGCAGGCAGGGCTGTGTGAGCAGAAGCCTTTGGATGATAACGCGTCCTGCTCATGCCTGGCCCTGCAGTGTCTGCAGTTGAGACTGCACAGTTACAGCTGGGCACAAGGGTAAATTAAAATAAAAATCATATGTATTTTAAAGCGTAAATAAGTTTTGAGGCCTTAAGTGTGTTTGCCCTTAAGCCATTTCTGTCATTAAGGTCACATTTGGTTGTGAGCTCCACTGATGCCGTGGCATGGTGTGCTGCTTGGGCTCAGCTGCCTGCACATAACCAGGGCAGACCTGGCCCCTGCAAATGGCATTTTCCCCAGAGCACTGCCCTCCAGCTGATCCTGGGGGTTTGGGGCAGGGGAGGAGGGAGAGCGCTGTCTCTTGGAACCAGTGGGACAGAGCAGGGAGCAGACCGAGGTGTGAGCTGGGGGCACCCCTGGCACAGAGCGGGGCCGCTGCCGCTGCACTCCTATCTCCCGGGGCTGTCTGTGTCAACCAACGCGAACTCAAGGCAGATTTGCTTTGTCATCCTGACTTTGGCTTTTACCACTGTGAATTTCTCTTCAGTTTCTGGAAGCTTCTTTGAAGTTCTCTTGTGGGGAGTTCAGTAGACATTGGAACACGCAGAATGGCTCACCCCAAACAGCCCCCACCTCACAGAGCACACAGTGGGAGTGGGGAGGTGGGTTTGGGAATAGCTGATCACAAATGGTGGCAAATCTATTTTTCAGCATGCGTTGTTCTTTAGTTAGTTTTTAACTCGATGCTGCAGATGAGTGTTGTTGTTTCCCAATGGCAAAGAGCACTGAAATATGACCCCGGGAGGGGAGCGCTGGCCCCAGGCCTGTGTGCACAAATAGCCCACTACCTTCTGAAGCCTGTTTGCAGCCAAGCAAACAAACACAGTGAGGCTGCCTCACAGAACTGCAGTAGAAATCTGCCCCTCAGAGATTTTTTTTTTCCTCTCAGTGTCAATAAAACCTTAGTGCAACTGATTCCAGAATCATCACTCACAAGATGTTGTGGTGTGTCTGAAAATGTAGTTATGTAGTACTGGATTAGGAAGTGAAAGAGCTGCATTGCTGTCTTTTGTAGCTCCTACAATACCTTTTGCCTTGGATTGCTGTACTACAGGAAGAAATCGTAGTGCAAACTAAGCTGCAGCTCATGGTGTTAGCTGGGTGAGCGAGCAGGAGTCTCTTGGCACAGCCCTGGTGTGAGTTATGTAAATCTTGTGCAGTGTATAAGCAACAGGCGGTTGGTGACGTAAAACTGAGCATTTGTCTCTGTTTACTGGCTAATGTGACATGGCCCCTTCCTGCAGCATTTGACTGAGCTGGCGGGATTAAATAGAGCCCTGACACTCCTAAGTAGAAAACGCCTCAGGCTGAATAATGGTTTCTGTCTGGAATTCAGGGTTCTGGCCTCAGCAGTGGGACCTGGTGGCTCTCGTGTCAGACCAAAGTCCACTCGGCGTGGGTGGCAAAGGTCTGGCTGTGGGGCTGGGGCTGCTGAACTGCTGATCGATCCCTGGGCCATGTTGTGCAGGACGTTCCTCCGGTGCCTCCTTAGTAGGATATCAGGAACTCCAGTGCCTCACACAGCAATTGTCTGCTGGCACTGTGATGGACTGGTTGCCAAACTATGGGGTTCTTTGGGTCCTCTCCCAGTGCCCCCACCGAGGCTCTGCCCTTCTGACCCCAGCTCCAGTGCAATCAGCTGCTGCACTTTAGGTCCCCTGAGTTTTCTGAGAGGAGAAAGCAGTGACACTGCTCCCTTGCAGTTGGGATTTTATCCAGAATGTCCCATTTGAATGTTTTTCCCATGAGCAGTGTAGGAATTGAACAGGAGGCAGTTTTCTTCACTCACCATTTGAAACCTCTTTCCAGCTGGCAAGCAGCCCCACAAGCCCTGTGTTTACTCTTGCTCAGGGTCATGCTGCAAATGTTTCTCTTGCTTTCACCTTGGCTTTCTGGCTCTGGCTCAGACACATGACGCTCCACCGCAGTACAGACCCTCAATATGTCACTGTGCCCACACAGTGCAGCTTCTGCAGGGCTTTGCTTTAGGTGGTGGTTCCCAGTTCTTGAGGGTTTGGGTTTTTTTTTTTCTATCCTGCTCAAAAAGGCAACACAGATTTCTGTAATCATGAATAAAAAGCAGTTGTTATGCCCATTGCGTTTGGGGAGATTTTACTCATCTCCATTCTCACAACACCCACTCACAACATGTAAATTAGGGCCACAACCTCTCAGACATGCATAAACAGAGGAATTACATGACTTGCCAAACACTTACGTAATAACTTAATAGTATATCGTGGAACTGAGCTAAGGCTCATGAATCCTCTTCCTGCCTGACTGTTCCTCTTCTCACATTAATTATCAGGAGTTGCAACTACACCACAGCTCAGGAATCAATAACATTTGTGGCTTTTTGAATGTCCTTAATATATTACAGGCTTGCACTGTCATTTGTCTTTATTCAATGGGAACTTCTGACACAGGTGGTTTATAAGTTCCTGTGAGTTGTGACTATCCAGAGATGAGCAGGCGTTTTAATGATGAGTAAATAGTTCCTACCTGATGATATGTTTCAAAAGCAGCAGGAACGGAGTTATTATCTGTAGCTATCAGTGCCCTTTGGCCTTGAGAGTTATCAGAAGAGCATTCTGTGTGTTTTGTTCCTCTTGTGCTCCTTTTGGACCTTCTGTACCAAAATAAAATGGAGATGTTTGGTCCTTTGGAAATTAGCTCAGGAAACAAGGCTGGTGGGAAGAAACTGCCCTGTGTTTGCCTCCACAGCTCTCCTCTCGGTGCCTCCTGAACTGTTCAGCAAGCTTCAAAAAGAACTGGCAGGGTAGAGGTCTCCAGGACTTGTAACTTCCAAGATTTCCAGTGAAAATAGAAGCAGAGTAGAAAAGTGGTCTAAAACAATATCCCTAGCAAGGAAGAATGCTGTATTTTGAACTCTGTTATCCTGGACTACAGAATCCTTATGTGCTAGAGATCAAAGGTTTAAAAAACACGCAACAGCAGAGCTATTACAGTCTGGGTATTTTTGCTGAACTGTTCAGGATGACACATGTGCACCTGTGCAAAGGGCCTGACCCACCTGTACTTCAGGTTATAATGTGCTTTTTTCCCTTCTAGGAATCTACAAGCTGCCATCGGAGCCTACTATGATTTCGAGAGTCCAAATATCAATGTCCCCTCGATGTCCTTTGTGGAAGATGTCACCATAGGTGAAGGGGAGTCCATCCCTCCTGATACCCAGTTTACAAAGACGTGGAGGATACAGAACACAGGTGAGGCCTTTGGACTGCAGCAAACCCCGTGCAGTGGGTGCTGTGAGTGGGATGACAGGTCCAGCGAGAGGCCCAAGGCAGGAGGCTCGTGAGCACTCACCTGGGCTGGAGCCACCCTGTCGCTGAGGGAGATGCTGCCAACCTCTGCAAGTTCCCCTTCTTGGGTTAACACAAACATTCTGTGGTGGGATGTGCAGCTCGGTCAGGCCATCAGTCTTGTTCCTCATGCCACCACAAAAACAAACTCTAGGAAACCTGTAGACAAGACAGGGACACAAGGGTCATATGACAGGTCCCCTTTGCTTTTAATACATTTCTGACGGAATTGCCTTTTCGTACTCCAAGAGGATGCAGGGCTGGAGAGACCACATTCCAGTTCAAAACAAGTCAAAGCAGGGGCTGGGATCCAGGAAGTGAGACTGGGCAAAGTGCATTCCCAGTGCTTGATCTGTTGGGATCCACTCAGAGAGAAAATCGAGACCCGTGAATGCAAAGGAATCCCTTGTCCTCAAGCAGTGCACTGACAGGATGTTGCACAAACATTTAAAATGTGTGTCTGAATTTAATTTCCCGCTTGCAGTTATGTGAGGGAGAACAGTCACAAACTGAGGGCTGACACTGGGAGTCATCACAAGTCAGGTTCAGGTCTCCCAGGATTTCTACTTGGGAATAGCTGCAGTTCTCTGGTTGTAGAGACTTGGGCAGAATATCCAAGTCTGACAGAGACTAAAACCACACTAAAAATATAAGAGTATTTCACCATGCCACATGGAGGTGTTTAAGAACACCGATTTATAGAGACTGTGTCCTACAGAAAGGACTTAATATTCCAGTTTACTTTTTCTACCTCCTTCTGTTTGACAGTACAATGAAAGGGTGACATGTGGAACATTGCTTAAACTCCAATACTGTGAAAAATTGGCAGTTTTTATAATTGTCCCAAATACAGGTCTTACAAATCTAGTAATTGTGGCAAGTCTTGTTTCTCCACTCTTAGGATCTCAATTTGTGTGTGTTATGACTATGCCCCTGTCTTGGACCCTCAGACTCCTCCCTTTCTTATCCCTCTGATGTGCTCTTTCCTTCATGCAGATTCAGCCTTAACATCTCAGTTCAAGTGATGTTTCATTGTTCTTGGAATGTTTGGCCTTCTGAAATCTGTGGGCCTTCTAAAATGAGGGGTGGGAACTCATCTTGGCTTAGGAGTTCCTGGCAAGGCCAGCATTTGTTTTGGCTTCTGTGTGGGTTAAAGCCTGGCTTGTGGAGCTGTCCCTGCGTGCCCTAAGGGTGGTGCTGGAGGCCAGGGCTCGGTGCAGCCACGCTGCCGAGGCATGGGCAGTGCGTGCAGCTTCACTCACTGGCTGTGACTGTGCAGTGTGAGGAGGACTGCAGCACTTGAAAACCATTTTATGGGTTAATTAAGGTATAATATCAAAGGGCTGTAGTGTTTCCAGATAATATCTGCTTGTTAGGCAGGTAACTGAAGCAGTGCCAAGGTTTTCAGCAGCGCTTCAAGAGCCCTTGATTACATGACTTGAGCTCTAGCACATGGAATACCTGAAGGATATGTCACTGGGGTGTTCTGGTTCTGATGACTGTGACAGGCAGAGCTCAGAGACTGGCAGTTTGAGGTATGTCAGCTGATTCTCCCATGTGTCATTAAAAACCAATGCCCCTGCTCTGGTACCTGCAGGGCGGTGCTGCCTTGTTTGCCAAAAGAGCAGTTTGTGTAGTGGAACCATTGCTGAAAGGGCAGCAGGATTTAACGACCTGGCTTCCTCTCCACACTCTGCCTCCAGCTGCTGCTGGCTCTGCAGGACACTCACTGCAATTTATCATCTCCTGAGAGATGAGTGTACTGAAATAGAATGACATAATCATAATTTCATTTTATGGGGCTTATCAGTTGCAGCATTCTAGGCACCTTGCAAGCCTAAAGCCATTAAACCTGATAAAAATCACATAAATTATTTAATCTAAACTGTGTTGCTGTGCTGCCAACCTCTGCAGATGAGACTTCGTGCTCAAGTGCCCCACACCCCAGGCTGAGGTCATCCAGGCACCCAGATCTTCTTTCAGAACCCTCCTCTCTCAGCACCTTTCCAGCTGGTACATCAGTCATGCTGAACATCCCCCTGTACTCATGCACATCCTGCTTTCCCTGAGAGGCTGTGAATTCCACAGACAAGGACTTGACAAGAAAACCAGTCCCTGCCATGTTTTTGCTGAAGTATCCACAGGGATTAAATTAGCAGGCAAGCTGTTGCAAAGGATACTCCTTGGGGTAACCTGAGGTCAGAGCAGGCTCTGCCGTGCTCGCCCTGGACCACACAGAGCAGTTCCGAGCTCCGTGGTGGTTCAGACTTTCCACTGCCATTTCTGTCAACCTTGGCCAAGCAGGAGTTATTGTCAAAGTTGTTGTCTTGGTCAGGTCATGTGACTGGGTAAGAAGCAAAAGAAAATTCTGCTAAATTGATTTTTCACAAGTCTCAGAAACACTTCTTCTTTCTGTCTGCCCTGACGCTTGTTATCTTTGGTGGCTGTGCCTGCACTCAGGAACTGTTTTCTATCTCTCTGATTGCCAGGTCACGCTGTCAGTCCAGTGTCTGCAGTCTAAACATGGATCTCCACAGATAAATCATATGTTCACAGCCCTTCCCATCTTTGCACAAGGCTGAGAAAAGGGATGGTGCAAGGAGGGAAATAAAACCATTTAGGAAATAGTGCTGGCACTTCAGTTGTAGCTCAAGCTATGAGTTCCTCCTGAGACTGCGAGCAGGCTTAGAAAGGAGAGAATCCCTGAAAGGAAGCGTTGCCAACACTTTGTATCAGTAACAGGTATTTGATGTGGTGTGACTCAGGAGCTGCATGCAGGAAGGCAGGAATGGAGGACATGCACAAACACCCCCTGGTGCTGCTCTTGTCACTGTCTCTGCAGAAAGGGACGTGTATGTCAGTTATGGGGATTTTTTTTTTTTTTGCAGCAGCAGCAGCAGCAGTTACACTGGGACTTGGAGAATTTTCCTGTGTAACAAAGACCTAGAAATTAGTCAAATAGAAATACCAATTGTTCTGCTGGTCCCTAAATGCACCAGTTAAATATGGTCTGAAAACTCTGTTTATTCTTCCTCAGCATCCACTGCTCCTGTGTCCTGTGTATCTTGGTTTCCTTTGACTGTCTGACAGTTGCACAACTCTTGTAACAAGCATGTTTCATCCCGTCTTACACAAGCAGACAAAGCTTTTCCTGGTGCCCTGTCAGTAATTCCCTCTCGTGTCTAATCCCAGGGACGGAGGCGTGGCCCCCGGGGGTTTGCCTGAAGTATGTTGGGGGCGACCAGTTTGGGCACGTGAACATGGTGATGGTGAGGTCCCTGGAGCCGCAGGAGATGGCCGATGTCAGCGTGCAGATGTGCAGCCCCAGCGCCGCCGGGATGTACCAGGGACAGTGGCGGATGTGCACGGCCACGGGACTCTACTACGGAGGTGAGTGGGCCCTTTCCCAGCGCTCCAGGCTCTCCCTGGCATTCCCACTGCAGACAGCACGGACACCACTGGCCCTGCACTGTGCTCTGATAACAGAGCAGGAGGGCAGAGCTCTGCCAACCCCGGCCTAAATATAGAACATGGAATGCAGAAAACATCAAGGGAGCTGCTTTGTTGTCTTGGTCAGCACAGAACTGTTTTCTAAACACTGGAACGAATTACAGGTTACACAAAACTGGAAAACAAAGGGACTTGCACAGCTCTCCTGGAGACTCTTTCCCAGTTGATCCTTGTCAGGATTCTTTCCCCGCTTGCCAGTGCTGAACACTGGGAACTGCATACAAGCATAAAATCTGTTAGTGGTGAAAGCCTCCTGTGAGAAGTGCATGCCCAGGTTTTAATGCAGTGATTTAGTGTGTCCCCTGCAAGCCATTTCTCTGTTTAAAGAACACATTTTGATGTTTTGCCTCAACCTGGGCCTCCAACATCTGCCTTTGGTGCAGCCTTCCAGCCTTTTTCTGCCAGCTTTGGTTTACACTGAGAACATCTTTGTATCTCTCCTGGCAGTTGGGAGTATCCCAAGTTTCAGAGTTTGGGCGAGAGGTGTTGGCAGCCAGCTGTCTGACCCTGTGTGCTCACAAAGCCGAGGTGTTCGCAGGGTTCCTGAGCACCCTGGACCGCGGGACATGTCCCTGCATAGCCTGAAGTTGCCGCTTTTGGCAGAAGACAAGCTGCAGATTGAACCCCTTTGGCCGCCGAGCTCCGAGTGCGAGGGGCTCTTCCCCTGCAGCCGAGCTCGTGGCTTTGTTGCTGGGGGGGGCCCGAGAGTCGTGCCCGGCGGTGGCAGCGCGGGGACAGCGGGACACGGGGACAGCGGGACACGGGGACAGCGGGACACGGGGCGTGCGGGGCCCCGCGTGGGCGGCAGAGGGCGCTGCGGGGCCGCTCCACTGCACCGGCGCTGTGCGGGGTGTGCTGGGGGCACTGGGGGGTGTGCTGGGGGCACTGGGGGGTGTGCTGGGGGCACTGGGGGGTGTACTGGGGGCACTGGACTGTGCTGGGGGTCCCAGCCCTGGCAGGATGCAAGGGTCCCTAAGCAAATCATGTGTCCCTAAGGTTACAATTCCACTGCCCTTAATTCACTTCTAAAATTCAAACTACTGGGCCCAGCCCTGCTAAACTGGGGGCACTGAACCACTATTGCTGAGGGTTCATAAAAATGTACCTTAAACTATTGGTCTTGTTCTTGCTGGTGTAAAGGATGGAATTCCTGTTTTGCTCCTTCTGCCCCTTCTTCATAAACTCCAATCTAAGTGACAGCCCAAATGTGTCTCTTCTTTCACAGATGTCATCTGGGTGATCCTCAGTGTGGAAGTTGGAGGACTTCTGGGTGTCACACAGCAGCTGTCATCCTTTGAAACAGAGTTCAACACGCAGCCGCATCGCAAGGTAGAAGGAAACTTTAACCCGTTCGCCTCTCCACAGAAGAACAGGCAACCAGATGAAAACAACCTAAAAGACCCTGGGGGTTCCGAGCTAGGCACAATCAGCAAAAACACATGGGGGCCTGCTCCTGACCAAATCGAACAAGATCAGAATGGACTGTCACAAAACTCTGTAAATCTCTCCCCCAGCAGTCACTCGAACAACTTGTCGGTAGTGACGTACAGTAAGGTAGGTGCCCTGGGTGAGCAGGAGAACGGGTAGGGGAGGAACCAGGCAGGTGTGTAATTGCTCTTCCTTCCAAACTGCAAAGCTCTTTCTTTCTGCTTCTGCCAGACCTGCTAAGGAAGGTTCTGAATTTGACTGTCTGACTCTGCCAACTCCTCATGTTATATTAAAATATTTTTGCCTCTGATAGACTCTACCAGATCCACCTTTTTGTTTTCACTTCAAGTCCTTCAAATTTATATAACCTTGTTTGGCTCCTGTAACTGCAAGTGGCTGGAGCCTGCTCCGGTTGCGTGTGCAAATAAGTCAAAATATCTCTCTAGATGTGACCTGAGTTTGACATAATTTTGAACAGAGAACAAATATCCACACCCCCAATCTTCAGATTAAACAGATAACTTCTTTTTAACTGGTATGGGGAGAGCTCATCATTTGATCCCAGAAGCTGCCTGTCAGGAGTCAATCAAAGGACTGCTCCTGTCTATGTCCTTGTCTTGTTTATAATTGTAGGTGACTTTTAAATTATCTTTACTTTAAACCTTTCTCAAAAGCTTGCTTGGTGGATGCTATATGAGTCTGAGTGATATTTTGACTGTTTTTATTTGCTTGTGTGTGAAAAATTAATTGCAGGATTATTTACAATTCAGAATCCACCTGTTAATGCAGCAGTATGTGTAGGTGTGTACTGTCGTATGTCAAACTAGTTTGATTTTTAAAATCCTTTAAAAATGCTTTACTGTACTTTGAGCAGGCTGTGTAGGACAATAACACTTGGTTGCTGAATGACTTAATAAAACCCTACTGTTAGTTCACCTACAGCACTTTAGTTCCTCCCTGGATGACCTGCCTGTCCTCTGCCAGTAGATCATGTTTTAGTGACCTTTGCACCAGGGCTGTGCACTTTTTACGGCTGGGGTGAGCTGTGTGCCAACGTGCCACCCTCTTGTGCTCTGCTCCCCAACCATGGCTGGGCTGGCTCCTGCTGCAGGACTCTGCTCACTGACAGTGAAGGGGATGGCTTGGGAAATGATTCTCCTGTCAGTGGAACACCACCTGAATTAGCAGTGCTGCGTGGTGGGGCGTGGTGCTCCCGAGGGGCCGGGCTGGGGCTGACTGAGGATGTGGGGGTGAGGAACCAGAGCTGTGCTGTGGGAGAGAGTGAAGCATCACCTGGGAGGTGTCACTAGATTGAAGTGAGCTGGTTAACTGGTAACCCAGAGCTCAGGGTCCTTGCTCTGGCAAGACATGGGCAGTCATAATCTAACCCCACACGGAGGGCAGGTGACCTTTCCTCCCCTTTTTGTTGTTGTTTTGGGGTTGTTTTTTGTTTCTTTCTTTTTGTATTTACAGAATATTCTTGCGTGGATTTTGAGGTGGGTTACCCAAGATTAAAGCAGATGTTTTGTTTACTTGTTTCAGAAGGGATAGTTTTATGGTCCTTTTTGATTGGGTGTGTGTGAAAGTTCATTGATTTTCGAGGTTTTTTTGTCTCTGCTGCAATGTTTCTGTTTGTGACATACTAAAACAAGGTAGCTTCTCCTCTGGAGGCCATTCAGGTAGGTCTGAAGATCAGTCCCGTTGCAGCCTTGCCTATCCTGCCCAGGGCAGAGGCTTTTGCCACTGACCCAGTATTCGTATTGATACAGTTCTGGTTCTGTGGAGAACAAGTTTGAGGGAGTTGGACATCCCAGACATTTATGTGATATTTTTGTCCCCTTTGTATCCGGGGAATGGAGGGACTCCCTAGTTGTATTTGACAGGCCATTTGGTGACATGTAGCAAAGGGGATGGGTAAGGTCTAGTGAGGTGTTCAGAAGGGCCTGTGTCCTGTAGTTACAAGTAAAATAAGCCCTTAGATATTTCTTGGATCACTATGGAGGATTCCTCTGCTGAGAGGCTGTTGGGGAACCCAGTCATGCAGTGCACAAGACCATGAAATCTTTGAGATAAGATGAGCAGTTTCTGGCATCTGCAGCTGTAAAACATACTAGAAGTTGCCAGACCTTGTCGGAATTAGTTCTCCCTCTGGTGCACTGAGCAGGTGTGGCTTGTCCTCTAAAATTCCCTGTTGGAGTCGGGATCTTGGCGATGTCGGCGTGCCATCTGCTGCTGGGTTAGACAAGTACAGCAGCATTTCACACCTGGAAACATTCAAAATGCTTTGATACAGCAGCAGAGAGTACAAGGTGTGGGTGCTCTGCTCAGTGCACCAGAAAAGCAAACAAAACCATACACAGAGCTCCATACAAATGGATGAGATGAAACCTGTGGATGGTTGAAACAAACGGTGCCCTTTATTCCTGCTGTGATGAGCACCTTTCTGGGACCCCTGCCTACCTTCCACATGCACTGTGGGGAGGCTGCAGGCCAGGGCCTGTCTGGGCTTTGATTGAAGCATGTTGTGAAACCCATTCCCAGTGGGGTTTTTGCATGTTCTTAGATGTAAAGATGTGCTTAAGTGCAGGATAGGATGCTTCTCTTGGAGTAGGGATGAGCTGCGTTGGATCCCAGATATCTCCATGCACGGGTGTTTTATTCTCTGGCAGTCACTTTCTCTGGATTCTCCACAGAGCTGAGGCTGATACAGCTTCCTCCTATTTACTCCTCCTGTCTCATAGCAACCCTGCACAGTCACTGCTGCTCTCTTGTGACTGGCTTTTCCATTAAAAGCCCAAGATCCAGTCTTACAGTGCCTGGGAATTAGCTTAATTGCTTAACTGAGGGAAGAAACGTACAGGTTTCCATGTCTGCATAGATCAGAAGTGAATAGCCATATCCTGACATTTAGATTGTACTTATCTCTATAAAAAATCCGTAGATCTGTATCTAAATCTGGTGCCCAGATAAATTGAGGAGTCACTGCTCTCTGTGTCATGCAGAAAACTGCACATGGAAGTTGTGATTCTGCAAAGATTTGCCTAGACAGGACACTGGGTGTTGTCCCCACCACAGCAAATGGTGCCTGGCTTCCCTGGTCCTGGCTTGTGCTGCTCTTCAGACCCCAGTGAAATAGAAATATACTGGAGATCAGAGCATTAAAATCTGAACGCCTCTTTTCCTACTGTGTTTATGCTCCCCATCTTCCTCCATTCTGTGTGGAGCTGAGCTCAATCAGTGGTACTTGGCAGCTTTTTGTACATAAGGGGAAACCAACCCTGTGTCCATGGAGTCTTTAACTGGCTTCCCCTCCCTGTGCTTAAACGTTGCTGTGGCTTCTAGAGGCTTCTCCTAAACCAGGACCTCCCATTTGCAGGTTTGCCTGTGTAAACTTTAAGACAGATTTTTTTTTTCACTGGAAACTGGTCTCAAGCTGTCTTTGTGGGTGAGGACAATGCCCCATAAACATTTGCATCCATGGGGGAGAGCAGCTCCTTCCCTCGTGGTGTGTGTGCTCCACGCTGGGCTGGTCACCATGTGGCCACGTTCCTTTGGACACAGTGGGGGAATACTGGACTTGGAGCTGCACCTGCAGCCTGGGCTGCAGTGCCATGAGCTGCTTTGCTTCTCTGGTGAGAGACTGGTGTGTTTGAGTGCTGCCTGTCAGCTCATCCATGATACCCAACTGTCCCCATGCTTCCAGGCTGGGGGAAGTGCCGAACAGTCTGATTTTAGCTGAACTCTGCTCCACTGCAGCCCAGCAGCACATCAGTGAGCTGTGCCTGGAACCCAGGGAGGTACCTGAGCCCTGTCACCTCCTCACCTGTGGGCACCTGCACCAGCCCTGCCTGTGCCTGCTCTGACCAGGTTCTGAGCTTCCTGGTGGTCTCCCTGCCACTGTTTGCACGGCATGCATGGAATAAAACACAAGTGCTGGGTGCTTTGTTC
The DNA here is from genome assembly GCF_022539395.1 of Myiozetetes cayanensis. Taxonomy (NCBI): domain Eukaryota; kingdom Metazoa; phylum Chordata; class Aves; order Passeriformes; family Tyrannidae; genus Myiozetetes; species Myiozetetes cayanensis. The sequence goes on from NW_026087544.1 coordinate 443,498, forward strand.
TCTTTTGTGCTGGTTTACGTAAGAGAGGTGGGAGCAGCGGGGCAGGAGTGGCCTGAGGGGACGGGGCTGGGCAGTGTGGGCTGTGCCACTGTCAGTGTATTCTGGGAGACTCTTGTATTGCTGTGCATCCACCTCCTTCCCTGGAAGTGTACCTGCATTGGTGGTGACTCGGTCACAGAGGTGAAATAAAAAAAGCTGTCTGAAAGCCTGTGTGTGATGGTTTATGAAAGATTCACTTACCCCTTACTTTGTTCCCAGCACAGGTGACTCCATTTACAGAGCTCAGTATTCACAAAGGCTTTAACTTCCCAAAACATCTCCCCTCCCTTGTAGATGCACGAGTCAAATGATAATTTATACCAGTAGTTGTTGTGCAGAGTCTTTTCTTGGAAAATCGTGGTCCTGTGTTCTCACACACTGGTCTGTGTGAAGAGCCTGGTGCTCCCACCAGCAAGTGAGCAATTACTTCTGAGGAACATTCTGGAAGCACTGAAAGTGAATTTGCAAAGCTGCAGCTGAGCTTTTCATAAAGACAGTGATCCCACTTGGAGAATAGACGGGAATGCACCAAAAATAGTGGGAATAATCCTTCCATTGAAACAACTTGGAAAAACTGCAATTGTCTGCAGAATTATTTTTGCATGTTTGTGATGTAAAATGCTGCATAGAGGGGATAATTAGTCTTGAAAATGTCATACCAGGGTTTGGTATTTACACTGCAGCAGTAACTGAAGTTCTGTGGTACCAAACCCTTACTCTGTGCGCAGTGAATAAATGTCATGGAGCACTGGCTCTGCAGAGCTCGGGCCTGGCTGAGCAGGGGACCGAGCGTGTAGGGGAGGGGGGCTGCCTGTGCAGGGTCTGTGCTAAACCAGCTCTCACTGGGCTTAAAGACACACAAGTGGTGATTGATTCTGTGTGTTCTCATGTGCATAATGAATCTTGGGTAGGTGAAGTGCCGTGAAGAGTGGCAATCCCCAGAGAAAACGTTTGGGGCTTTTTCCTGGTGAAATTCCTTACGTCAGGAGGAGCTGAGCTGAATTATGTGCTACAGGAACCAGTATCTGAAGATCCAGAGAGTTTTCCTGCAGACAGGGTTCTTAGCCTCTTCACAGGGTCCCTCCGTCCAAACCCACTAAGGAGCTGCTCTGCTGGGCTGGGTGACCAGCACTTGTGTGCACCAACAGGGGGAGCAGGGGCTTGTGGCACCCCCTGATTAAGGCAGGGCAGTTTTGCCTGTAACATCCCGTGTGGGGTAACACGGGGTGGGTAACAGGGTGAGGTGCACCCTGGGTGTTCCTGGCAGAGGGGCAGGTGGTGGTTAAACCCCTCCCGAGTGCTCGCCAGGCAGTGCCTCAAACAAAGCCTTGTGTACAGGTAGTTCAGAGATAAAGTAAATTCTGGCAAATGTGTCCGTACAGGAAATCAGCAGCAAATCCTGTGTTCCTTCTGCAGAGCAATAAGTACAATGCCTTAATCCCTGTGAGGTGAGACTGCTTGGGATCCTGCTCCTGCATTGCTTTCCTTCTGTGTCCTTTCCTTGTGCAATTGTTCATACTATCTTAATGTTTCTCTCCTTCTCCCCTTCCCCCTATTTCAGTGACTATTTTTCAGAAATGTTGGATAGCTCAGTCTGGATTTTGGTGGGAGTGTCTCCTTCCTGAGGTGAACTGTCATGCTGGAATCTGCTGGCTGTTCTCTTTTGAAAAGCTTTACAAACTGGGACTGCAGCATATTCCTGGGGTAGAAGCGTGTTTGTTTTTCCATCACTTGCATGTATTTCTGTCTGCAAACAGCAATTTCCACACTCCCAGTCTTTCATGCTTCCCACACAGTTCAGGAGATGTCCTGGTTAATTGTCTGCTCATCCTCCTCTTTGTTGAATTCTGAGAGCTGCTTCATTTTACCACTCACTTGTATTTACCACCTGATATATCCCAAAGAATGAACTTTTTCTCTCCAGCTGTAGTAAGATGACAGACTGCTCATGGCACTTCCTTCCTAGTGCAGCTCTGCAGCAGAGCTCTCCAGCCTGGGGTTTGCTGGTGACATTGATTTTTTGGTGTCATCCGTGTTCAGACTCGTGGCTCCAAAGCCCTGGCTCCTGCAGGGAGGGGGTTATGGAACTGTAGGAGAATGTACAGAGAAAGGAGTTTCCCTTGGAATTTGCCCTGTTAAAGGCAAAGTGGTGAAAACTGCTCAGAGCTTCACGTGCAGCCTGAGCAGGGACAGCTTTGGCTCTTTGGGCTCTTGGCTGCCCTCCTGTGTGCTGTGGAGAGCTGGACTGTGTTTAGAGGCATTTGCATAATGGTTTCCTGACTCTGATGATGAGATATAACGAGCTTTTCTCCCTCATCTGCCTCCTGACCACAGTGTGTGTCAGGTCTTACAGGAGGGTTTTGGGGGGGAGTTACCTTCATCACTGACAAACTTCATCTTCCTGTGAGCTGAGGGATATCTCGTGCTGCCTGTGGTTCTTTCTTCTGCTTCCTGATGAAACACTGCATAGCTGATCCAAACAATAGAAGTTACAAAAGGAGTTCATGTTAATTTGAGACCTGTGACTAGATCTGACATTTAGGTGACTCACTTCAGGATGTAAAGGAGGGAAATAGATTCTGTAGGAAGCATTTTGGGTTTTTGGTAAATGTTGTGGTTGATTTCACTGAAGGCAAATGTGTATTGTTACCTTGAGAGAGCACAAATGGCAGTTGTGGGATTGTGGATTTCCAAATCTTCATTTTTTTTCTGAAATAGCCTCTTACCCAGTTCCAGCCCTGTGACTGCTGTGGTCTCTGGGACAGACTGGGGAGGCTGCAAGGGCTGGGTCTGCAGTTGTTGTAGCATCTGTGGGGGATTTTGGTGTAGAAAACACAAGTTATTTTTGTGGCCTTGGCCTAAAAACCATCTGAGAGAGGTAAGTGATGGCATTTGCCCTCTCTGAGGAAACCATCCCTGGAAGGAGCAGGAGTTCAGGAGTGTCTGTGAGGCTGGACAGGCACAGTGGGGGAGATGGGCTGCTTTGGGGGGAAGCCCTGGGCTGGGCTGGGCAGCATTTGGAGGTGAGCACAGAGCCTTCTGTTCCTTGCCTGTTGAAATTGATTGTGTCTCCAACTTTCTTTCAGGGTTTCCACGGTCCTTATCCCTTCGGACAGTCTTAAAACACAAAAACACAAAACGGGTATCGACAAGAGGAGAATTTAAGAAAAAACTGACTTTTGGGGGAAGGGAGGGGGTTCATGTGGCAGACAGACACAGCGTGGACCCCCCTTCTCTGCCTCCGTGTTCTGGATAAAGAAGAAAAAACAAAAGCCCAGTAACTTAAGACTAGATGTTTCCAGAGGAAAATCCAAAACCTGAGTATGCATGTGTGACTGCTGGATTTCAGAGTGGTGTAAATGCTATGAGGAAGAAGAGACACCAACACTATGGGTTTTTAGAAATCATCCTCACACATAATTAGGTAGCTTAAAAAGAAGTTTAAAAATGAAAATTTAAAAGCCATCTTTAAAAAAGAATATTTTGCCTACAGAGCGGTTGTAGTTTGAGCAAATGTTTAATTTCTGTTTGTTTCTTGTTGATATTTTTTTCCTAAGGGACAGCGTGCATTTTCCCAGAATGTCCTGGTTTGCTGGCCTGGCGCCCCTGGGGCCTGTGCTCCTACCAGGCCTTTTTAATGCCAGGTTTGGGCTGCACCCAGCACTGCATTTTTAATGGCATCTGCTGGTTTTAGTTACCGACTTTTTAATCTTTTAATTCTTCTTTTCCTTTTGGTTTGGGTGTTGCTGTTAAGTTGTCCTGTGTGTTGTTGGGAACTACGCTGAGGCCAGGTCTTGGTACCAGAGTTGGAGAGGGAGACTCTGGGACTTCTGGGATGACATGGAGGGCTTGTCTCCCTTCCCCTTGTACATGACGTACACAAATACACACCCATGTTAATAGGAATCCAATTTATTCAAGTTCCCCAGCTGTCCTGTGTGGTTAGCAGTTTAAAATCCCTTTTTGTTCACTCTCGATGTGCAGTAGCTGTGCTCAGAGCCACCACGCAAGCGCCGTGTGCCAAGGGGAGTCTCTGTAGCTGTAATTCACCTGCTGGTAGTTGCAAAGCTTTGCAGATGTCCTGTCCTTACCATTTGGGGTGTCCTCTCTCTCTTGCAGAGCATAAGTTTGCATTTGTTTCTCCTGTGCTGAGGTGTGAGCTTAGAGGCTGATCCAAATGTTCTGGAGCTCAGAGCAGGAGTTGGCAACACCAGCTGCGTCCTTCTGTTGCCTCATCTTCATCTGCCTTTGTTGACTGGGCTCTCCAGGGCTTGCGTTAAGGGAGGGATCATAAAAGATTTGGGTAGCTCTGCTGTTCCTCCAGTGTTTTCCTCCAGTTCTGGATTGGGAAGTGTGGTGTGAGGGGAGGGAGCTCAGCCTCGAGCTGTGGTGGGTTTATTGTGAAGTGCTGTCCCACAAACCCTGCTGTCCTGCCCCAATAATCCAGGCTGGAACAGCCATCTGCCAAAGATAGAGGAATATGCAAAGCTCCCACTACCTTCTTCCAGATCTTTCCACTGAAAGTGTTTCCCAGTGCTGGAGTTGCAGGTTCAGCTCTGCCCTCACTACTCTTGGCTGTTTGTGTTTTAGAGGTTGGTTTTGAATGGGGGAATCCATCATTGCAGCTGCCAAGTACTATTACCTGAATGCATATGGATGGACCTCATGGGGACAGTGGGAGTTCCTTGTGTCCAACAGAGGAAGAATTGGGTGATAGATGTTTATGTTTCACAGGTTCAGTTGTTAAAGATAACAGTTACCTGAAATCTCCCTTCAAAAATCTGTTTACTGGGAGAAACAAGTACAATATAAAAAATTACCTGCTTAGGAGTGGCACTTCAGGGTTTGGGCTGCCTGACACTTGCTCTTGCAGTCTGGTGGGCACTTGGCTCTGCCCTGGCAGCTGCTGGAGCTGGGGGAGTGTTGGGATCAGAGTGAACCTGCAGAAGGTGCTGCCCTGCTCTGTGTGCTTGGTTTTTGTCCTGTAACAACATTTTGCCTTGGATTAGATACCCCCTTGAGCGGTGAGCTGGGGAATGATCTGCAGCCTCATCTCCTGCAGCACTGCTGCTCCCCTTCTGAGGGCACTGAACCCCTGAAGACTGTGGTTGGCTCAAGTGACGAGGTGATTCCCTATCTTCATTGGCTCCTTGTGTCAGCTGCATAGTAGAAGGGAGGGGAAATCGAGATCTGAGTCTGTGAGTTAGAGCTGGTGCTGTGACCTTGGCTGGTGTCAGTGGGAGACCCTGGGATACCCCTGCCCTGGCTTTCTGCTCCCAGGCACGTGTGCTCCTCCCATGGCTGCCACACTCGTGTTCCTGTGCTCCTCCTCAGGCTGAATTGCCCTTGTCTTGAAGAAGCCAAACCTGCATGCGCCCCCTGCATTCTGCACAGGCTGTTTCTCTGCCTCTTGCGTGTTTGCAGTCCCTGCTGTCCTGGGGGCAAGGATCACGTTCTCCAGGGTGTGAGGAAAGGCAGGGCCAGAGCCACCTTGCTCTGAGATCTGCAGCTCTTGCTGCTCCCGTCCCACTCTGCCCCTTTGCTGAGGGATCCACGGAGCACTGGCCCGCTGGGGTCGGGGCTGTGGCCCTGGCTGTGGCAGTGGAAGGATGTTTCAGTCAGGGGTGGTTCTAGCTCTGAGTTTTTCCTAGAGTAAAAACTGTTTCACTGAGGCCAAAGGTGGTTTTATCTCCTGGTTCCTTGGAGCCTCGTGGTGCAGCCAGACCTCAGATTGCTCATACTTTCAGGTGTCCAGTTTTTAAGTGGGGATTTGAGATGAATGGCAAAGCTCTGCCCAGGTGACCTTGGCACACTGAGGTTGTATAGGTTCCCGTAGGGAAAAGGATAATACAGAACATCTCTGATGGCCTCTGAGGGGGTCCCTGTGGCAAGTGAGAGCCACTTGGGCCCTATCACTAACACAGCTCAAGCAGTGGCACCTCTCAGCCTTGGCAAACTGGAGCAGGATGTCCCTGGGACTGGCCCCGAACTGGCAGTGCCGCAGGGGGGTGAGGGAGCAGGAATCTGCTGCCCGCACCTTGGGAGCGTGGGATTCAGGCCCTGCCGGGGTTTGGGAGTGGGGCAGAGCAGTGGTGTGGGTGGGAAATGCACGCTGTCCCACGTCTGGGTTTCTGTTGTGTTTCATTTTTTCCGTGTGTGAGTGCGTGGGTGGTTCCCAGCCTGTCTGTGCTCGCCGGGGCAGTGCATGTGCAGCACGGGATGGTGTGTTGCCTCTCTGAGTCTGGGAGAAGTCCTGATAGCACATTGGGGTGAAAATAAAGGAAGCTTTTTCCTTAATGTATAAATGAATATTTGTATGATTAAATTAACACAGAAAAAAATACTCTGTAGCTGTTGAGAGTTTTATTGAAGCTGCAAAACTTCTGAGTCTGTCACCTTGTAGTTAAACTTACCCAGTTTGCTCCATCCCCAGACACTGAGCATCCTTAAACCCAGCTCCAACCCTGATTTACCCCAAATCACTGTGAAACCAAACCAAATTCGGTGCATATTGAGGTTATCAGACCACCTATCCAGCCCCCAGGTGGGGGCGAGGGTGGGAAGAGGCTGTGGGGGTGGTTGTGAGGGGGATAGAGTTGGGAGGGGCTCCTACAGCCTCTGGATCCCTCTGGGGCTGCACCAGGTGCCAGCACAGCCTGTTCACCAACCTGGCCATGGATTCCCTTGTGACAAGGTCAGGTCACTTCTCCATGGCAGTTCCTGAGGAGGAGTGGGATGGTCTCGGTGATCTCCACACAAAGTGATGCCTCAGCTGCGTCCCCACATGCTCCTTGTGTGGCTGATCTGCATCCCAGCCCTTCCCTGAGCCCTTCCCTTGGAGCCTGCTGCAGGATCGTGTGATGCTTCACACTTCAGATAGCCCAGACTAGAGGCATCAGACCTGCTGTCTCCTGAATTGCTCAGGAAGGCCGGAGAGGAAGTCTGAAGGAAGTTTAGTCTGCTTTTGTATTCTCACAATCCCTAAGGGAGCAGCTGGTGCTCCTGTATATAGGATGGGGACATACGAAGGTCTGGCTTTGCTGGGCATCCTGCGTGGTCATTTTGGGTAGATCTGAGTTCCCAGGTAAAGCTTTGCTGCTCAGGGCACCCTGCCCAAGAATTGCCTGGATAAACTGGGCCATGGAGCAGCTCAGCTGAGGCCGTTCCTTTGCTTACCGGGGAGTTTGTTACTAATCTCTGCGAGAAACCTCAATCTGTGTGTTCTGGGTTTGCTTTTACCATTTGAATAAATGCCTGGAGCTTTCATGTGGCATTAAGCTTGACTGAAAGCCTGACTGGGAACAGACATCCTGCTACCTATGCCTGTGGGTGTTTGTTTTGTGCCCTGAGCAGAACGCGCCCCTCGAGCTCTGGGTGCTCGTGGGCGTCCCGAGGTCGCTCTGTTTGGGTAGAGGAGGATTGCCCGCCCCTGCTGCTGCCCAGCTTTGCATTTACTCTTGTTTGCTTGAAAGAATCTGTTTGTTTTTAGGGTTGCAACCTGTCAGAGGTTGCCAGTGCAGGAAAATCCCATCACACCTTCAATGGTATCTCCTGAGCGGGCAAATACCCGGCGGGATTGCCATGGTCATCCCACAGCGCTGTCCTGGGCAGGAGGCCAAGTCACACGGCCGCTGCAGGCACCTGGAGCTGCTCGGGTGCTTCTGCTGCTGCTTTGTTTTTAGGGGAACGAGATCGTTGTTCACTGGAAGTTACAGGTCTGGTTTTCTGTAGGTTTTTTGGCCCCTGAAGAGATGTGGCGGTCAGCAGGAGGCTGTTCCCTGCTCTGTGGGATGGATGAGGGTGTGCTGAATGCCCAGGACCACTCAGCCTGTGCCTCTCTGGCTGGAGGGAAGGGCAGGATCTGCTCCAGAACATCCACAGCACTGTTGAATGTCCTCGCATCTGCAGGTGTGGGCCTGAAGGCTCCAGTGGGCACTACTGATCTGGGATCAGCAACTGGAACAGCAGCAGAAAGGAAAAGGACAGGGTTTTGTGATTTTTACTCATTTTTCTCTCTTCTACCTGTGGCAGCAGCCCATGGTGTGCAGTGTGATGCCAAGGGAAGATCAGTGCTCTCCTTCCCTCTGCTCCTGCTTCTCTGCAGATCCCTGGGGATGCACAAGGGAATGTTAACAGGCCAAGGGGGAAATGAGGCCAAGCCAGTGGGGAGTTGCTGCCAGGGGTCCGTGGGGAGGGAGCAGGGTCAAGGGGAACGTGAGCTTTCTGTGGAAGCTCTCTATAAGCTGCCCTTCAGCCGCTGCACCTGTGCTGGAAAATACCCAGTTACACAGGAATTATTTAAGGAAATCTAATCTCGAACGTTTCCTACCCCACTGATAAAACAGCCGAGTAGTAAAAGCTCTCAGGGAGCCTCGGAGGAGGCAGATGGCACGCACGGGCACGGGCCAGCCCTGTTTGCCCCGTGGAACGTGTGGGCTCGGCCCTGCGCAGCAGCTGGAGCTGGGCTGGCTCCAGACCTGCCTCGTGCGTTGTATTCCCATGTTTTTGGTTAATCCTTCCCTGCCGAAGTGGCGCCTTCACAGTAATGTAAAGTGGGAGAAAAACAATTTGTTCTTCACGTCTGTACACATGGAGTGAGCAGGGCAGTGTCCCGGGAGGCTGCACCGGGAGCGGGGACACCACGAGAACCGCAGCCCCATGTGCTGCCAGGGGCTGGTGCTGGGAACAGGGTGATGCTGGGCCAGGCTGGAGGGGCTGCCCTGGGTGCTTGGGTTGCCAGTGGAGGGTGTTGGAACAGGGTGTACTGGGGATGAGCCCGGCCTGGGGCAGGTGCCAGCAGAGGGAGCTGAGGTTGTTCGGGGCTGCGGGACAGTGGCTTTCCAGGCTCCTGGACCTGCTGGTGACTGCAGCCAGGCAGGCGAGAGCCGTGTCCCAGTGCACTCCCGGAGCAGCTGCTGCCCTGGCTGGGCTGGGCAGTGGGGTGGCACTTGTCACCTGGCCTGTCACCACCCTGTGAGGCTGGGGCGGTGCTGCTGAGCTGGAGCTGCTGGGCAGGGACACCGTGGGCAGGACCCCCTGGCTGGGAATGAGGGTCTGTGCAGCAGGAGGTCTGTGTTGTGTCCCAGTTTGGAGGGTGATGTCTGCTGTGGAGAAAAGGGGGTCTGGGTGCTCTGCTCCCACCACCAGCCCCAGGGCGATGCACAGCTCTGCAGGAGGGAGGGAGAGACCCTCAAATCTCAGGGCTGGGGTTAAGTCAGGCCCTTTCCTAGGAAAGCATCCCTCAGGATGGGGGTTTCAGCCTGCCCTGGGGCCAAGTCCCTTGTGCTGCTGGTGTGGAGCAGCCCGGCTCAGCAGGGTCTGTGCAGCACTGGCTTTCCAGGGGGAAACACAGCAAGAACTCGCATTCCTTGTTATCTAATCTGCTGCCTTTTCCCTCCTCCTTGTTTACTGTGGCTGGGTTTCCTCAATTAATTGACAGCTGCAGGCTGGGCCATGACGTCAACATGCAGCAGTGAAGCCCTAGACCCAGGGTAGCACTGGAGCCCCTCACACCCCTGTGAGCCCAGCGGGGCAGTGAACCCTCTGGTAGGTGGCAGTGAAGGTGCCTGAGGACTGGCACTGCTGTGTTGGGCAGCAGAGAGGCCCCAGGAGGCCACAGGAACATCCGAGCTGTGCTCAAGGGACACTTGAACCCATCCTGCCCTGCCTTGGCCCCGGTATCCCTGTGCTGCACTCACTGGGGTTGTTGGTGGCCAGAGCAGAGCTTGGCTGGATTCTGCAGGGGGTTGGGCAGTCATGATCACTGCGGCCACTGCCTTTCCAGCCTCCAGGCAAGTGCCCCTCGCTTCACCCACCCCAGGAGAAGGGGCCTGGGCAGCCCTGGGCTCATCCTCGCTCCCCATCGCAGGACTCAAAGCTCTCCCTGGTGGGTGGTGAAGGTGTAACGTCATCTCCTTCCTGAGCCCCCTGCCTGCTATCCCAATCCTCCCAGGCTCAGCAGGACGTGGCAGCAGCCCCAAAGCACCTGTGCCTGATGCCATGGTCTGCAGTGGGATGGGCACAGGAGGACAAGCTCCTAAACTACAGCTCTGGAGCATCCTGGTTTGTCCATCTCAGCAAGGAGGCAGTGAGGGGGGCTCGGCGGTGTGCAGGTGCCTCCCCCAGCAGAGGACCCTCCTGGGGAGGAGCTCAGCTGCTCTGCCTTGCCTGCGGGGACCAGGCTGGGAGGAAGCAGGTGACGGTGCCTGAGAAGCAGGTTTGTCAGAATTTTAAAGGGATCTAAATCAATAGCGATAAGGAAACAATTATTTAAAGAGCAAACAAATGGAAACTGCTAAATGTACCTTTTTTTATCCCTTTTTTTTTTTTTCTTGTGGGTGAAGGGTGCAGGGCTTGCAGGGCTGGTGCTGGAGTGGAGTGCAGCGCCTGCCCCAGGGTGGGCAGTGAGGGGCAGCACTGCTTGCTCAGCCCAGCCCCAGCCAGCCTGGAAACGAGCCTCACGGGACAAAGTGTTGTTTCATCCCGCCAGGAAAAAGGTTTTATGGGTCATCTGGAAATGCTAATCCTCAGGTGAGCCTGTTCGTGACGTTCGTGAGCCCGGTGACAGTGTCACAGCTCGTGTGGGGCAGTGTCAGCGGGGACAGGGACAGTCCCAGGGTGGCTGCAGGGACATTGCCATGTGCTGCCTGCTCCTGCTGGCTGCAGTTCCAAGGGAAAGGAGCTGCTGAGGCCAGGCAATCCCTGCAGAGCAAGGACGTGTTTGCTGCACCTCCTACATGGGAGCCTGAGGTTGTGCTCGGGTTTGTGGCAGGGCCAGGCTGCAGCTGGAGCCCATCCCCGCTCCATGGGGAGCCATCCCCCCACCCTTCCTGGTACTGGGGTGCTGGTAGAGGATTCCTGTTCCCCCAACCAGGCTTGTGGCTGTCACCACCAGGGCTTTGTCTCAAAGGGCAGCTCATTCCCATCCTTCCCCCCCATGGCGTTTTCATCGGCTTTTGGTTGAGGATTAGGCACGTGTTGACAGAACAAACATTTTGCTGCCCTCAAAATCCACGGCTGAGGAGAGAAGCGATGTCCTTGCTCTGCCAGTGCCTGAGCCAGCTCCAGGATGGGGAGAGCTGGGATGGGAAGAGCTGGGCTTGGGGCTGGGACAGCCCTTCAAGGGGAATGCGAGACCATTTCGGGTCACGTCCCACAGCAGGGCCAGAGCTCTGGCTCTCTGCTCCCTTGCAGAGATTGATGACTTTGTGCTTTAATAACCTGCCCTGCAAAACCAGGGATGCCACAAGGAATGCTGCCTGTCTCCAGTGGGGCTTTGGCAGGTGCTGGGGCCCAGGCTGTGAGGAGATCTGTGTCCCCCCTGCCTGGCTCCCGGTGTCTGTCACAGCTCCCTCCTCCCCAGACCAGGCTCCAGGAACGGTGGCTCCTCACTGTGTCTGGGTGACTGAGGAGACCAAGGGTGCCCATGAGCTGCCCCCAGGGTCATACATTGTCAGGGAAAAGTAAATTCCTCCAAGCTCTGAGGCCAGCCCAGAGCCTGTGCAGTGGGGGAAGGCAGAACATATGGGATGTCATTTGGGGTCCTGCCCCCCTCCCACACTATTTTTTCCCTGTGTGAGCCCCCAGGACAAGGTGCCTGAGCTGGGCGATGCTCACAGGAGTGACACGTTTCCTTCGGAGCCGGGTGAGTCACGGCTGAGTCACGGCTGGCTCTGCTGAGCAGCTCCATGTCCCCGGCCCCAGGGGACCCACAGCTCCACGGAATGCTGCAGGATGTGAAGCTGCCTCATCCCTTGTGGGGTCCCTGCCCTCTGTGCAGGGGGGCACAGGGGAGCCCTCCCCTCTCTGCTCCCCTGGGGCTGTGAATCTGGCTCAGCAGGTCAGGAGCACTGGGAGGGGAGTGACTCTGATCACCCTGCAGCCCTTCGCCTTCCAACCCCACCAGCTCTTACGCTGAGCTGAGACCGGGCTGAGTGTGGGTTTTGTGGTTGCTTTTAGGGTCTTCCCTCTGGGGCAGAACCTTCTGCAGGCTCTCCTGGGCTGGACAGCACAGGAACCAGGGGTAAACCATTGCCAAGAGCCTGCCCTGCTCCTGGGGCACCGCGTGCTGCCCCAGTGTTCTGTGTCCTCGGGGGTGCTGGAGCTGCCTGTGCCACCCGCTCCCCCCTGGGCTGCCTCCCTGCCCGGCGGCTCCCACGCTCCCCGGGCTGGCGCTCCGTGGGGCCGTTATGCCCGAGGATTGTTTTGCATGTGGGGAGAACCAGCAGCAGCAGAAGAATGAATTTGCATTTCCCAATGGCACCCAGTGTGGGAACCGAAGCCGCGGAGGGTTTCGCTGCCGCTCGGCCCCGCGCGGGGCTGTGTGAAAAGACAACATCCCGTCTGCTGGCACCGGGCCCGGCCCGTCTCACCTGGCTGCCCGTGTGTGCCTGGGAACGGCCCCGTCCCGCAGCACAGCCAGGCCGTGCTGGCCCTGCTGCCCCGCTCCTGGTGTGCCTGTGGGATGGGGGGTGATGGGGAGGAAACGGGAGTGCTGTGCCTGTGGGACTTATTTTGTGGGATTCTCTCATACTGGGTATGATCTGGGGTTCGTGTGCTGGTGCAGCAGCTGCATGAAGAACCCAGTGCAGGATCCTTCCCTACACAAGGGGTTTCCCTCCTCTGCACCCCAAATCTCTGGTGACAGTGCCAGTGTGGGGGGAGCTGTGACCTTTCCTCACCCTGCAGCGAGTGGGACGCACCCAGCCCGCTCTGAGCCCTCTCTTCCTGGCACTGCCATGCGACCCACAGCCATTTCCAGGCTTTTAATCCCAAGAGACAAAAGCAAAGAGTTTAACGCAACTGGAGGAAGAAAAGAGCAGGGCTTTGGGCAGGGAACAGCAAACACGGTGGTGGATCTGCTGCTCCTGCGACCTCCCCTGCGTCACCTGGGGTTTGCACTGGCAGCTGGGAACTCGACCCATGGGGTGCCGGGGGCAGTGGGGTGGCCAGGGTGGAGAGCTGGTGGTCCAGGGGCTGGGCTGAGGGCCGTGCTGCCATCATCCTGGCATCTTCGCCCACCTCCAGCTTGTCCTTCCTCAGCTGCCATCCCAGGTACAGCCAGGCTGCAGAAGGGACTGTGACACCCCAGGGCCAAACACCTCCTGTCACCACAGGGTGTGAAGGAGCCTTTGCATGGGGCCAGGTGAGCAACTCTGTGCCCGTGCCACCAGTGTGGAGCAGACATCCACCCTTGCACCCCCGCACGGAGTTGGCTTCTACAACGCCCCCTCTTCGCACCCTCAAGGGCTGCCCTGGAGCGCAGGTGACACCACAGTCCCACCTGCAGCAGCCCAGGAGCACCAGGAGGTGGGGATGGGATGTCAGAGCAGTGCCAGGACCCCAGCAGGGCTGCAGTGCAGCAGTGGGGACGCAGTGCCAGAGCAGGGAGCCCGTTCCCTCTGTCAGGGTGGGCCGTGGGTGGGGGCCGCGGCAATAACGCGGCTGTTTGCCCCGGGCACACACAGGGCCCTGTAAATGGGGTTTATGGCAGCAGCTGGGAGATGGGGGAGCCGGCGGGGTAATAAAGAGGAGTGGCCCTGCTCGCCCTGGGGCTGCCCGGGAAGTGGGAATGTCTGACCGGGTGAGGAGGGGTCTGAGGGGATGCAGGTGGTCCTGTCTCTGGAGCAATCCCAGCAGTTTGGGAGCTCTGTACACACTCCCTGGTGGATCTGCACGGGGTCATTGCACAAGAAAAAGTCCCTCTGTGCACACCTGTGGGTTTCTGCACTTGCACTCCCTGCCCTTGGGGTAACTTTGGGCTCTGCTGCAGAGCACTTGTCACCTCCCAGGTCCCTTGCAAGGGGTGGGGGTCAGGGGGTGCATTAAAGGTACTTCAACCATTTCAACCATTTCCAGTCTCCTTGGGCTGCACAAAAGCCTGAGCATGCCCATCCTGCAGCCTGAGAGCAAGGATTCACCCTGATTGCCCAGAGGCACAGACATGGGGTGCAAGATGAGGCCTCAGAGGGACCCTGGCTCTACACAGGGACAACCACTGTCCCCAAATGCTGTGTGGGAACTGGAGCAGAGGAAGTCCCACCACTGCAAGGGACCAGGAAGCACAACTGCATGTGGGGACAGGTCGGGCTCCGTGGTCTCTGCGGTTTGTGCAGTGACATCAAGGGCCTTCAATAGTTTTATTATATGTGACATGGCTGCTTATCTATTATTCTTGTGATGGAGCCAGAGATTAGTTGTGAGCAGGTGGGCAGAGATTCTTCCAGGCTGATTCATGGGTATTTTCTCCATCTCTCCTCTCTGGCCGCGTTCCCAAGTGTTGAAGTTTCAGCCATGGCAAAAGGCACCGGAATCGGAGCCGATGGGTTGACAGGGAGGACAAGGAAAAGGCACTGAAAACCTGCACACACGGGGCAGAAAAGCCAGACTTCATTTCCCTCTTTTGCTGTTCCTCAGGTGTTGCAATCTCTCCTTTTCCTGGTGTGCATGTGCAAGCAGAGCTGCGATTGCGAAAGGCGGCGGGGAGAGCCCAGCTGGAGCTGGTGACACCGGGGGGCTGCAGCCACCCAACCTTTGGGAGGGGAGCAGAGGTGTCATTTGGGGGCCTCTTCCCTGGCTTTGCAGTGCTGCGATGCCAGGCTCTCCCTGAGCCCAGAAAAGCAAATGTTTTTCCCTTTAATCTCTTACTCCTATCAAGATCCCGGTGCTGCTGATAAGAGGAGCAGGGAAGGCTCTTTCAGACTGAGGTGTGAGTCGGGCAACAGGCTCCCAGACAGCCCAGGATGACCCAGGTCTGGGATCCTCTGGAGCAGGGACTGCTGGTGCATCCCCTCTGCCTGGTGATGTCTTGCCCAGTGTCCTCAGTTGTGCTTTCCTCCACCTTGCTCCTGACTCCCTTGAGTGCTCTGGTTTGGTGTTTGCTCTGCTGAGAAGTTGTAAAGAAACCCAATAAATGAGGGTGACCTGGAGGTGGTGTCACAGCAAATCCCGCTCTCAGAGCCCATGCAAGCCATAACTGCTCTCCAAATAGGCCCCTCAGGCAGCCTGGCTGTGGGGCAGCAGCACAGAGCAGCCACAGGGAGGGTGGGATGGGTGCTGTGGCTTCCCAGCATGGCTTGTATGAGCCTGGTGAAACCTTCACAGGTGATTTCACTCTGCATCCTCAGTCTCCCTGGTTGAGACAGATGCACTTCCGTGCTCTGGGGAAGGTATCCGTGCTTGGAGAGTATCTATGTGACCCTGGGGCTTTGCTGGGATGCTCCTGCCCCAGGTGGCCTCGGGAGATGGTGGGGTGGGACGCAGGAGCAGGTTTGGGTGGGGCCTTGCCCAAAGCAGAGGATGCTCCGAATGGGGGGGGGCTCTGCAGTGGCTGCCAAGAGTCAGGAGCATTGTGGGGACACTGGGGGCCTGGAACCCCCTCCTGGCTGTGCCACATCTCCATCCCATGTGCCCAACTCCTGGCAAAGCCTGACCAGGGACTGGTGGCTTCCCAAGCAGCCACTTGCCCAGGGGTCCCCCACACCCAGCGCCACGTGTTCCAGCCCGGCTGTGTTTACCAACACAGCTCCCCTGGGACTCGGGAGCGCTGATCCGGGGGGAGCTTTGCCCACGATAAGATAACATTGAGGAGTTTCAAAGGGAGGCAGAAACTCCTGGTGCTGCCGATAGTGGCAAAGGCCTTTCCCAGCACCCGGGCTGGGGTCGCCTCCCCCCGGGGTTTTATTTTCCCCCTGTCAAACATTTCCGATGGCTTATCGGCCGTGCCGGGTCAGGGAGGGGTGGGTGCCAGCTCTGCCACTCCGTGGGCTGGGGACGGCCACGCGGCCGCTGGGACTGGTGACGTGGGCCCGACCTGAGCTGCGCCGTGGGTGTTTGTGGTGGGGTTCGGTCTGACGTGGGAATTCGGGGCATGGGGGAGTTGGATTTTGGCAGCGCTACGTGTGTGGGAGAACTGCCTGAACTGCCCTGCCTGCTTCGTGTGCTAAAAAAAAGACCATAAATACCAACTCGGTGTCTGTCTCGCTCAGAACAGCTTTTTCCTGCTTATGCCGGTGGAGACAACCTGGGCCCGGAGTGCTGCATGTTCTGGCCGTGGCCCTGTGCCCAGTCCCACCTGCAGCAGCAGCCACAGACCCCCAGGCACTGGACAGTGCTGTGTGCCCGGGGTTGGGAGGGTTTGAGTGGTATCAGGGGCTCCCCTCACCCCCAGTGGCTCTGAGCCTCTTGATCACAGACTCCACGACAAACCCCCGGTGGCTGCAGACCTTGGGTAGGGGATGGTCCCAGGGTGCAGGTCAGGGATGCTCCCACCTGCTCTGGGAGCTGTGTCACGGTGCAGGGCCTGGCCAGGGACTGCCAGGCATCCGGCTGGTCTCTGTGCTGCAGGTCCGTGTCCAGGAGGAGCCGTTGGCCTCGTCCCAGGTGAGGCTGGAAGGGGTTAACGGGGCCGGGTTTGCCCCACTCCCCTCCCAGGGCTATTCGGGTCCCAGCCCGCGCCTGGACTCCCCTGCCAAGGGTTAACCCGGCCCGGGCTGTTCAAACACCTCGTCTGAGGTAAGCACCGCTTGTTTGTTCAGGTAAATAAGGAAGGAATTGGATATAATGGGCAAAGGAGGCTCTGGCTGAGCCCTGACACTGCCGGGTATCCCTCGCACACTTCACACGGCTCGGTCCCTCCGGGGCTGCTCGGGGTGCCCGGCGCTGGTCCCGTCCGTGTCTCCCGTCGGTGTCCGTCGAGAGCCGATGTGGCTCAGCCCGGCCGTGCTGCGGCCGCGGGGCCGGCGCTGAGCCGGGCAGGAGCTGCTGGCCCCGACAGTGCCGGGCCCCCCCTCTCGGGGCCATGCCCCCCACAGCCACCACACCAAGAACCACGGGGATGGCTCTTCCCACCCTGCCCCAGGACCCATGTGGATTGTGAGCTGCCCGCGCACCCCCGAGGTAAGACGTGACCCCTGGCTCCCGGTGCTCCATCAGCACCCACCCAACTCACCTTCCCTCCCTTCAGGGGCTCCTACAGCCCTTTCAGCACCAATCTGACATGCTGTTGCATGTCAGCATCCCATCCCACAGCTCCTTGCACCTCCAGGTGCTGTTAAGGCTAAACAGGGACAGGTTGTCCCTTGGCATGAGGTTCTGGCACTCCTTGGGATGGTGTCACCCAAAATTAAATGGAATTTGCTAATTTTGTGTCTTTGCAACCCAAGGAGGGTGGGATAGAGCCAGGACTCCCAGGGCTGGCTCCTCCCAAGCCCACCTGGTGGCAGCAGCGACCCTGAGGGTCCCACCAGCCCCTGTGCCAGGCAGGGGACGGTGTCGTTCGGGGCCCTGTGTGACTGACCAGCAGCTGGGGCTCGTTGTGGAGTGGCCCAGGTGGCCATCAAGGATCTGCCAGCTCCAGGGTGTCTCTGTGCAGCTGAACCCCTTTTCCAGACTTGCACTGTCCCAGCTGCTTTCTGGATGGGTGTTTTTTTTGTCAGCCCTGCAGTCCCTTTGGCTGCGGGTCTGGTTTTCGTGGTTCTGCTCGGTTAGTGAAACACAAACGCGGCGTGGCTGCCAAATCCCCACAATACGGGCATTCTCCAGGCCGGGAGGGCGGGGGGGAAGGTGCTGCTATAAATAGGGGCTCCCTGGCCCCACATGGGGAACACCAAGCTCTGCTGCTCACCTGGGGGACACCAAGCACCAGGCTTTGGTCAGGTCACTGGCAGGTTGTGCCTGTCCCCTGCGACTGCTCCCTGTGCCGATGGAGAGGGCAGCCTGACCCGGGGTGTGGGGACCTGTGGGGACACCTGGTCCCTATGCCAGCAGCCATGCAGGTAATGGCAGGAGGAGCTGGGGGACCTTGGTGGTGTTGGAGGAGGCTGGTGGGGAGATGAGGGTCCGGGACCCCTGGGACGGGGGTGAGGTGAGCCCAGGGCTTGCCCTGGCCCCAACCAGGTACCAGAGCTCAGTCCCCAGGCCATCACCTTCCCAGTCCCCCAGTGCCCTTCCCAGTCCCTGCCCTGGCCGTGGGGAGGTTTTGGCCAATCCTCCTCCCTCCACCCAGAGATAAGAGGGGTGCGTGGCACAGGGTTTGGCAGCCAGGAGAGACGTGGCACGGCTGGCACTGTGGGGCTCACAGGGTGGATGGGACGTTCTGACAGGACCCCAAATTGTCAGCAGCCTCTGAGCACTCATCTGGGTCCCTGCTGCAGCTCCGGCTCGTGCAGGGACCCAGATACCTTTGCCTGCATAATCCAGGCTGCTCTGGGCAGTCTGGGACAGCTCTGGGTCCCACACGTCCCCTGTTCCTCCTGGCACAGCACGGCATGGCCCTGTCTCCAGCCTCAGCCTGGGGCTGGAGGTGACCCTGGCCCCCCACCCCGGCTGCCTGGGAAGGGCCTTGGGAAGTGCCTGGGGGTTTGGGAGACATCCCGGGTGCCGCAGGCAGCACCTCCTGATACCGAGGGCCAACCTCTGTGGGGCTTCCCGAGCGCTCCGGCACAACCTGTTCCACCGCGGATCGGCGTTTAATTAACGGGCCCATTGTTCGAGGCTGGGGGGTGGGTGAATTTCTGATTTCTTTTTTTTTCTAGCTCCCAAGGGCTGATCCCAGTGCTGCACCATTGCTGGTGCCCTGAGCAATGGGGGGTTGGGTTTGTAGGAGAGTTCAGGGTGACATGGGGGGTCCTTGGCCCCATCCCCCTTGGCTGTGAGGTCCATGTAGGGGTGGGTCCCTGCAGAGCTGCAGAGCTGAGCTGTGACCCAGCACCACCCACAGCCCTGGGCTCATGCTGGGCCCATGCCCTGGGGAGTGCAGAAACCTCATCCCAGCCCTGCTGCCCCATCCTATCCTGTGGAGCTGGGGCCACACTCAGCCCGTCAGCAGCCAGGGAGCCTCTGAAAGGGCTGATGTAACAACCAGCGCAGCCTCATCCAGCTGGGGCAGGGAATGGGAAGGTTTTGGGAGTCCCATGAGGGTTAGTGCGCTTGGGGCTGCCCCTCCAGCTCTTCTTTTCCAGGGAAATGCAAAAAGGGAGAGAAGAGGAGAGGGAAACAGCCACCCAAAGCAGCTTCTCAGCACAAACAGGTCCCACCCATCCTGGCTGCCCGTGCGCCGGAGCAGGAGAAAGTCAAACAGTGGCCCCCGCCCTGAGAGTACAGTGCCCTTGGTGGGGCATGGCACGGGCTTTTGGGGACACTTCCCAGGGGTTTGGGTCCCTGTGGTCCCAGCTGGGAGGAGGGGAACAGGATGAGGATGGGGCCGGGGCCGTCTGTCCTGCTGTGTCCGTGCACAGTTCCACATGTCCCATTTACAGCTGTGGAGGGCGGAGGATGCACCACGACCTCAGAGCACTGGAGGCATTGGAGACCCCATCCCCTCCCCAGACATCCCCATGGCCGTGCAGCTGCACAAGCTGTTACCACTTCCCTTTTGTGCCAGGAGCAGTGTGGGGCTGGATTTAAGGCTGATCTCCTAGAGCTCTTCTTTTAATCCCAGCCAAATCAAGGAGAGCTTTGGAAGCCAGCACCATCTCTCAGGGAAACTGTTTGGGTGGTGGGGGCAGCTCAGTGGTCTGGGCACCCCTTCTCCCTCCTCCTCGCTGTGGTGCCACTGAAACTGTTCAGGGACATGGGCTGCAGCTCTGAACCCATAACCCCTCCCCAGGTTCCCGTGGGTCAGGCTGCTGTGGGGGCTGTTTGGGTGTCCATGGTTCCTCTGTGTGGGTTTTTTGAGCTCTTCAGGCTTTTCCAAGGGTGAAGTGATGGGCATTTACCCCTAGCTGGGGTTTGGAGCAAACAGGACACCCCCTTTCTCTGGCCACTACCCTCTGTTCTGCTTCAGGGCTGCCTGCTTTCCTTAGGGGGGCTTGGCATGCTCCTTTTCCAGTGTCAGCTCTGTTGTTAAAGCTCCTTTTTCTGCTTTTAGAACACCAGTTTTGGATGGTCCTTCCTTTTCTTTTTGTAAAATGCAATGCTGGAAGCAGAGGAGCTGGGCAGTGCCCTGGCCATGCCCATCTCCAGCTTCTCCCTGGCAGGGGTTTCCCCTTCCCAAAGCCTCAGGATGGCTCTTGGGGAGATTTATCCATGGATGGAGCCATTCCCTGGTGTTGCCATGGAAATTCAGCAGGTTCATCCTCTTCTCCATGGTCTCCAGGACTCCCTGCATATGGAGACAGATGGGGACAGGCTGATTTTGGGTAGTTTTTCTTGCAAGAGAGTAAGGGTAATTGCAATTATCCTTTCTTGCAAGCAAAGTTCTCATCTGGGGGTTGGCACTGGTGACCAAGGGCACGGTGTTGCGGTGCTGGACTCGGGTTCACCTGGGAGATCTGAGGTCTGGGGGCTGCTGTGCTGGGGCACCCTCAGGTGGCAGCAGCAGGAGAGGTTTTCATGCACAGAAACGCGTCCATGTGGCTCAAGCATCCCCTGTCACCCCAGGGCTGCCCTGCACAGGTGTCAGGAGGTCCTGCAGTCCCCTGCTGCCTCCTGCCAGGGCCTCAGCTCCAGCTGGGACTGAGCTGCTGCCAGCCTGATGTGCAGTCCATGGAGACCCCAAACACCCAGGGGGGTCAGATCCTACCGGTCTGCTGGGCTCCTTCTCCCTGCCCGATGCTGCTGCTGGTTCCCCCCAGCCAAACACAGCCCCCCCAGCCGTGGCTGACCCCGGGCCTGCCCTCATCCCGAGGCTCGCGGGGCGCCGGAGGCTCTTTGGAGGATTTTTGCTCTCTAACAGGCTTAGTTCCTCCCTTTGTGCCCGGCTGCTGGGCGGGAGGGCAGGAGCAGTGCCGGGCTGAGCTCTGCTCCTCTCTCCTCTCCGGGCAGGTTTGGAGCCGGTGCTGAGTGGAGGGATGGGCAGTGCCAGCCCCGGGCTGACCGCTCTGCCCCCCGGCCGCCTCACCTGGCCGGACCCTGCGCTGCTGCCGCCTCCCCGAGACCCCGGCCCCCGGAGCTGGGGCTGCCCCGAGAGCCCCAGCCCCCCCAGCACCCCCGAGCAGCCCCTGCCCGCTTTCTGCCTGCACTACTTCGACATGCTCTACCCCGAGGACACGGCCTGGGCCACCAAGGGCGTGGGGGAACCATCCCCCAGCAGCGCCCAGGGCCGGGAGGAGGCGCGGAAGGAGCCGGAGCAATGTCCCATCATCGACAGCCAGGGCCTAGGGCTGGGGCACGAGGGGGACCTGCAGACCAGCCTGCACCTGGAGGAGCACTCGCTGGAGCAGGTGCAGAGCATGGTGGTGGGAGAGGTGCTCAAGGACATCGAGACAGCCTGCAAGCTCCTCAACATCGCCGCAGGTGGGTGACCCAGGCAGGGAGGGATGTGCTGGTGTGGGAGCCGAAGCCACCCTGCACTTTGGAGGCTGCAGCCCATGCGGGGTCTGGGGCAGTGCGGCTGCTCCCCGGGAAGGAGGGTCTGGTTTTGGGGGCTGCTGTGGGGGGAGCTGGCTGGCTGTGCTCACCCCCCACCTCCAGACCCCACGGACTGGAGCCCCGGCAATGTGCAGAAGTGGATCCTGTGGACAGAGCACCAGTACCGCCTGCCACAGATTGGGAAGTCCTTCCAGGAGCTGTCAGGGAAGGACCTGTGTGCCATGTCTGAGGAGCAGTTCTGCCAGCGCTCGCCCGCCTGTGGTGACATCCTGCATGCCCACCTCGACATCTGGAAGTCTGGTGGGTGCCAGGGACTGGGAGGGAGCTGGGGAGATGGGCAATTCAGGATGTGCAGCAGGAGATGCCCTCCTGACGACCCACTCCTCCCTTCCAGCCGCCTGGATGAAAGAGAAGGCTGCCCCTGGAGATGTGAGATACTGCGGTGAGTTCTGTAGGCTCAGCTCCGCAGGCCCCACTCATGCAGGTCCCTGGGATGGTGCCCAGCAGCGAGGTCTCCCCCTCCCTCCTCTCACCCATCCCTTCCCGTGGCAGGGGGTGACTCCAGCTGGGCCGACAGTGAGGTGGACTCGTCCTGCGCTGGGCAACCCATCCACCTCTGGCAGTTCCTCAAAGAGCTGCTGCTGAAACCCCACAACTACGGGCGCTTCATCCGCTGGCTCAACAAGGACAAAGGTGTGGCAGGGATGCTCTGGAGGCCCCAGGGTGGGCACTGGGAGGATGGGGAGCAGGTGGGGCTGTAACCAATCCCCCCTGCCCTGCTCCCCTCCCAGGCATCTTCAAGATCGAGGACTCGGCGCAGGTGGCCCGTCTGTGGGGCATCCGCAAGAACCGCCCGGCCATGAACTACGACAAGCTGAGCCGCTCCATCCGGCAGTACTACAAGAAAGGGATCATCCGCAAGCCCGACATCTCCCAGCGCCTCGTCTACCAGTTCGTGCACCCGGTCTGAGCGGGACAGGCTGAGCCCCGGGAGGGACGGGGCACGTCACTGCCTCCCTCTGCCAGCACTAAGGACCTCAGCTGGGGTGCGAGAGGCTCCCCGCCCCCAGGACCTGCTGGACACGGACCCAGAGACCCCCCTTTCCCCCAGCTGAGGGACCACCCCCAGCAAGCCCTGGTGCAGGGCAAGGACTGTGCAGAGCCCTCATCTCCCCTGGGCAATCCCACGGGAAGGGTGGGCGTGGGGCCGGGTTTGTCCCTCCCCCTCTCCTCCCCCCGGGTGCTGGTTGAGGGTGGCTTCGCCCCAACCATTGTTTGGGGAGGACAAAGCCTGGGCATGAGCTGGGACAATGGAACCCGCAGGGACAGGGCACCCGCAGGGACAGGACCACCTGCCACTGCCCGTGGTGGGGCTGCTGACCAGACCCAATCCAGGCAGGAGCAGCCTGGCACTGCCTGCCATGGGAGCTGTGCCCCTGGAGACCACGGGCATCCCCTCGGGACAGGGGCACCCCCCTTCACTTTCCACTCCAGGACACGCTTGGCTTCTCCCCTCTGCAGGGATTCAGGGCTGAAAACGGGAGTTTTGCAAAGGCACCAGCTGTAAATGTGGGTGTGGGCTGTGCACAGTGGGCGTCCCCTGAGCTGCGTCCTCCATCTTTGGGCACAGGGCCACCAGACCCCTCCTAAGATCCCAGGTCCTGTGCCCTGGCACAGGGCTTTTCCCTTGATTTGGATTTTTTCTGGACTGCCTGATTGCGGAGTTTGGGAAAAGGGAGATGGCAGTTTGCTCTTTCCCTCTGGACAGTAAATCTGGATTGTGACCCGCTGAGGCTGGAGTGGGACAGAGGGCTGGGATTGCTTCACCTGTGCCTTGCACCAGTCAGAGTTACCTGGAGATGTTGATCTTTTATATTATAGGGTTTTTTATGTTTATTTACTTTCTGGTTTTGGCTGGCAGCGAGTTGTGGTTTAGGTTCAAATGCCGAGGGGTGGCCCGGGCTCCTGGGGATGCTTTGTGGGAGCTTAAGAGGAAAAACACCTGGTTCTTGGTATTTGGTTTTACCCTAAAAGAGCTGCCTGTGCCAGCTCCTGTCTTTTCCTCTGTTCCACCTGCTCCATGTGTGAGTCCTGCTCCCCATCCTGGCTGGAGGAGTGGAGAGCTGCCGGAGGGAGGAGGGGAGCAGGGGAATGAGGAGAACTGCCTTGGCCTCTGGAAAAGGGGATGAAAAAACAAATAATGGGGGGAAAAAAAAGCAAAATGTGTCTTGTGGTTTGCTCTGTGTGACTGACACTCCTGCAGCCAGTGCAGGGGCACAAGGAGGATGGGCTGGGGGTGCTGGTGCCCCAGATCTGGTGGTGCCCCAGATCTCGTGTCCCTCTCCAGGTCCTCTGGCAGGGTGGGGAGGGCAGGTGGTGGCATCAACTTGCTGTGCCAGGGCCTTCCCAGCCCCAGGGGAGTGCTGGGTCAGGGCTGTGCTGGGAATGGCCCCAAATCCTAACCCAGGGGCTTCCCAAGACTTTTCTGGGAGGGGCACAGGATTCCCCAAAGGCAGTGGCTCTTCCCTGCTCCCACAGCCCCCAAGGACCCCAGCAATGCATCCGAGCCCCCCACCCCTCTGCACCCCTCAGGGTGGCAGAGTCAGTACCTGGGGTGCAGTGGCTGCCACTGTGGCTCTCTGGGCTGCAGGGGGTCTGCAACCCCCCAGCCTCCCCCACGGGGGCGAGATGGGCACACGGCAGCAAAGGAGACCCCAGAGCCAAGGACGCTGACAGAGCTCGGTTATTTTCTCTTGCTGCTTTTTGTTGTTGTATTCACTGAAATACAATCACGATATATATATATATTATATATATACTTCTTAAATTACACAATCGATGTACAAAAACCGGGGTGCATTGCTGAGACAGGTGGTTGGTTGGGTCTTTTCTGACTGTGTTTTTTTTCTGGTACCTGGCAGGGCCAGGGGGCTCCTGCCCACCATGCCCAGCACACGGTGCTTCCACGAGAACACTGGATCCCTGGGGCCAAAAAATTCACAAACCAAAGGAGGGGGCGGGAGAGGAGCAGGAGGAGCGTGCAGGAAGCCGATGGCATCGATGCTGCTAAGGGTGATGGCATGGAAAAAAATGAGAGGTGATCTGTAGGGAAGAGCCCAGGATGACAAAAGCACCCGAGGCAGAGGGGCGGGGTGGCCGTGCTGGGGCAGCACCCGTGGGGACTGCGGGGCTGCTGCCCATGCCATGACTGGTGGCAGAGCCCAGGGGAGGGGGGCAGAGCCCCTCAGGGACAAGCAAAGGGCAGAGCCTGTGGCCATTCCCCTGCCTGGGCATGTCTTGTTTTCAGCCGTCTTCACCAGGCAGCTGCTCTGCCCGGGCTGGGTCTGCTGCCTGCGCTGAGCCCTCCTCCTCCTACTCCTCATCCTCTTCCTCCTCCTCCTTCTCTTCTTCTTCCTCCTCCACTGGCTGCAGCTCCTGCCGGTGTCCTGCAAAGCTGGATGATGCTCATCCCCCCTCCCTCATCTGCTCCTGCCTCTCTTCAGGAAGGGGGTGGATGGAGACCATCCCCAGCCGTGTCCAAGCCAGTCCTCACTGTCCCAGGCTGGGCGTGAAGGTGCTTCCAAGCACTGGGCTGTGGTGAGTCCTTCTCTGGACAGCGCTGGATTTTAGGGCCATCTCACCTGGATCTGCTGTGTGCTGGATACTCCTGAAGGGTGGTGCTGCTCCCTGCAGCACAGGCCAGGCATCAGCTCAGGAAGAGGAGGAAGCTGAAGAGATGCCATCAAGCTTCATGGCGGGGCTGGTCCCACCTCACCTGGGCATCTCAAGGATGACCGTGGGGCTGAAGGGGGACACTCATCCCCTTCCTCAGAGTGGGAGGATGAACTGGGAGAATATGGAAACACCAAAAAAAACACCGGAGTCAGACTCCAATCACTCTCAGTTTTCTGGGATGAATTTGGTTGGTCCCAGGAGCTTCGGCGCCGTGCATTTCGGAACAGTTCCAGCCAATCAGAAGGCGGCTCATGATTTCAGTATCTTTAAAAACCAACCAATCAGGAGCTCTCACTGGTTGGGCTTCAAGATCTTGAGGTATCGGCTTTTCGCTCAGAAAAAAAATCAACTAACGTAGACGAACGGACAACGTCATCTTTCGCTTCACATTATCTTAGAAGAAAGCGACTATGCAAAATACTCTTCGGAGACAACTCTTAAAAAAATAAAAGCTTGGTCGGAAAATATGTCTGAATCTCTAAGTATGAGGAGTGGAGGACCAGACGGCAGAATGGCTGGTTGGCTGGTGGAGAGATGGAGACAACGGAGGGTGGATTTATCTGCTGATGGTGACGAGGAGCACACCACAAGACTTAGATTGCCTCCACATAGTTGGCAGGGTAGAGCCCTAACTGCCCGTTGTCCAAGCGCCCTTTGCACCATCCCTGCTCGTCTTCCTCACCGAGTTTGGTCAGTTCATCACCTGGAGAGAAAGGTGGAAGGGAAGAGCTCGTTGCAGTTGCTGGAGATTCTCCTATCCCGTTTCTCCCCAGGGTGGAGCTGCTGGGGGCTTCTGGGACTGATCCCAAGCACGTTGGTTTGTAGGGTAGAAGAGCAAGGGGTGACCCATGAGACCTTCTGTGCCCTGTCCCACCATCGCTCCAGTCCCACCCGCCTTTGGGCTTAGCTTCTGCTCTCTCCTTTCTGACAGGTCAACTTTTTGAAGGGCTGGGCTAACTCAGAAATTATTTGAGGGATTTCACACCAAAACGTGGAGGACCCACAGCTCCAGCAGGGGAGCCCCACCCAACCTGGCCCCGGCAATGGACCGTACCTGCTTTGAAGCTGAGCTCATCCTGCTCCTGCCCGTCGTAGTCGTACAGAGCCCGCACCCGCACGCCCTTCCCCGCCGCCTCCTCGTCGAAGGGGTTGGTGCCGCCGTTGGCCTCGCTGGCGTTGAAGGAGTTGCTGCCCTCGTCATCAGACCACTCTGCGCTGTAGGTCTGCCCGCGGTCGTGGCTGCTCACGCTGGGGGAGGGAGGAGGGGGAGGAGGTGGCTGTCACCGAGGACACCCTGCACCTCCGAATACTGAGTGGCACTGCTGTGCCTCCCCCATGGCACCTCCCCTCTGCGCTGCCCTCACCTCCCACGCTCGCCTGCCAGAGCCCCCGACTCGCTGGTGCTGCTGGTGTTGGTCAGGGTCACCCCCTCGCCCTTCTTCTGCTTCTCCTTCCGCGTTATCGTGTGTGTCAGGTCTGGGTTCCACTCCTGCAACCACAGAGCAAGCGGCCCCTGAGCACTCGCCCGGCCCCCGAGGCCTGCCAGCGCGCAGCCGGGGTGCCCAGCCTCACCTCAAACTGGGGCCAGTTCATGGGCATCCCGGGGCCACTGGTGCTGCGGAACCACCGCAGGTCCTCCTGCGCGTCCGACAGGCGGATGGTCTGCTCCAGCTCCCGGTACACGTTGGCGTAGCTGCGGGAGAGACGGGGTCAGCAGGCTGGGGGAGCTGGGGCTGTGTCACCTCCTCCAAGGCACTGGGAGGCACCAGGCTCCCCCACAGCCACTCTGGTACCTTTTGGTGACCATCGTGTTGGCCAGAAACCCCCTCCCTACCTGCTGCTCTCAGCCAGGTTCAGGTGCCTCTTGATGTCCAGGAGCATTTCCTTGAGGAAGTTGAGCCTCTTCTCCTCAAACTGCTGGCACTGCTCGAAGACCTGCTCCATGCTCTCGATGTACTGTGGGGTGCACTTGTTCAGCTCATCCAACACCTTCTCATACTTCTCCTGGGTCTGCAAAGGTGCAGGAGAGACCTCGTTTGTACCTTGAGCGCCTCAGAGGTCATTTCTGGGTGCTGAGAGATCTGGTTTGGGGGTCACCAGGCTGGGGAGCCCAGGCTGAGCCAAGAGCCTCTGTGACCCTTGTTGCTGGAGAGATTTTGCCCCAGTAAGAGGGATAAATCCCTGTCCTGCTCACACTCCCCTGAGCACTGCTTGCAAGTCCTCACCCTTATACAGGAGCATAAGGATGGGAAAATGGGAATGGATGGTGGACAAAGGGGTGTGGTGGCCATTTCCACTGATATCCCCTGCTTGATGCCTCGTGAGCCCAGTGCAGGGCAGCGGCTCGCACCTTTTGCACGTCTTGCTTGCACTTTTCCACTTTGTCCTGGAGCTTCTTCTGCTGCTCTGGGGTGTTGGATTGATCCGCCTTGCTGTTGGCTTCCCGGGTCATGGCCAGCTTCTCCTCCTTGCATGCCAGGTGATAGGCTTTCTTGGCTGTCTCCAGCTGTGGAGAAGAGAGGGAAGGGACATCAGAGAAGCAGTCACAGGCCCCTGTCCATCTCTCTGCCTGCATGGAGGTGCCACCTGCGCCTCCCAGCCTGGACCAGGCACACAGAGCCACAGCTGGGAGATGCAAGGATCCCCCAGGGCACTCTGTGCTTCTCTCACCTCCTTGAGCTTCTTGGCCCAGGGCTTCTGGGCTTTCCGGAAGCCATCCTCAGCCTCCTTGGCCTCCTTGAAGCCCCCCATGATCTGCTTGTGGTAGGCGTCCTTCTGCCAGTTCTTGACCTTCTCGAAGTCGTCGTTCAGCAGGCTGTTCTTCACCTCCTGGTGCAGCTCACTCACCTTGTCTGCCTCCGTCATGATGGCTGCCCATGCCTTCTCCAGGCTGCCATACTGGGGACCTGGGGGCCAAGGGGACACCGGGGGTCACTCCACAGCCCTTTCCCCTCCCTCTCTGCCAGGGGAAGCTGGGATGGTGCAGGGGCACCCAGGTGTCCCAGGGGGTGCTTCTCACGGTACCTTTCTCGATGAGCTGCCTCCACCTCTTGGACCAGTCAGTGAGCTGCTGGGCGTAGGACTTCTCGATCTTGGCCCGCTCGTGCACGCAGTTCATGAGGTCGTTGCAGAGCCGGTGTCCATCGTCGATCCGCTTCACCGTGCGCTTGTAGTTCCCCACCTGGGAGGGGGGTGGGGACAGGCAGGGTGGGAGCTGTGGCTGGGCTGCCTGGCTCAGCCCCAGCTGGCCTGGCCTGGGGATGGAGGAAGCCCCAGGCAATTTGGAAGTGCAGGGAGGGAGCTTTGGTTTGGGGCTGCTCAAACTCGACTCCTTCCAGTCCCCTTTGTCGCTTTGTGCCGGCTGGGGACAGCTGAGGTTGAGACCTCTGGCAGAGCAGGGATGCTCTCAGGCAGGGAGGGGAGGGTGTCCCTGTCCCCCGCAGCCCAGGGGAGCCTTGGGGTGCAGCCACAGTGGTGTCAGGGCTCCATGGGAGGAGAGGATGGCCAGGACTCACCTCCCAAAAGCTGTCAGTTGTTTCCTCGGCAGCTGCTGCTGACTCGTCGTAGGAACCCGACATGGCTCCTGGTGTCTTGGGTGTCAGAGCGGGCACTGGGTGGCTCCTGGGCAAACACGAGCCTCATGCACTGAGGGGAGAGGAGAGAGGAGTCACGGGGATGAGCAGGGAACCCCCATCCTTCCTGCCAGCAGCACCGCTGGACAAGCATCCGGCTGCAGGGGATGGCCATGGGGACGGTGCCCACTCCAGCTCTGGACCTGCAGACTCCTCCAGTGCTACCACCCAGCTGGTGCCATCCAAGCCCCCTGGAGCTGGCGGTGCCCGCAGGGAATCGTGGGGAGCAGCACGGTGGGCACTCACCGGCCAGGGCCTGGCTCAGCACCGCGTCCCCGGCAGCCGCTGGGCCAGGGGCTGTGGCAGGGCCAGGGGGATGCGCCGCCCAAGAAACTCTCGTCCTGATATTCCACCCTAATCCGTCCTGATCTTCAGAAAAACGGCATCCCCCGAGCATCACGTGGCCTGGCTGCACGGCTTAACCCTTTGCCGCTCTGCCAAGAGCCGGGAGGGGGCTGGAGGTGGCACCTCATGGGGTGTAGGGGACACCGTGGTGGCCATGAGCGTCCTCATCATCCCCACCCTGACCCAGATTCGGACAGTGCTCCCACAGGAAAGCGCTGAGCCTGTCCTGCATACCAGCTGCCACTGGAATGGGGACGAAGTGGACAAGAACAGCCCGAATTTCCTTCTGCCCTGTCCCCAAAGGGCCTGCAGGAGGAGGATGCGTCCGAGATCCTCACACACCATCCCTTCCCCGGGGCAGCAGAATGGGCAGAGGGGGACCTGGCTGCCCGTGCTCTACCCCACAGCAGCCAGAGGGCGATGGGGTGGGAGGGCAGTGCTGGGGGGCAGGGTCCTATGAGTGTCCCTGCTGTCCAGCTGTGTGCACAGCTGGCCCCAAGGCACCCTCGGGCCGCAACAGGGCACAGACCCAGGAGGATGGGGGCCCGAAACAGTTACTGGAGCGCGGCACAGGGCTCGCTGTGCTGGAACTAACAGGGCCTGGCAGGGATTTAGTGATATAACCAGGGAGGCACCAATCCCTGCCGCCCTCCCCAGACAGTTAAAAATAAACGCGTGACTGTCCCTCGCTC
The DNA here is from genome assembly GCF_022539395.1 of Myiozetetes cayanensis. Lineage (NCBI taxonomy): Eukaryota > Metazoa > Chordata > Aves > Passeriformes > Tyrannidae > Myiozetetes > Myiozetetes cayanensis. The sequence goes on from NW_026087544.1 coordinate 473,250, forward strand.
AGCGCTGAGATGCAGATGGATGGGGGGCCGCAGAGTCCCCCGCAACCGGTACTTCACAGCGCCCACACCTGCCTGGCACCCACGGCATTGCCACCATGCCTGCCTGGCACCTATGGCACCGCCACTGCTCCTGCCTGGCACCCACAGAACCACCACCATGCCTGCCTGGCACCTACGGCACTGCCACTGCCCCCGCCGGGCACCCACAGCACTGCCACTGCTCCTGCCTGCCACCCATGGCACTGTCACTGCCCTCCCCGCCCAAACCCCCAGGGGCTGCCCCAGTGCACCTGCAGCGGTGGCAGAGCACCGGTGGCACAGCCCGCAGGGACTCTGCAGGGTGCTGCGGGTACCGTCCCCCCTGCAGCCCCTGGGCACGGTGCAGTGCCCAGCACTGGGGCTCTGGGTTTTGCTGCAGAGGCTGTGCTGGCACAGCAAGGACATCCTCAGGGTGAGAGACTCGGTGTGCCTGGGGCCGGGATGGGACCCCAGGGCTGGAGCACCCCCACGGCTGGGGGTGCCCCAGGACCCAGGGGCACATGTGGGGCCCCAGCTGCCCCCCCAGCTGCCGATGCCCCGGGGCACTGCGGACGTGGCTGCCGCAGCTCCCACTCTGAGCCACTACCTGGTCCGAGCCGCAGCCCGGGGGTTATTTTTGGCTCTGCATCACTTCCCAGCTAACGCTGCCTCCTCGTTGCCACTCTCCCCCACGCGCGACCATCTTCGTGCACCCACGCACGTGCCTGTGCCCCCACATACGGGGCTGCCTCGGTGGCCTGTGAAGCACATGCCAGCCCCCTGCCAGCCCCCTGCCAGCCCCCTGCCAGCCCCCTGGCCCTGCTGGCGCAGCCCATCACCTCCCATCAGGGCGGCTGGCGGTGATGCCTGGCGCCTGCAGAGCCGGCGGCTGAGCCGTGGCATGGAGAGCTGCCAGCCCCAGCCACGCGCTGCCGCACGGGTACCCTCAGCCCGGGGGCTCCACGGCAGCCCCTCATTTCCACAGAGCTGCTGGGGAGAAGCCACAGAGCGCTTGGCATGGAGTGACGACAGAGTTTGGCCCGGCTCTTGCCCCGGGTGCCCTTGGGCTCTCCTGTCAGCCTGCTCAGTACTGAGCACTCACACAACTCATCTCACCTACCAGGCAGCTCCTGCTGTCCCAGTGCTACAGGGGGGTCTCTGCCCTCCGTGGGGGCCAGGACGTGGCCACTGACCCTGCGCAGGCAGGAGGCTGCTGCAATGCAGAGGCTGGTGCTGCCGACAGTGCAGGCAGGGCATGGGCAGCTGCCCGTGCCCCTGCGGCCACAGCCCTGCCTGGTAGAGCCCTGTCCCCAGGAAGGTGGGACAGTCTGTCCTGCTGTCCACTGTCCCCAGGCTGTTCTCTCCAGGTGTGGGAGGCATCCTGCCTCCAGGCATGTTGGCTGAGCCCAGTGGGGCAGGAGGGGCTGCAGAGCCTCCTCTGCTGCAAAGGCCAAGGCAGCATGGTGGTAAATGCTTTGCCAGGAGGGAGCAGAGCTCAGAGTGAGATGGTGTCCCCACCCTGAGCCCATCCTTTCCCCAGGCAGCAGGTTCACACCAGGTGTGAGGCCCGTTGCTGGGAGGGCAGTGGGTGAGTGATTGTTGCTGAGAGCATCCAGGGCAGGGGGAAGCCAGGCTGGGAGTTGTGCTGGTCCGTGGGAATCCGAGGAAGTGGGCTGGGCTTTAGGTTTTTGGCCGCAGGAAAGGTCATTTGCTCTCCCTTATCTTGGCACGGAGTTGCTTGAGGGTCGTTGGGGGCTGCAGCACCAAATGCCACTGCGATGCACCACTTCTGTGACCACATGAAACCACTCGTGGCAAAGACAACAGGACTAGGAACAGCCGAGGGAGCCCAGGGGAGCCTGGCAGCAGCACCTGCCACCGCGCTCTGGAGCTGCCCCACTGCTGCCCCTGCCACCGGCACATCCCTGCCTGGCACCGCAGCCACCGCCGGCACCGCAGCCCTCGTGCTGCTCCCGCTGCGGCCACGCACGGGGGCGAGGTGCCCCCAGCACGGGTCCCCAGGCAGAGCTGGTGACGCCGACGTGCGTCGCACGAGGCTTTGCAGCTGCAGAAGCTGTGCCTGGTTTGCTGCTCCTCTGGCCCGGGTGGCTGCGGGATTCCCACCTGCACAGGGCTGGTCCGTGTGTCCTGCGGGGCTGTGGCAGGGAGATGCTCCCGGGGCTGGTGAGGGTCAGAGCTCAGGGGTGAGGGGCTGCGGAGGGGTTTGGCTGTGGCTGAACCGTGTCCCCCTCTGGAGCCGATGGGGACTCTGGGAGGAAATGGTTAAGCAGTGGGTGCTGCTGATTCACGCTGGCAGCTCCACTCCAGCAGAGCCCAGGGCTCGAGGCTGAGCAGCCTGAACCCTGTCCTGCTCCTTCCTTATCAAACAGCCCAAGGCCAGCAAAACCCCTCTGACTGGAGCCCTGGGGCAAACAGCCAAATCCTGTCCAGAGGGAAGGGACGGGTGTACTGCAGGTGCATCCCCATGGGATCTCAGCCAGAGCAGTGCCATGGGGCTGGCTGGGACCTGGTGCTTGAGCAGTGCACGAGGTGGCTGCAAGGGCAGCAGGGCCCTGGAGGGGACACATAGATAATGATGGGAAACTTCCGTGAGCCACTTTTCCAATGAATGTGCCATAGGCAGAATGTGCCTGTGGCAGCCTCTTGGTTTGCATTAGGGTCATCTGCATCGACAGGGGGATCTGGGGACCTGCTGGACTCTGCCAGGTCAGGGCTTGTGGGTTCCCCAAAAGCAGAGTATTTGCCAAGGAGGTTCAGTGATCCAGAGCAGTACCAGGAGCCACGTGTCCCAGGGGGCTGCCGGGGGCCAGGTGCTGCCAGGCTGCAGTAGCCAGGGGAGACGCTCCAAGCTGTGGCAGTGATCGGCTTCACAGCTCGTGTGGGCTCTGCAGAGACCTTCCCCTCTCTCTGCACTCCACAAAGCTGCCCATCGGTCTCGTAGGGATTTTAGGAGCCCTGTGCAATGATTTCTGGAAGCATGCTTGGCATCTGCAGATAACGCAAGTGTCTCTCTCCAGGGGAGCCTGCAGGCTCAGGGACAGCGGATGTGCCGGGAATGCGGATGGGGAATGTGGATGGGCATCCCGGGAGGGGCAACAGCAGGATTGCCAACCCCCTGCATGTGCTCAGGCCTGGGGAAGGGAGATGAGGCTCAGCCTCAGCTGGGGTGCTCCACTGGCCTCCCAGCTCTGCAGCCTGTCTCATCCTGCTGCCTCGGCTCGCCGAGGTAAACAACGCTGCTCGGACACCGAGCAGGGATTTGTGCAGTCCCAAGAGCTGGGTTTAGGCAGAAATCCAAAGATGAGGTTTGCAATTAAACCCAGAAGCAGCAAACAAGGGTGGTGGAGGATACAGCGGTGCCATCCCCCCACTCTTGCATCAGGGAGGGGGGAGTGGAGCATCACACGTGGGGGTCCCGTCCCCGGAGCCTTGGTGGGATGGATCTGGGGCTGGTGGTGACAGAATGCAAATGGGGTTGCCAGGAGCAGGAGAGGTGGAGAGACAGAGGGAATTCAGCTGTCTGTGGTGGGGAAGGAGACTTGGAGCCAGAGGGGACAGGGAAAGCAGGAGAGGCACCAAGGGGGAAGCTGGGGTGACAACGCTGAAAGGAGGGGGCTCAGTGATGGGGTGAGGGGGGCAGCGATGGCAGGGACAGCACAAGTCCCCCCCCATTATTTGCAGCTGGGGAAACTGAGGCACAAGCCTCAGTGCAGCAGCATTGCAGAAGGGGTGTCCCTTACCCCAGCACCCCATCGGGCACACAGAGGGGTGAAGGTCACGTCCCCCCCAACCTCCCTAGGTTGCAGAAGGATCAGGAGACACCGTGTCCTGCCGAGGGGTGCAAACCCACGCCGTACTGCCTGGTCCGTGCACAGCAGCCCCCTCGCTCTTCCCCCATCCCTGCAAGGGACGCGGGCACCCTGCACCGCATCCCCACAGGGGAGCCGGGCACCCCGCACCCCATCCCCGCAAAGGACCGGGCATCCCGCACCTCATCCCCGCAAGGGACCGGGCATCCCGCACCCATCGCCGGAGGGGACCCTGCTGCCCCCGCGGGGGCCGCGCTCACCTGGCGGGGCCGGGGGGCCGGGGGGCCCGAGGCCGGGGCCGGGGCTCCGCTCGCTCCGCTCCGCTCGCTCCGCTCCCGCCGGGCAGCGGCGGCGCGCACGGCCGCGGGCACGCGCCTGCCCGAGCCGCCCGTTGCCATGGCAACCGGGATGGAGCCGCTGCTGCGAAAACCATCGGGGGGGTGGACGGGGGACGGACCCCCCCATCCTCGGGCCCGCGCCCACCCCGAGGTGCCGCACTGCCGCCAGCCCCCGAGGGACCCGCCGGCCCCAGACCCTCGCCCAGGGAGCCCCCCGGGGCCGCCCCACTGCGGGGGCTGCGGCCCGGGGCACGGCCCAGGGGGGCGGGTGTCACAGCCGCGGGAGGGAGGGCTCCGTTACGGCCAAACCGGGCTCCTTCTCCCCGGCCGCGCTGGGGGGAGGCTCTTTGGGGACCCCCCGGGGTCCCGGTCCTGCTGCCCCGGGGTCCTTGTCCCTCCTGCACGGGAGGGCACAAAGCCACGTGTCCCCTCTGCTGCTGCCCTGCTGCTCTGTCACCCCCGGCCCGAGAAGGGGCTGCAGGAGAGTTCTGGGGCTGAGCCACAGCTTTTGCAGGAACAAACACCCCAAAACGCCTTTGGAGAGGCAGCCGGTGCCGCCTCCCTGCCAAATGTGCCAGCTGGGAACAGGCTGGCGGGAGAAGCAGGAACAGTCTTTCCTCCCCCCGGCAGGGCTGGGGAAGGGGGTGAGGGGGCTGCACCCCAAGGCTCCTTGGAGAGGAGCAGGGCAGCTCCCCTTCACTGCCATCTGTCCACCAGCCTCCTCCCACGCCTCGGGGCTCATGCCCAGGGTCACCTAGGCTTATCACAGGATGGGGGTCCCAGGGGCAGAGAGGGCTGGAGGCCGTTGGGGAGCAGGGAGGAGGTGGGTGGGGGTGGCAAGAGGCTCCCCCCGCACTGCGCTCGCGGGGGATGTCAGGGAAATTAAAAGCCAGCAGGAGACGAAAGCGTCCAGGCAGTAACCGAAGCCGCCACAGAAGCTGCAGTAATGAGGCTGCGGGGCCGCTGACGCCAGGATCGGGTTGCCCAGAGAATGCGACCCGGTCCCGGGGGGCTCTGCCGGCCCCCGACGCCGGCTCAGCTTTCCCTTAACAAGCGCCTTCAGCTGCCTAATGAAGCTCGGTGGGTCCCTCTGGCCCATCTGCCTTCCGGCCCCTTCCAGCCCTGCCATCTGAGCGTGTCTGCCCAGCCCAGGGCCAGACAGAACGACCCTGGAACGTGTCCTGCCCCACTGCAGCAGGGCAGCCTGTGAGGCCCTGGGGGTCCAACGCCCCTGAACCCGAGGGGGAGGGATGGCGGTTCCTGCAGGAGCCGGGTGGTCTTTGCCTGTTGGTGTTTCAGGGCAAGGAACCAGAAGGTGCTGAACGTCATCCCTGCCTGCAGAGCTGGCAGTTCTCAGCACAGGTCACTGCAGGGGCTGCCGGGCTGCCCCAGCCACCTTCTGCCCTCACAGCATCCCTGCTCCAGAGGGGGCAACGTCCTTGGCATTAAGCATTGGGTGACAAACGCTCTCCAGGAGGGTGACAGGGGGGACCTCAGTGACTGGGTGGGGGGTCCCCAATGCAAAGAGCCATTGCCACCAGCTCTGTGGTCTCTGCAGGTAGGACGGACTCACACTAGTGCAGGGAGCAGGTGGGCCCTCTGCCTCCCCGACATGTCTAGCTGGTTCCTTCACCAAAAACTCGGACACCACAAACTTTGCCCTGGTTCTGCCGTCCCACTGCTTACTGTTTCCCGTGGTAAGTCATTTCCCCTCCTGTAAATGAGTTGCCTTGTAGGAAGCAGTGGACAGTGTTGGCAGGAAATAAGCCCTGATTTATTGGGCCACTTGTCTCTCTGGAATTACAGCTCTGGGAGCGGCGCAGATGAGCCCTCACTGTGTTCCTGTGGCTGCAGGAGCCAGAGCGGGCAGGAATGAAGAGCTGCCACCAGTGATCAGACGCTTGCCCATCACCCTACTAGGAGAGCCCGCCTGCACATGGATGAAGGGGATTCCAAGCACAACTGGCTCCCCTCTGCCTCCCCAGTAAGGAAAAGAAAATGTGTTTCCTAAATCCTGACAGGGCCTCTGATTATGGGGGCTCACCTGGTGCTGGGAGCAGTGAGAGAGCTCCCATTGCTCCCAGCCCACGGGCCCTCCAGGGAAGGCAAGGAGAGGGCCTGGCATCCTGGTCATCCTGAGCCCTTCCCTGGGCTCTGCTGCCCCTTCCCACCCGATGCTGGGGCAGAGCAGAGCAGGAGCTGTGGCTGGACGGGGCCGGAGCCCTCACGCTCGCCCCGTGGCCAGGCTGTGTCCCCACTGCAGATGTGCTGCCGGCCCCAGGAGGCCTCTGAGCGCTGGGAGGATGCAGGCGCTCCTTTGCATCTGTAATTAGCCGCGGAGGATAATTGCCGGCTCTGTGGCAGTTACGCAGACAGGCAGCTATTGTGGAGGGCCCCGCGCGGGGCAGGTGCTCCCAGAAACCCAGAGCCCACCAAACAATCCCCCTCTTGTGTGCCTGGGACCGGCCAGGGCACCCTCCGAGCCCTTCCGGGGAAGGGGCCGGGGCCGGGACATAAAGGCTCCATTTTCCCTGGGAAGCAGCTGCCCGAGCAGCCCGTCCGTATCGCCCACAGGCAGGGCAGTGCCGGGGCTCGCTGCCCCTGACCCCATCTGTGCCACACCGGGGGCAGCCGGACACCGGCCTGGCCACCCGGGGAGGCTGCCGGCTGGACGTGGCCTTTCCTTCTCCAGGATC